>NC_083223.1:13173631-13477417 GCF_032191835.1 Heteronotia binoei | reverse complement strand
ATTTGATTGGCAGGTATTTTATAACGTGGTTTTGGCAGCAGCTGCCATCATAGCACAAAGATCTTCACTGAGTGTCTGAAGGCCAGCCATTTTCTGGCTGGCTCCGCCTCCTGCGGCAGCCATTTTTGTAGCCATCCCCATTACGCTGCGTCAGAATTCCAAAGCTGCCCGTAGGATCAAAAAGGTTGAGGTTTCTAATATCGACCTCTTGTCATTGATATTTCGCATGTCTCTGTGAAACATGATGTGAGCGTGCAGCCATTTTGCGGCTGGCTCCACCTCCTGGGGCAGCCATTTCATAGCTATCCTCACTATGCTGTGTCAGAATTCCAAAGTTGCCCGTAGGCTCAAAAAGGCTGGGGACTCTGATCTAGTGATATTGGCCTCTTGTCATTAATATGTAGTATATTTCTGTGAAATGTGATGTGAACACGCATTGCGTTTGTTCCCATTACGAGCCCACAGCCATTGTGCTGCAGTGGCTAGAGTATTATCGACATGATCTGGGAACCTGGGTTCAAATCTCCACTCTGCCAGGAAAGCTTGCTTGGTGACCTTGGATCAGTCACAGGCTGTTGGGACACTCACAGAACTGTTGTCAGTGTGAAGGAGTGGAGACAGCGGTGTAAGCTACTTTAGTTCCCGAGAGAGGAGAAAGTTGGGCTATAAATAGGGCTGCCATCTCTGTGTTGAGAAATACCTGGAGATTTGGGGGTGGAGGCTGGGAAGGGCAGGCTTTCCGAGAGGAGGGGTCTCAGTAATATAGAATGCCGTAGAGTCCACTCTACAAAGCGGCCATATTTCTCCAGGGGTACCAATCTCTGCCGGCTGGATATCAGTTGTAATCCGGACTTTTCTTGTAGAAAAAGCCCTGCGGGAACTCATTTGCATATTAGACCACACCCCTGGCATCACCATTGTTTCACATAGGGCTTTGTCTGCAAAAAAAAGCCCCCACATGAACTCATTTGCATATTAGGCCACACCCCTGGCATCACCATTGTTTCACACAGGGCTTTGTCTGTGAAAAAAGCCCCACAGGAACTCATTTGCATATTAGGCCACACCCCATGGCATCACCATTGTTTCACCCAGGGCTTTGCCTACGAAAAAGCCCCACATGAACTCATTTGCATATTAGGACACACCCCGACATCACCATTGTTTCACACAGAGCTTTGTCTGCCAAAAAGCCCCACAGGAACTCATTTGCATATTAGGCCATACCCCTGGCATCACCATCGTTTCCCACAGGGCTTTGTCTATGAAAAAGGCCCACATGAACTCATTTGCATATTAGGCCACACCCCTGGCATCACCATTGTTTCACACAGGGCTTTGTCTGCAAAAAGGTCCAGCAGGACCACATTTGCATATTAGGCCACACCCCTGGCATCACCATTGTTTCACACAGGGTTTTGTCTAAGAAAAGGCCCACAGGAACTCATTTGCATATTAGGCCATACCCCATGGCATCACCATTGTTTCACCCAGGGCTTTGTCTGCAAAAAGGTCCATCAGGAACTCATTTGTATATTAGGCCACACCCCCTGGCACCACCATTGTTTCACACGGGGCTTTGTCTAGTTAAAAAAGCCCAGTAGGGACTCATTTGCATATTAGGCCACGCCCCCTGGCAACAAGCCAGCCAGAACTGCATTCCTGCTCAAAAAGAACCCTGGTTGTACTACTGGGAGACAATCAGGCGCTACTCTAGATATAAATAAAAGAAACCAGTAAATAAATAAAAGTTAACGGAGAGTGGCTTGGATCCAGCATTGTTTGCTGTCAGCGGAACATGATTTCCTGTCCTTGCAGCAGCTCAGATACCCCCAGCAAGGTCAGGTGAGTCCAAAATTCTGTGGCACTGGGCGCAAATCAGCACTCCACCACTGCATCTGACCATTTGGTATCTTTTGACATTCGATTCCCCCTTGACGTTACCACGGATAAACGGCAGCCGTTGTACATGAGGCAAGCTGTGGCGGTCATTTTGTAGCTAGCGCCACCTTTTTTTTTAGCAGGAACACAGCATCAGAGGGTGTGGCCTAATATGCAAATGAATTCCTGCTGGGCTTTTTTCTACAGAAAAAGTGCTGCTTGCTAATATTCATGATAACCCTTGGGGGGGGTGGAATCAGGGTGTTTTTCCTAACAGCAAGACTTTTTTTAAAAAAAAGTCTATGCAAGATGGACGTCCGAGAAACAACTGTTCTTTTCTCTTTTTTGGAAAACCTAGGACTTTGTCCCACTTTATCAAGATCTTGAGAACTTTTACAAACGAAACCTCTACGTGAGGATAAGAGACAACTGGGACAGGCCTCTCTGCAGCGTTCCTGGACCGCAGTTTGAAATGTTGGAACGTGTTTCCGAGGATTACAACTGGACATTTAAGTGAGTCTGACTCGTTAATCTCTTTTCGCAACCGCTGTCTCTATAATAGCGCTCAGTCAAGAAGGGTAAAGCCAGGTTAGCCTGTCTGTAGCCCTAAAAAAGAGCCAGCGCCCGGGAGCGCCTTAAAGACTAACACGGTTTGTGGCAGGGGATGAACTTCTGTAAGATCCAAAGCAGTGAGCAGAAAATGCATTTGTCTTTAAGGTGCTTGTCGACTCTTGCTTTTTTCTACCGTGATGGAATCATAGAGCTGGAAGGGACCTCTAGGGTCATCTAGTCCACACACCCCTGCACAATGCAGGAAACTCACAAACACCTCCCCCTACATTCACAGGATCTTCGTTGCTGTCAGATGACCATCTGTTGAAAAACCTCCAAGGAAGGAAAGCCCACCCCCTCCTCCAGGTCATCTAGTCCAACCCCCTGCACAATGCAGGGAACTCACAAACACCTCCCCCTAAATTCACAGGATCCTCATTGCTGTCAGATGGCCATCTAGCCTCTGTTGAAAAACCTCCAAGGAAGGAGAGCCCACCACCTCCCGTGGACGCCTGTTCCACTGAGGAATCGCTCATAACAGTCATAGAATTGGAAGAGACCTCCAGGGTCATCTAGTCCAACACCCTGCACAATGCAGGAAACTCACAGATACCTCCCCCTAAATTCACAGGATCCTCATTGCTGTCAGATGGCCATCCAGCCTCTGTTTAAAAAACCTCCAAGGAAGGAGAGCCCACCACCTCCCGAGGAAGCCTGTTCCACTGCTCTAACGGTCAGGAAGTTCTTCCTAATGTTGAGCTGGAAACTCTTTTGGTTTACTTTCAACCCGTTGGTTCTGGTCCTACCTTCCAAGGACACAGAAAACAATTCCACACCAATTCCACACATAGGGCTAGGGAGCATGAGTCCTAGAGTGTCCCCGGCACAATGATGTCACTTCTGGGTGACATCAATGCACTGGCGACGGCACACACTGATGGAGCCCTCCAGGGTGCAGGATCCCCTGCCCCCCGGCGGGAACTTGGCAGCCTTAGCGTTTTTTGAGAAAATGAATGGGGCCAGCAAGGTTTCTTAGTAACTATTGGCAATTTGATTGCCTGTGCAGATTTTAAAAAAAAATCTTGCTGGGTGGCGGCTGCCGCCGCAACTCGAGAATCTTCACGATGCAACCAGAGGGCAGGTGTGGCAGCTGTTTTGTGTCTGGCTCCACCTCCCACGACAGCCCTTTTGCAGCTGGGCCCGCCACACAGTGTCCAAATTCCAAAAGCTCCAGCAGGCTCAAAAAGGCTGCTTTAATTAACGTACGTTGGTTAGCATAAAACCGGAGGCCCAGAATGGGTTCGTGTCCCAGGATATGTGTTTGCAGAACTGTACCCCCCCCCCCCATAAAATTGAATCACGGTGAATTAATTGGGGATCGCCACCAATGTTACGTGGGCCTTCTTTCTCCCTTCTCTGCAGGTTCACCGGAAGGTCGATCAAGAACATAATCAACATGGGTTCCTATAACTACCTCGGATTCGCAGAAACTGAGCCTAGCGCTATAAAAACGGTGTGCTCTATGTTAAGTAAATATGGGGCCGGAGTTTGCAGCACAAGGCGAGAGATGGGTAAGAAGAAAGGCCTCTTCTGGCCCAACCACGAGTTTGAACTCGGTGGCTTTGCTTTACAAAGGATTCGGACGAAAAAATAAGGCGCGGGAGCAGGGGTGGAATTCTAGCAGGAGCTCCTTTGCATATTAGGCCGCACCTCCTGATAGGGCCAAGGCTCTTTTCCGTAAACTCTTGAAGGATTGGCTACATCAGGCAGGCGTGGCCTAATATGCAAAGGAGCGCCTGCTAGAATTCCACCCCTGGACAGGAGGGTCCAACAGCCAGCAGGGTGTAGTGGTTGTAGTGTGGGAGGAGGGAGACCCAGATTTGAATCCTCCTGCCGTAGATGTTTGCTGGGTGACCTTGGGCCCATTTCTCACCCTTTTCCTAATCTCCTTTGCAGGGGAGGAAAATGGGGGTATAAAATGAAGTCAAGGAAAGGAATGCAACTTCCGCCAGCGCAGTGGAAGCCAACGCAATCCATTTTGGCTGTTGCTGATTGCCTTTGTGTCTTCTCCCTAAATGTTACCCATAATCCCCTGAGAGAGTCAGTTTGGTGTAGTGGTTAAGTGTGCGGATTCTTATCTGGAAGAACCAGGTTTGATTCCCCACTCCTCCGCTTGCAGCTGCTACAATGGCCTTGGGTCAGCTGTAGCTCTCACAAGAGTTGTCCTTGAAAGGGCAGCTTCTGGGAGAGCTCTCTCAGCCCCACCTACCTCACAAGGTGTCTGTTGTGCGGGAGGAAGGTAAAGGAGATTGTGAGCCGCTCTGAGACTCTGATTCAGAGAGAAGGGCAGGGTATAAATCTACGGCCTTTTTCTTCTTCTAATGACATTATTTGGTTCGTGTAGCCGCATGAGATTTGAGTGCAGCCGACTTATACTCATTGAGCTCTGAGGGGTTCAGAGTTTAGGAAGGAGGCGTTAAGAAGCCTCCAGTTAATTTACTTCCAGTTCTCCTCCCCTCCCCCCAAGAAAAAAACATCCACTTTAGCGCAAAGGGTTTCTAGCACGAAATAGTTCATCTCGTAGTTTTTTTCCAACAGTGGAGCCTCCTAAAAATGCACGGCGATAAGTCCTTTAATGATATAGCTCTTCTCAGTCTAAAGACCAATGCCCTGGATCGCAACAAAATCCCCTGAGATAAAACCCCTTAATTATCCTCTGTCTATCATTACCCTGGAACCCAATTTTGCAACTGATAGAGTTGCATTAGGAAATGACCCCACCCACAGCAATCTCAATTTGTTGCCTACAGGCGCATCGACGACTCCTTGTAAATGAGGAGAAATTAGTTTCTTCCTAATACGTGTGAATCAGCTAAACTCTGAAAGGCAGCGTTCCAATGGATCTGTCTGCCCCGATACACCCAAGCGCATTCAATCCAGATAAGGCCTATTACTTATATAGACCATATGATAAATGGGGGCGGAATTGCATTTCGCCAAGAGGGCCTTGCAGGTACAAAAGACCCAATTACCCCACTGGAATAATTGCCGCTCCTAATTTGAGAGTGACTACTCAAGATGAAGGAGAATGAGTCTGAATGTACTCATTTTACTGACCTCGGAAGGATGGAAGGCTGAGTGAACTTTGAGCCGGCTACCTGAACCCAGCTTCTGCCGGGATCGAACTCAGGTCGTGAGCACAGAGCTCGGACTGCAGTACTGCAGCTTTACCACTGTGGCGGAACCGGCCCGATTCTGCCTTCAGACCCGGGCCCGTCAGCTCCCTATGGAGTCGCCAACTCCTGGAGGGAGCTATTTCTCCTCCTGCCCCTTGGGCTCGCTGCCATCACCTGCTCAGTCCCGGGGTTCAGATTGAGAGGAACAGGACTCCCAATCCCCCTCTCCAGCTGTGAGGCCAGGCCTCAAGGTCCTCTGCCACCCTGCACTTGGGTTTCACAGAGACCTCAGCGCGTCTTTGGGGCACCCCTGGAGGATTGGCACCTTATCCAACTGCATGCCTTCCCCCTTCCCCGGGGCCCCCTTCTCAACACAGTGTGGTCTAAAGCGGTTTGGGGATCTATGTGGTACAGAGATTGACCGCCAGCATTCTAAACAGAAAAAACATTTATTTAAAAGAGAAAAGGATAGGGAAAGAAAAACAAACCAAAAACAGTTGCATTTACAAAATTAGCACAGCACAGCACACCACAGCAAACAGCATAACAAAGAAAAGTTGATTATAAACGCATCCGGCTGGCCCTGATCTAAACTTGCCCTGTCTTGTGAATTACTTACTTAGTCTGCCTGCCTGGGCCCTCCCAGGCAGGAGCCTCCATTGCTCACCACATGCTCGCTCGAGCCCCAGTTCAAATCTGCCTTCTCTTCCTGCCTAGCACATGCAAGGAACAACAGCACTTCCTGCCTCTCTAGGAGACTTTCCCCCTAGCGTTGTTGGTTTGGCTCTGGAAGGGAGGGGGGGAGTGAGGGGAAGGCTACAACGCCTGCTGAGGGATTTACTGACCCCTGCCAAATGAAGCACCACCACTGACTAAAATGGCGTTTCTCCACAACCACTCTGTGCCACGGGGCATTCCAAGAGTCTAGCTCAGTGGTGTCAAATGTGCGGCCTGTGGGCCAGATCAGTCCCCCAGAGGGCTCCTATCAGGCCCACGAGCATCTCACTGTCGTCTGCTTCCTTCTTCTTTTGCCAGACTCACTCAATCGCACAGGAGCTACAGAGCAAAGCCTCTATTTTCTCCATTGGCTGACCAGCACATGAAACAACTTAGATACAAAAGCTCGCAATGCCCAGCCATTTCACGTTTTCCTCTGAGTCTTTAATTGTGTTTGTCTGTGTCCTTTATAAAGTTTCTGTCTCTAATACCTGGCATTATATTTTATGACATGCATAGCCCGGCCCAACAAAATCTCATTTGTGTCAGATCTGGCGCTCATAACAAATGAGTTTGACAACCCTGGTCTAGCTTATTGAATTTACTTGTGTCCTAGCTAGGGATGTGCATTTGGATGTATCCAGTCTGAATATATCTCAGAAAAATACCTTATCAATATTTTCTGGATATATTTGGGTCTCTAGGATCCTGGGAAGTGGGTCTCGGGAAATGCTGGAAATATCAGGAGCTAGTATTTGATGATTTTTCTTTTCTTTTTCTCAGTTTGTGTCTTCCCAGACTTAGATCCCAGTAGGCAGCCATGTTGGTCTGAAGCAATATAACAAAGCAGTAGACAAGTACACCTTTGAGACCAACTAAGTTTTATTCAGAATGTCAGCTTTCGTACGCTCTTGAGCAGACTTCATCAGACAAAATGGGAACGGAAGCAGCAGTTCTTAATATAAGTGGGCAGTGTAGACTTATTGCATATACCAGCCCATCCTCTGCTGTATTTTAATGTCTTCCTTTTTTTTCTAATGGCAAACTATAACGGATGTTGTAATCTCTTGAGAAACCAGGCCCTCGATTTAAACCAACAAAGCCAGAATGTTACCTAGAGTTTATGGCACTTCGCACCTATAACAGCAGTCTGCTTTTTATCACCCTCCAGTGTTTTTTCAGTCCTGCTTTGTCCTAGCACTAACAGACACAGATCCCTATTTGTGATTCTTTTAATCTGCTAAAAATACTCCCATGATTCTACACTGCCCACTTATATTAAGAATTGCTGCTTCCGTTCCCATTTTGTCTGATGAAGTCTGCTTAAGAGCATACGAAAGCTTACATTCTGAATAAAACTTAGTTGATCTTAAAGGTCACTTGTCTACTACTTTATTATCTTCCCAGACTTGTTGTCGGCTTTCCATGTAGGTTTTACTTTGATTCTGTCCTATTTAATTGGCATTCTTCTTGCAACGTTATATTCTTTGCATTAATCCGATTACGTTGGGTTTGCAGATTGCAATGGATTCTTTGGGCCAACGTCACCTTTGGTCTTTGAGTCATGCCTTGGCACAGGTTCTCCAATTTTGTATTCGTTAGGCTCGCAACAGTGTCCCTATTGGGTTGTCTCGGGCAACTCTCTGGTTTGACAGCAGGTTAGATTCTTGGGTGGTACATTGGTTGTGTTCGGCCTGCCACATTGTCCTGCGGTTCTGCCAGGATTCTCTGGTTCTGCAGTGATTCTTTGGGCTTGTCAGTTCTGTCTGCTTTGAGAAGCGTTTGGCCGGGGGCCGCTTTGCTTGGTCTTGTGTCTTTGGCTATTCCTGGCCCTGGAGAAAGCGTGGAAATCCCTTACCCAGAAAACAGTGGAGGATGGTTGTGGGGAGGCACCTACTTCAGGGGCCCATAGAATCGGACCTCTCAGTCCAATTAACTTGAAATTTGGGAGCTAGTTAAAGGACAGGCGCCAACAGCTTCTCTACAATTTTGGTGCAGTGGGGTGGGGGAAACAGCCCCTCCTGCCCTCCAGAAAGATTCGCCCCATGGAATATCTAAGCCTAATAATAATAGAATCCGGGGAGGGGTGGGTGGGGAAGAGATCTGGATCCAAATACCAAACTGGCATTGGAAATCTGGAATGGTGATATTTTCCAGCTCCTGGTATCTGGATTGGAAAAAAATACCAAAAAAATTTTGGAGTTGCACAGCCCCGGTCTTAATTCATGGCCATGTGAACAGAACTCAGTCTACACCAGTTTGGTGTAGCGGTTAAGTGCGTGGACTCTTATCTGGGAGAACCAGGTTTGATTCCTCACTCCTCCACTGGCAGCTGTCCTTGAAAGGGCAGCTTCTGGGAGAGCCCCCTCAGCCCCACCTACCTCACAGGATGACTGTTGTGGGGGAAGGAGATAAAGGAGATTGTAAGCCGCTCTGAATCTCTGATTCAGAGAGAAGGGCGGGGTATAAATCTGCGGTCTACTTCTTCTATTGAAGGAATCCGCGCTCTGCTGCACAAATTTGCGTCTGACCATAGAATCGTAGAGTTGGAAGGGACCTCCAGGGTCATCTAGTCCAACCCCCTGCACAGTGCAGGAACTTTACAAATACCTCCCCCTAGGGCTGCCAATCCCCAGGTGGGTAACAACTGAAACAAACCACTGTGTTACTTATATGTTGCAAATAATCGCCCCACAGATATTTCTTATGTCCCGTTCATGTATTCTTCACCAAAATCCTTACAAATGTCCACGAATGCAGCACAACTCAAAATACAAATTGATTCCCAATTGCTGTAATGGTACCAAAGTCCACTGTCTGTATCCTTTCGTTGATAGACGTGTGCAGTACCAATAAATGGGCTACTTCTTGCTTGAGTAGCAGTCCGAAATCCAACAGGTGAGGCACATACTACTTCTTGCTTAGGTAGCATTCCGAAATCCAACAGGTGCGGCGACACGGGCCCCAGGTTCAGCCTGTGTCTCATTCACCCTTCTACTGGCCGCTTTGCTTATGTTCTGGAACCCGTGCTTAAGGCAAAAGCTATCATGACATGTTATGTCTCTTCAGTTTGCACGAGAACCATTCCATTCCTTTGGCCTTTGGGTTGTGCCTTGGCACAGGTTTTCCGATTTTGTATTCGTTAGGCTTGCAACGGTGTCCCTATTTGGTTGTCTCGGACAAACCACAGTGTGGTTGTCATGAGATTCTTTGGGAAAGCAAGGAAGGAGATTTTGTGTTTAGCATTTCGAGGGGGGGGGGGTGTACCCGCCCCTGCCTTTCAAAATTCTCAAAGTGCCCACAGTCTCAGAAGATCTCAAAAGGCCATTTACTTATAGTATATAGTCGCTTTTTGTTGGCAGGAGGCTTCTCCGTGCTTAAAGGCAGGGCACCTCTTTAATTCTCAATGCCGCTGCTTACAGGCCGTTTTAGCCAGGTTTGAAAAAAGTTCTGCTAGCGACGGTTTAATAGCGTCTTAAAGCCACGTTGTATTTAACAGGTGCCTCAATGATTTTGTGGTTCCTAATTAAATAGCTAAACTGCTGCTAGGACGGTGACGTTCTGCTATAGACCAAGTTCCCGAAATGCTCTTAGCTGACATTGCAGCCATCCCTGCAGCTGCCTGAGGGTTCAAAGATTTCAAAGGTTTTGTTTAATAATAAAAGCCTTTACAAAATAAATGGAAACATATAAACAGCATACTGGACCTGTGAAATGTGTGCAGAAATAAGACATCGCTTGGTGAGAAGTCAATGGTCTAAACGATCCAAAGGTTTATAATGGCACTAATTGAGAGAGCCAGTTTGGTGTAGTGGTTAAGTGTGTGGACTCTTATCTGGGAGAGCCAGGTTTGATTCCCCACTCCACCACTTGCAGTTGCTGCAATGGCCTTGGGTCAGCCATAGCTCTCGTAGGAGTTGTCCTTGAAAGGGCAGCTGCTATGAGAGCTCTCTCAGCCACGCCCTCAGCTAGACCTTAAGGATAAGAATTTAAGAGAGGCCATGCTGGATCAGGCCAGTGATCCATCCCATCCAATACTCTGTGTCGCACAGTGGCCAAAACCCAGGGGCCATCAGGAGGTCCACCAGCGGGGCCAGAACTCAAGAAGCCCTCCCCCAATTTTCCACAAGAACTAAGAATACAGAGCATCACTGCCCCAGAGATAAGAACATAAGAGAAGCCATGCTGGTCAGGCCAATGGCCCATCTGGTCCAACACTCTGTGTCACACAGTGGCCAAAACCCAGGGGCTATCAGAAGGTCCACCAGCTGAGCCAGAACTCCAGAAGCCCTCCCACTCTTGCCCACCAAGCACCAAGAATACAGAGCATCCCTGCCCCAGACATAAGAGAAGCCATGCTGGATCAGGCCGGTGGCCCATCCAGTCCAACACTCTGTGTCACACAGTGGCCAAAACCCAGGGGCTATCAGAAGGTCCACCAGCTGAGCCAGAACTCCAGAAGCCCTCCCACTCTTGCCCACCAAGCACCAAGAATACAGAGCATCTCTGCCCCAGACATAAGAGAAGCCATGCTGGATCAGGCCGGTGGCCCATCCAGTCCCACACTCTGTGTCACACAGTGGCCAAAACCCAAATGCCATCAGAAGGTCCACCAGTGGGGCCAGAACTCCAGAAGCCCTCCCACTCTTGCTCCTCAAATACTTAGAAGACCTCCTGGTGGACCTCCTGATTGCACTGACTTCTGTAGAGTTCCTGATCCCTTTCAGGGTGTTGGTTTTAACCTTTACGGCCCTGAGCGGCCAGGAACCAAACATACCTTCAGGACCACATCTCCCTATACGTACCCCGAAGGAGTCCTACGTTCAGCCGATCAACACCTACTGGTCATCCCAGCCCCAAAGACATCTACCTAGCCTCAAGAAGAAGAGGAGGGGGGAGAGGAAGAAGAAGATGATGATGATATTGGATTTATATCCCACCCTCCACTCTGAATCTCAGAGCGGCTCACAATCTCCTTTACCTTCCCCCCTGCATGCACACACACACACACAACAGACCACCCTGAGGTGGTTGGGGCTGAGAGAGCTCTCCCAGAAGCTGCCCTTTCAAGGACAGCTCTGCAAGAGGTATGACTAACCCAAGGCCAGTCCAGCAGCTGCAAGTGAAGGAATGGGGAATCGAGCACGGTTCTCCCAGATAAGAATCCGTGCACTTAACGGGTACACCAAACTCTACACCAAAATGAGGGCCAGGGCATTTTTGACCCCGGCCCCGACCTGGTAAAATGAGCTCCCCAATAGAGAACGGGGCCCTGCGGGATCTGCAGGACTTGTAAAATGGAGCTTTTCCGCTAGGCTATTGGGTCAAGGAATACACGTCTAATATCACTCTGCCTTAGTGCTGAAACTGCCTGCTGAACTGTCTTGCTGGATTGCTGTTGGCAGGGGTCTATACAGCCGGGAACCCATGGATCAGGCCTCATATCTTTTAAAATCTAAACGGAGTCAGGGTGTTATGACTGTTCCAGAATGCATGTTATCATTGCATCCTGTTGTTCTAAAGACAATGGCCGTTTTCGCACTCATCTTCAGCCGGCGCAACCCCCCTCTTCACCGCGCAGGATCTGCGCGGATTTCGCACTAAATGCCGCAGAGCAGCCGGAAGAGCCGGAAACTCCCGGCGCAAAAGCCGCTCAAACGTAAACCGCCAAAAAGCAGTTTCCGTTTGCGCGGCTTTTGCGACGGGAGTTTCCGGCTGCTCCGCGGCATTTAGCGCGAAATCCGCGCAGATCCTGCGCGGTGAAGAGGGGGGTCGCGCCGGCTGAAGGTGAGTGCGAAAACGCCCAATCTTTTAGCTCGGGGAGGCCGAACTGTGGCTCAGGAACCACACGTGGCTCTTTCACACACGTTGTGTGGCTCTCAAAGCCCCACCTCCCCGTCAGCCAGCTTGGAGAAGACATTTCTCTCTTTAAATCACTTTTTCAATGGAAGCCAGCTGGCGGCTTAGAGAATGCACTTAAAGTTAAAGTTGCTTTCTTTCCAGTTTGGAGAGCCAGTTTGGTGTAGTGGTTAAGTGTGTGGACTCTTATCTGGGAGAACCGGGTTTGATACCCCACTCCTCCACTTGCACCTGCTGGAATGGCCTTGGGTCAGCCAGAGCTCTGGCAGAAGTTGTCCTTGAAAGGGCAGCTTCTGTGAGAGCCCTCTCCAGCCCCACCCACCTCACAGAGTGTCTGTTGTGGGGGAGGAAGGTAAAGGAGATTGTGAGCCGCTCTGAGACTCTTCGGAGTGGAGGGCAGGATATAAATCCAATATCTTCTTCTTCTTCCACATCTCTCTCCCCATCTATATTCCTTCCTTCCCTCAAACATCTGACGCTCATGTCTTGCAGCTCTCAAATATCTGACATTTACTCGATGTGGCTCTTAGAATTATAGAATCATACAATCCTAGAGTTGGAAGGGACCTCTAGGGTTATCTAGTCCAACCCCCTGCACAATGCAGGAAACTCACAAACACCTCCCCCTAAATTCACAGAATCTTCATTGCTGTCAGATGGCCATCTAGCCTCTGTTTAAAAACCTCCAAGGAAGGAGAGCCCACCACCTCCCGAGGAAGCCTGTTCCACTGAGGAATCACTGTCAGGAAGTTCTTCCTAATGTTGAGCTGGAAACTCTTTTGATTTAATTTCAACCCATTGGTTCTGGTCCTACCTTCCGGGGCCACAGAAAACAATTCCACCCCATCCTCTATATGACAGCCCTTCAAGTATTTGAAGATGGTGATCATATCACCTCTCAGCAGCCTCCTCTCCAGGCTAAACATGCCCAGCTCCTTCAACCTTTCCTCATAGGACTCGGTCTCCAGACCCCTCACCATCTTTGTTGCCCTCCTCTGGACCCGTTCCAGCGTGTCTATATCCTTCTTAAAATGTGGTGCCCAAAACTGAACACAAGACTCCAGGTGAGGTCTTACCAAAGCAGAGTAAAGCAATACCATCACATCATGTGATCTGTACACTTCTCTTGATACAGCCCAAAACTGCATTTGCCTTTTTAGCCAGCGTATCATACTGTTGACTCATGTTCAGAGTATGATCCACTAAGACCCCGAGATCCTTTTTGCACATACGACTGCTAAGACAAGTCTCCCCCATCCTATAACCTATAACCATGCATTGGATTTTTCCTACCTAAATGCAGAACTTTCCATTTATCCCTGTTAAAATTCATTTTATTGATTGTAGCCCAGTTTTCCAGCCTCTCAGGGTCATCCTGTATCCTGTTTCTGTCTTCTACTGTTTCTGTCTTCATACATTACGCAAGTTGGGCCACCCCTTTTACAGAATGAGAGAATCATAGGCTGATAACAGATGTGCTGTTTGGAGCGCATGGGAGGCATGCTCAACAAGAAGCATCTAAACCATCCACCCGCTCTAGTGCAAGGTGCCCCAGCCTGCCCGGAGGGCACCTTGGCACGATCAGAGGGCTGTAGCACACCATTCCCTTGGTGCGATTTGGGTTTCTTTTTTTCCATACGTTTTTAGTGGTCATGCGTGTATGCATTCATGCAGTTCTGGTCACCGCACCTCAAAAAAGATATTCTAGCATTGGGAAAAGTGCAGAGAAGGGCAACTAGAATGATTAAAGGATTGGAACACTTTCCCTACGAAGCAAGGTTGAAACGCTTGGGGCTCTTTAGCTTGGAGAAACGACGACCGCGGGGTGACACGATAGAAATTTACAAGATTATGCATGAGACAGAGAAGGTAGTGAAAGAAGGACTTTTCTCCCTTTCTCACAATGCAAGAACTCATGGGTACTCAATGAAATTGCTGAGCAGTCGAGTTAGAACTGATAAAAGGAAGTCCTTCTTTACCCAAAGGGTGATTCAAACTTGGAATTCACCGCCACAGAAGGTGGTAGTGGCTGCAAGCATAGCCAGCTTCAAGAGGGGATTGGATAAACATATGGAGCAGAGGTCCATCAGTGGCTATTAGCCACAGCGTATTGTTGGAACTCTCTGTCTGGGGCAAGTGATGCTCTGTATTCTGGGTGCTGGGGAGGGGCAACAGTGGGAGGGCTTCTAGTGTCCTGGCCCCACTGAAGGACCTCCTGATGGCGCCTGGGTTTTTTGGCCACTGTGGGACACAGAGGGTTGGACTGGATGGGCCACTGGCCTGATCCAACATGGCTCCTCTTATGTTCTTATGTGACACAGAGGGTTGGACTGGATGGGCCACTGGCCTGATCCAACATGGCTTCTCTTATGTTCTGGGGAGTTTTTAAAAAAAGAATACTGCCAAGCGCCTAGAGCGGATGGGTGGGCTCACAGCACCAATCCATCTCGCTTGCGTGCTTCTACACCCAGACGCTAAAGAAGCGACTGGCATGCAGCTCAGAAATTTGCTACCACATCAAAAGCTTTCTGAGCCATTCTGAAGACGCGGATGAAGGGGTGAGTATGGGATGGGGGCAGGCAGCAGACGTGCGTATTTGGAAGGGTTTTTCATGTCGGTTTCTGAGGCGTCTCTGGGTCACCAAAAACTGCCCATCTGTCATCAGCCATAGTGCTGGAAGGGGGCATAGAGGCCATCTAGTCCAACCCCCTGCTCCATGCAGGATCAACCTACGGCATCCATAATATTGTTTGTTAGGCTGGCCAGCCGGGGCCAACAAGCGTGCAGGGGATTTACCTGGGGGCTCCGGGAGAGGGAACTCCAAAGGGAGTTCCAGGTGACCTGTCGTCGCATTTAAAAGGTACTATGTTCCTTTTAAATGCTTTTCTTCCATTGGAAATAATGGAGGTCAGGGGCGGCTTCTTTTGGGACTCACAGAATTGGACCCCCTGAGTCAATCTTTTTGAAATTCGGGGGGCGTTTTGAGGAGAGGTGCCAGCACCTATGCTGAAAATTTGGTGCCTCTATCTCAAAAAAACTGTCCCCGAGATCCCCAGATACCCATGGATCGATTCTCCATTATACCCAATGGCAGGAGTGGCCAAACTTGCTTAATGGAAGAGCCAGATAGAATAAATGTCAGATGTTTGAGAGCCACAGCAAGGGAGGGAAATAGATGAGAGGGGGAGGGAAAGAGAGGTGAAGAAAGCAACTTTAACTTAAAATGTATTCTTCAAGCTGCCAGCCGGCTTGGCTCAGAGAAGTGATTTAAAGAGAGAAATACCTTCTCCAAGCTGGCCAATGGGGTGGGGGGGCTTTAAGAGCCGCACAATATGTGTGAAAGAGCCACATGTGGCTCCCAAGCCACAGTTTTGCTACCCCCGCCCTATGACAACCAGTCTCCAATGAGTACATTGGAGCAACCAGCAGCTATTTCTTTCCCTCCCCCCCCCCCCACTTTCTGATAGCTCTGAAGCTGGCAGAGGGGCTCAAAACTGGGGGATCCCCTGCCCCCAACTGGGGATTAAGCAACAGAAAAAAGCCACATGGACAGGAGACTGGAAGGAGAGCTATAGTTTGGTGTAGTGGTTAAGTGTGCGGACTCATATCTGGGAGAACCGGGTTTGATTCCCCCCTCCTCCACGTGCACCTGCTGGAATGGCCTTGGGTCACCCATAGCTCTGGCAGAGGTTGTCCTTGAAAGGGCAGCTGCTGTGAGAGCCCTCTCAGCCCCACCCACCTCACAGGTTGTCTGTTGTGGGGGAGGAAAGGAAAGGAGATTGTGAGCCACTCTGAGACTCTTCGGAGTGGAGGGCGGAATATAAATCCAATATCATCTTCTTCCGTGCACAATTTGCCTCTTATCCAAATGTCTTTTCTGAAGAGTTCAATAAAGAATACTTTCTCCCAAAAAAGATTGAAA
This sequence comes from Heteronotia binoei, assembly GCF_032191835.1. Classification (NCBI taxonomy): domain Eukaryota; kingdom Metazoa; phylum Chordata; class Lepidosauria; order Squamata; family Gekkonidae; genus Heteronotia; species Heteronotia binoei. The sequence continues at coordinate 13,461,310 of NC_083223.1, read as the reverse complement.
ATTCAATTCCTTTACCGGTAGCAAAAATATACAGAAACGTCTGGATTTGCACACTGTATGCGGAGGATACTTCAACACAAATGTAAAGTACCAACATCAGCTTACAGGCACAACGGGTCTGTGTTCCTGTTTCGCGTTACTGCTTCATCCAAGCTCAGGGGTCGTTTTGTAGAAAAATAGGTGGTGGAGCTCGTCCAGGGATTGTTATGCAGCTGCACCTACTATTCAAGGGACAAGGTGGGGAGGAGGAGGAAGTGGAACTCTCAGAAAGGTTCAGGAGCTGTGCTCCTGTGAGCTCCCACTGAATCCAAGGCCTGTCCAAGCTACAGTTTTGTGCCACTATTTTGCTTTACTCTTCACACGTATGCATAAGACTCATCGCATTTATTCTAACAATTTTTACTCCAACAATTGTTTCTATATATTTTTGCTACCAGTAAAGGAATTGGATTTTCAATCTTTTTTGGAGAAAGTATTCTTTATTGAACTCTTAGGGAAAAGAACAAAGTAGGAATCGATTGCGCCTTAAAGACCAACTTAGTTTTATTCAGAACGTAAGCTTTCGTGTGCCTGCACACTTCTTCAGACGAGGAATGAGGTACAGTAAGCAGAGCCACATATACCTGGTGGGTTTGGAATGCCAAGTGGTACAGAGTTAAGAAGATGAAGAAGATATTGGATTTCTATCCCGCCCTCCACTCCAAAGAGTCTCAGAGCAGCTCACAATCTCCTTTCCCTTCCTCCCCCACAACAGAAACCCTGTGAGGTAGATGAAGATATTGGATTTATATCCCGCCCTCCACTCCGAAGAGTCTCAGATCGGCTCACAATCTCCTTTCCCTTCCTCCTCCACAACAGACACCCTGTGAGGTGGGTGGGGCTGGAGAGGGCTCTCACAGCAGCTGCCCTTTCAAGGACAACCTCTGCCAGAGCTATGGCTGACCCAAGGCCATGCTAGCAGGTGCAAGTGGAGGAGTGGGGAATCAAACCCTGTGAGGTGGGTGGGGCTGGAGAGGGCTCTCACAGCAGCTGCCCTTTCAAGGACAACCTCTGCCAGAGCTATGGCTGACCCAAGGCCATTCCAGCTGGTGCAAGTGGAGGAGTGGGGAATCAAACCCAGTTCTCCCAGATAAGAGCCCACACACTTAACCACTACACCAAACTGACTCTCCAGTTAAAAACCAATAGCAGAATAGTAAAATTAACAAATTCAGAAAACCTTTGATCTGGGTTGAATTGAATTGATCTGGGTGGGAAACCATAAAAACCATAAAACCATGCTAATGCAACCCATGTCAAAGGTTTTCTGAATTTGTTAATTTTACCATTCTGCTATTGGTTTTTAACTTCGTACCACTTGGCATTCCAAATGCCACCAGCTATTTGTGGCTCTGCTTACTGTACCTCATTCCTCGTACAAAGAAGTGCGCACGCACACGAAAGCTCACGTTCTGAATAAAACTAAGTTGGTCTTTAAGGTGTAATCGACTCCTGTTTTGTTCTACTACTTCAGACCAACACGGCTGCCTATTTGGATCTATCTTAGGAAAAGACATTTGGATAAGAGGCGCAGATTGTGCACGGAGCTGTAGCTCTCCTTCCAGTAGGGTTGCCAATCCCCAGATGGGGGCAGGGGATCCCCCGGTTTAGAGGCCCTCCCCCCACTTCAGGGTCGTCAGAAAGCGGGGGGGGGAGGGAAATGTCTGCTGGGAACTCTATTATTCCCTATGGAGATTTATTCCCATAGAAAATCATGGAGAATTGATCTGCGGGTATCTGGGGCTCTGGGGCGGCTGGTTTTTTTGGATAGAGGCACCAAATTTTCAGTATAGCATCTAGTGCCTCTCCCCAAAATATCCCCCAAGTTTCAAAAGGATTGGACCAGGGGGTCCAATTCTCTGAGCCCCCAAAGAAGGTGCCCCTATCCTTCATTATTTCCAACGAAGGGGAAGCATTGAAAAGGTGTGCCGTCCCTTTAAATGTGATGGCCCGAACTCCCTTTGGAGTTCAATTATGCTTGTCACAGCCTTGATCTTGGCTCCACCCCTAATGTCTCCTGGCTCCACCCCCCAAAGTCTCCTGGCTCCACCCCCAAAGTCCCCAGATATTTCTTGAATTGGACTTGGCAACCCTACCTTCCAGGCTCGACTGGGGATTGGCAACCCTATATATATGGCAAAAGGCCTGGTATGTAGCGAGGAGCAATGGAGCTTTTAGCTTCCTATGAACTGTCTGCAATCAGAAGCAATCGCTGGCTGGGCCCGAACGGGGCTGTTGGTCCCCGCCCAGCCGGGCTTGGTCACACAAGCCTCCCCGGGAGGATAAGATCTAGCAGCGCTTCATAGTTTTGCGCCGGCACCTCACCTACCTCCCACGGAGGTGCCACTCTAATTAGAACGTGCAAAGAAAGGGCTGGCAGTGGGTGTTGCGCATTCTTGCCCGTCAGGTTTTGCTTTTGCAAAACTCCAGTCAGGAGCCGGGGCTCGCAGTGCAGCCAGGCCCTTTGTCATGGTGATGGGGCCGCAGCTCGAAACACGTCCTTGGGAAACAGGACAGCTGCGATGACAAAGCGGAGTGTCTGACGGGACCGCTCTGCTTTCATAACCTCCCAGAGGCGGTAAAGGGGAAAAGCCCAGTGCTGTTTCCTGAGATTAGTATTTAGGTGTCAAGTTATTTATCCAGCTGTCAATGCATGAAGATGACTTTGTACCAAATCAACTTCAGTAATGCCTACTCTTAAGAGCGTAAGAGAAGCCCTGTTGGATCAGGTCAGTGGTCCATTCAGTCCAACACTGTGTCACACAGTGACCAAAATACAGGCCCCATAGCCAAAAAACATAAGAGAAACCATCTTGGATTAGGCCAATGGCCCCTCCAGTCCAACACTCTGTCACACAGTGGCCAAAACCCAGGGGGCATCAGGTGGTCCACCAGTGGGGTCAGAATTCTAGAAGCCTCCCACACTTGCCCCCCAAGCACCAAGAAGACAGAGCATCATTGCCCCACTCCTCCACTTGAACCTGCTGGAATGGCCTTGGGTTGTCCTTGAAAGTGCAGCTTCTGGGAGAGATCTCTCAGCCCCACCCACTTCACTGGGTGTCACAGGGGAAAGAAGATAAAGGAGATTGTGAGCCGCTCTGAGACTCTGATTCAGAGAAAAGGGCAGGGTATAAATCTGCGGTCTTCTTCCTTCCTTCCTTCCTTCCTTCCTTCCTTCCTTCCTTCCTTCCTTCCTTCCTTCCTTCCTTCCTTCCTTCCTTCCTTCCTTCCTTCAAGAGCCAGTTTGCGGACTCTTATCTGGGAGAACCGGGTTTGATTCCCCACTCCTCCACTTGCAGCTGCTGGAATGGCCTTGGGTCAGCCATAGCTCTCACAGAGGTTGTCCTTGAAAGGGCAGCTGGTGTAAGAGCTCTCTCAGCCCCACCTACCTCACAGGGTGTCTGTTGTGAAGTGTGGGGGAAGGTAAGGAGATTGTGAGATTCAGAGTAAAGGGCAGGGTAGAAATCCGATATCTTAATATCTTAAAAGGTATCCGGCTAAGTGTACCTCTGAGGGTGATGCATAAACCCTTGAGGCCTCTGTGGCGGCCATTTTGTGGCTGCGCTCAGCAACCTATGCCCGATCTGCCCACAGGCCCAAGAAGCTCGGGGGCTTCAACTGTCATCGCTCTGCTTCCCTTGTCGTTTTTCAGCTTCTGCAGAAACTTCCTAAACCACCTTTTAATTTTATTCAAAACAGGCAACTTGGATAAACATGTGGAGCTTGAAAATCTGGTGGCACGGTTCCTGGGCGTGGAAGCAGCCATGGCCTTCGGCATGGGTTTCGCTACGAATTCTATGAATATCCCGGCGCTGGTTGGAAAGGTGAGAAAACCTCTTGCGGTCAGTGGTGTGGCTTTCTCCAGCCCTGGAGACATTCGGGAAGGGGGGAGGGGTCTGTTTTCATGGTAGGAGGAGAAATTAGCGGTGCTGATCATTTGGTAAAATGAACTGGGGCTTGTACACTGCTCTATAGGCAACCCCTTGATTTCCCGGATGCCCGCGAAAGCTATTGCAAAGCTGTAAATTCAGTGCAGTAAACTCAAGGTAGCTGATTTCAGTGCAACATGCTCTTCTCTTTGCAGGTTTCGGCACTAGGGTTGCCAATCCCCAGGTGGGGGCAGGGGATCCCCCGGTTTGGAGGACCTCCCCCCGCTTCAGGGTTGTCAGAAAGCGGGGGGAGGGGAGGGAAATGTCTGCTGGGAACTCTGTTATTCCCTATGAATATTTAGTCCCATAGAAAATCATGGAGAATTGATCCGCGGGTATCTGGGGCTCGGGGGGGGCTGTTTTTTGGGGTAGATGCACCAAATTTTCAGTATAGCATCTAGTGCCTCTCCCCAAAATACCCACCAAGTTTCAAAAAGATTGGACCAGGGGGTCCAATTCTGTGAGCCCCAAAAGAAGGTGCCCCTATCCTTCATAATTTCCTATGGAAGGAAGGAATTGAAACGGTGTGCCGTCCCTTTAAATGTGAAGGCCAGAACTCCCTTTGGAGTTCAATGATGCTTGTCACAGCCTTGATCTTGGCTCCCCCCCTAATGTCTCCTGGCTCCATCCCCAAAGTCTCCTGGCTCCACCCCCAAAGTACCCAGATATTTCTTGAATTGGACTTGGCAACCCTAATCTGCACACACACACACACACACACAAAAATCCTGTATCACACAGGTTTCATGGGGGAGGGGATGCTGTCTCACGCAGCGGCCAACCAGTTCTTCTGGACAGCCAACAACAGGGCATAAAGGCCGAGGCCTTTGCCTGATGTTTCCTCCTGGCTCTGGGACTCAGGATTAGTGCTTCTGAATGTGGAAGTCCTTTTTAGTCCCCATAGCTAGTGACCGCTGGTATACCTCTCATCCGCCTTTTCAAACTGTTTCTGTGCTCGTTGCTACATCCTCTGCCAGTGAATGCCACATTTAAGAATTTATTGCAATTCCAATTTGTTACCGTTTTGCCATTTGTATCAGCTTACACCCTTAGCCCGCCAGCTACATGTATTTCAACCCGCTGTGCCCTATCCCCTTGCCTGATGAAGTGTGTTTAGAGAGCACACAAAAGATGACATTCGGAATAAAACTTGGTTGGTCTTAAAGGGGCCGCTGGACTTCTGCTTTGTTCCGCTGCTTCAGACCAACACAGCTGCCCACTTGGAGATACTATGCAGTTAGTAAGAAGATGGGGAAATGCACTCAGATGGTTCACTGAAGACTCATCTAACAGGGTTTTTGCCATTGCCTGCCTCTGCATAGCGACCCTGGACTTCCTTGGTGGTCTCCCATCCAAGTACTAGCCAGGGCTAACCTTGCTTAGATTCCGAGTTTTGATGAGATCTGGCTAGCCTGGGCTGTCCAGGACTGGACAGAAACAAACAGGTGGTTTGCCCTTGCCTGCCCCTGCGTAACAAGATTATGCCTGGGATAGAGAAGGTAGAGAAAGAAGGACTTTTCCCCCTTTCTCACAATACGAGAACTCATGGGCACTCCATGAAATTGCTGAGCAGTCAGGTTAGAACTGATAAAAGGAAGTACTTCTTCTCCCAAAGGGTGATTAACACGTGGAATTCACTGCCACAGGAGGTGGCGGTGGCTACAAGCATAGCCAACTTCAAGAGGGGATTGGATAAACATCTGGAGCAGAGGTCCATCAGTGGCTATTAATATAATAATAATAATAACTTTTATTTATATCCCGCCCTCCCCGCCGAGGCAGGCTCAGGGCGGCTCACAGACATGGCATGTGCCATGATTACGATAAATACATTATACAATAAAATACATTCAGATAAATTAATTAAAACCACAACCGTTAAAGGTGCTATAGTACAACACAGTATATATCAGATGGCTAGGTGTCACTTCAGGATTCCATCTTGTAGGCCATTTGAAAAAGGACAATTTTACAGGCCCTGCGGAACTGATCATAGTCCCGCAGGGCTCGAACCTCCACTAGTAGTTGATTCCACCAATGGGGAACCATTACTGAGAAGGCCTGCTCTCGCGTTGTTTTCAGTTTGGCCTCCCTTGGTCCAGGGATTTTTAGGAGGTTTTGGGAGCTAGATCTCAGTGCTCTCTGGGGGATGTATTAGCCACAGCGTATTGCTGGAACTCTCTATCTGGGGCAGTGATGCTCTGTGTTCTTGGTGCTTTTGTGGGGGCACAGTGGGAGGGCTTCTAACCCCACTGGTGGACCTCTTGATGGCACTTGGTTTTTTGGCCACTGTGTGACACAGAGTGTTGGACTGGATGGGCCATTAGCCTGATCCAACATGGCTTCCCTTATGTTCTTATATGGAGCAGAGGTCCATCAGTGGCTATTAGCTGGAACTCTCTGGGGCAGTGATGCTCTGTATTCTTGATGGTTGTAAGGAGCAACAGTGTGGGGGCTTCTAGTCTCCTGGCCCCACTGATGGACCTTCTGATGGCACCTGGTTTGTTGGCCACTGTGTGACACAGAGTGTTGGACTGGATGGGCCATTAGCCTGATCCAACATTTATTTATTTATTTATTTACATTAAACTTTTATCCCGCCCTCTCCGCAAGCGGACTCAGGGCGGCTCACAACATTCGTTTACACAATTTAAAACAATAGGTCAGTAAAATCTATAAAACATTAATACAATTAAAATTTAAAAACTATTTCACAGTGCTGTACCATTACTAAGTTGGCGGTTCTGCTTTTCAGACAGTTGGTCACCGGAAACTCTAGCTGATGTCCGGTGACAGCTCTCTCTCAGTTTAAGAACATGGCTTCTCTTACGTTCTTATATGGAGCAGAGGTCCATCAGTGGCTATTAGCCACAGCATATTGATGTATCTCTCTGTCGGGGGCAGGGATGCTCTGTATTCTTAGTGGTTGTAAGGAGCAACAGTGTGAGGGCTTCTAGTGTCCTGGCGCCACTGATGGACCACCTGGGTTTTTTTGGCCACTGTGTGGCAGAGTGTTGGACTGGATAGACCACTGGCCTGATTCAACATGGCTTATCTTATGTCCTTATGTATGGGACAAGTGATGTTCTGTATCTTGGTGCTTGAGGGGGGCACAGTGGGAGGGCTTCTAGTGTCCTGGCCTCACTGCTGGTCCTCCTGAGTTTTTTGGCCACTGTGTGACACAGTGGTGGACTGGATGGGCGATTGGCCTGATCCAACATGGCTTCTCTTATGTTCTTAGAACAGCCCTGAACTCCAGTGATGGTCTCCCATCTATGTACTCACCGGGGCCGACTCTGCGTAGCTTCTGTGATCAGGCTAGCCTGAGCCATCCAGGTCAGGGCAAGAGGTAGTGTTGGTTTGCCATGGCCTGCCGAGTGTCGGATTAGGGGAGGGACAGTGGCTCAGTGGTAGAGTATCCGCTTGGTAAGCAGAAGGTCCCAGGTTCAATCCCCACGGGCATCTCCAACTAAAAAAGGGTCCAGGCAAGTAGGCGTGAAAAACCTCCGCTTGAGATCCTGAAGAGACCCTTCCAGTCTGAGTAGACAATACTGATTAGGGGAGGGACGGTGGCTCAATGGTAGAGCATCTGCTTGGTAAGCAGAAAGTCCAAGGTTCAATCCCCAGCATCTCCAACTAAAAAGGGTCCAGGCAAAGAGGCATGGAAAACCTCCGCTTGAGACCCTGGAAAGCCGCTGCCAGTCTGAGGAGACAAGACTGACTTTGATGGACGCAGGGTCTGATTCAGTAGAAGGCAGCTGCATATGTTCATATATGTTCAAATCCTGTGGAGGCCCCTAGGAGGGCAAAATCTTGAGGGGGGGGGCACAAATTATCTCAGAGTCTGAGCACCCGCTCCATCACCCGCAGCCCCCCCCCTGCAGCCTGCAGGCCCCTTCTCCAAAGCCCCTTGGACAAAGCTGCGGGGGAGAGGCAGAGAGAGGCAAACTTGGCGACGACGCCAGCAGTAGCCGCACCAGGCAGGTCGATGACGTCAAACCATGCCGGGACCACGGAGGTTTAACGACCAGGAAATGATAGAAAAAGTACTCTCCGTGTTGCCAAACAATATCAAAATATAATTGCAATACTTTTCTATTACAACAGTATATTACAATACAGTGTAAATTCCAGTGACAAAATACCATCCAAAGCACACAACTTCACTACTGTCCGTAAGACGATACCGAGTTCATTAAGTACAATACAGTCCAACGATGATGCAAAACCGGTCCGTTCTCATTTCGGATCCTTATGATCCTTCCTCTGGGACCGCCTTATTGATTTTGAGTGCGGTAGTCTGATGGTACCTTAGGTGAAGGTAGTCCCCTGTGCAAGCACCAGTCGTTTTCGACTCTGGAGTGACGTGGCTTTCGCAGCGTTCTCACAGCAGACTTTTTATGGGGTGGCTTGCCATTGCCTTCCCCACTCATCTACACTTTCCCCCCAGCAAGCTGGGGACTCATTTTACCCACCTCGGAAGGATGGAAGGCTGGGTCAACCTGGAGCCAGCTACCTGAACCAGCTTCCGCTGGGATCAAACTCAAGTCGTGTGCAGAGGGCTCGGACTGCAGTACCGCAGCTTTACCACTCTGCGCCACGGGGCTCTTAATATGGTGCCTTATGTCCTTATTATTCACTGTTTTCCAGGCTTTCTCTGATTTATTTCTTTATCAGAACGCTACTGTTCTTTTCCCAACTCTTAGCATTTCATTGCATTCCGCTGCTGGCTGGGAGGGCTGCAAGCAGGAGGAGAACCGGAAGGGGGGGGTAGCTGGCCCGGGACCCCGAAAGGTGTGGGCGCCCTTAGGCCAGGGCCTACTTGGCCTAATTGTTAATCTGGCTCTGCGCCTGCCTCTGCAAAGCGACCCTGGACTTCCTTGGTGGTCTCCCACCCAAGCACTGACCAGGGCTGACCCAGCTTAGCTTCTGAGATTCAATGAGATTAAGCTAGCCTGGGCCGGCCAGGTACCATTTTTAAAGCAATTAATCTAATAGCCGTGAAGGCGTCTTTGCACTCCGTGATCCATTCTTCCATACCGGGGGTATGGTTTTGTGTTCAGTTTTGGGAACCACATTTTAAGAAGGATATAGACAAGCTGGAACGGGTCCAGAGGAGGGCGACAAAGATGGTGAGGGGTCTGGAGACCGAGTCCTATGAAGAAAGGTTGAAGGAGGTGGGCATGTTTAGCCTGGAGAGGAGGCGGCTGAGAGATGATAGGATCACCATCTTCAAATACTTGAAGGGCTGGCCTATAGAGGATGGGGTGGAATTGTTTTCTGTGGCCCCGGAAGATAGGACCAGAACCAGTGGGTTGAAATTAAAACAAAAGAGTTTCCGGCTCAACATTAGGAAGAACTTCCTGATGGTTAGAGCGGTTCCTCAGTGGAGCAGGCTTCCTCGGGAGGTGGCAGGCTCTCCTTCTTTGGAGGTTTTTAAACCGAGGCTAGATGGCCATCTGACAGTAATGAAGATCCTGTGAATTTAGGGGGAGGTATCTGTGAGTTTCCTGCATTGTGAAGGGGGTGGACTAGATGAACCTGGAAGTCCCTTCTAACTCAGGAGGTGGTGGACTCTCCTTCCTTGGAGGTTTTTAGACAGAGGCTAGATGGCCATCTGACAGCAATGAAGATCCTGTGAATTTAGGGGGAGGTGTTTGTGAGTTTCCTGCATTGTGCAGGGGGTTGGACTAGATGACCCTTCCAACTCTATGATTCTATGGTTCTTTCCCCAGTACGGCGCATATATTATTCGTGCTGTTGTTATTAAATGCATAATGTGTTTTTTTTTAAGCATATGGTTTTGCTCTTCATTAAAGGAGGTCCTATACACTGTGCCAGAAAGTCTCCTTCGTTTGTTTCCTCTGGAACAAGTAGCCATTGCCCAAGACTGCATTCATTTCGTTGGGAGTTGAGCCCTTTTCTTTGGCGTTCCTAGCACCAGATGTTCTCGGGACAATTAAACCCCATGGTGCTGATGGGAGAGAAAGGGGAAGCCTAGGGGATGGTTTTAATCAGCACACCGAGTAAGTCCCTGGCAAATAAGATTTGACCTGGAGACGTCTCATCCCTTGTTTTGCTGCTACACCCAGTGTGTCCGAGTTCCGCGCAGTTATCACCAATAATCACTGCTTCGTCAGTTGACTAAGGGTGGTTTAATAAGTGACTAAGCAGGTACATCATACTTCTTGCTGAAACGGAGGTTGCAAGACTCAATTCTTCCTGGTCAGAGGTCCCCAAACACCTGTCTGCGGACTAGGGTTGCCAATCCCCAGGTGGGGGCAGGGGATCCCCCGGTTTGGAGGCCCTCCTCCCACTTCAGGGTCATCAGAAAGCAGGAGGGGGGAGGGAAATGCCTGCTGGGCACTCCATTATTCCCTATGTGGAGACCAATTCCCATAGGGTAGAATGGTGAATTGATTTGTGGGTATATGGGGCTCTGGGGTGGGTCTGTTTTTTTGAGCTAGAGGCACCACATTTGCAGCATAGCATCCAGTACCTCTCTTCAAATCATCCTCCAAGTTTCAAAAGGTTTGGACAAGGGGGTCCAATTCTATGAGCCCCCAAAAAGGCGCCCCTATCCTTCATTATTTCTAATGGAGGGAAGGCATTTAAAAGGGGTGCGGTCCCTTTGAAAGTGATGACTGGAGCTCCCTTTGGAGTTCAGTTATGCTTCTCACTGCCTTACTATTGGCTCCACCCCCAAAGTCTCCTGGCTCCACCCCCAAAGACCCCAGATATTTCTTGAATTGGACTTGGTGACCCTACCACAGACCGGTCCGTGGCCTGCTAGCAACTGGGCCGCAGAGCAGCCCCGCCACCCCTTCATGAGGAACTCCTAAGGACTGGCAAACCACACTGTGGCTCCAGTGTTTACCTCAGAGCAATATTCAAGATGGCGGCCTTCATTCAAAGGAGAGGCCCTAGTTTGGCGGTAAAGCCATGAGCTTTAACGACATTCAGTTCGATTCAATGTCCATTTCGATACAGCAGGGGTGGCCAGCGGTAGTTCTCCAGATGTTTTTTGCCTACAACTCCCATCAGCCCCAGCCAGCATGGCCATGGGAGTTGTAGGCAAAAAAACATCTGGAGAGCTACCCTTGGCCACCCCTGCGATACAAGATGAGTAAGAATAAGCATGAAGCTTGAAAAATAAAATAGGAAATATGGGACATTCTTGAGAGAATGAGTGCTGATTATAAGGGTGAAGAGATGGTGCCCCCATAAGAGGCGTGGTGACCTTAGCCTACCCCTCATTTATAGACCCCCGCCAATCAGTGGATCAGTGGGCATCTTCAAATGGGAGGGGGAGGCAGATTGCCCTTCTATTGCCTGGCCACCTAGCAGGGAGGCGGCAGAAACAGCTCCAGTCCCCCTCCCCCCATTAAAGACCTCCCCCATGGAGGGCAGGGGCAGCCTGGGGCAGCAAAAACCCCAGCGCCACCCCCCTACACCAGTCCGTGGAAAAATTGTCTTCCATGAAACCAGTCCCTGGTGCCAAAAAGGTTGGGAGCCTCTGCTCTAGTTAGAATCATAGAGTTGGAAGGGACCTCCAGGGTCATTGAGTCCACGGAAGGCTGAGTCAACCTTGAGCCGGCTACCTGAACCCAGCTTCCGCCGGGATCGAACTCAGGTCGTGAGCAGAGGGTTCCGACTGCAGTACTGCAGCTTTACCACTTTGCACCACGGAGCTCTTCAAGGCTTCATTGTAATAGGCAGGGCCTCCCTCCCCCCCGCCCGTGGGAGCTCAGTGGAACGGAGTTCTTGAACCTCTGTGGAAACAAAATTCTCAAAATATGTCGGAAGGTTTCACGCTGGACAAAATTACAGATTGGGCGGAGCGATTTGAGGGTAGTCCGTCGTCACATAACATGGCGAATAAATGGTCGGCCTGGATACGTATTATTTTCCAGTGAATTAAAAACATCTCAAAACGTCTAGAACCGAAGATTCGCCTTTGTTTCGTTGACTAGTACGCTTGCTGCGATTCGGTGTTGTGGTAAGAATCCATAACGGCAACCTATCTCGTATTTTGGTTTGAAAATGATATGAAAGACTGTAGCTGTACTTTATTCGGGTTGCCTATATAAAAGAGCTTAAAAATGAAAATTAAAAAAAAAAATCATGAGGGACACCCGTGTATTTCTGCTTCATTTCCCTCTTGAGAGTTCCGGCACTTCTTTTTTCAGCAATAAAACCCTGGTAATAGGTGTATTAAGAGCCCCATGGCACAGGGTGGTAAAGCTGCAGTCTCTGCTCACAAAGGTCTCTGCTCACAACCTGAGTTCAATCCCGGCAGAAGCTGGGTTCAGGTAGCTGGCTTGATGTTGACTCAGCCTTCCATCCTTCCGAGGTTGGTAAAATGAGTCCCCAGCTTTCTGGGGGGAAAGTGGAGATGACTGGGGAAGGCAATGGCAAACCACCCCGTAAAAAGTCTGTTGTGAAAACAACGTGATGCGACGTCCCCCCAGAGTCAGAAACGCTGGTGCTTGCACAGGGACTACCTTAATAGGTGTAGTGGCTCGGGGGTAGAAGCATCTACTTGGCATTTAGAAAGCCATAGGTTCAATCCCCAGCATCTCCAGTTAAAGGGACCAGGCAGGAGGTGATGGGAAAGACCTCAGCCTGAGACGTTGGAGAGCGGCTGCCAGTCTGAGTAGACAATATTGACCTTGATGGACTGAAGGTCAGATTCAGTAAAAGGGCAGTTTCCTGCGTCCGTGTGAATGCTATCGAGTGGACTGGCTTCCCTCTTCTCATTCACTGTCCTTTATTATGTGTTCCCACAGGGGTGTCTTATTTTAAGTGATGAGCTGAACCACAGTTCTCTCGTCCTGGGCGCCAGGCTGTCGGGTGCTACGATCAGAGTCTTCAAGCACAACAGTGAGTATTAATTGCGCGTTGAGCTAGCAAGTGTTGCGGCGAAATGACACTGAACTCATGTGCATATACACTACAAGGGTTTTTTTTACTCAGGCCTCATTTTGGTCAGGAGGTCACAGGAGCAGAGCTCCGGAACCTCTAAATTTTATTGTGCCCCTCCCTCCCTCCCTCCCTTCCTTCCTTCCTTCCTTCCTTCCTTCCTTCCTTCCTTCCTTCCTTCCTTCCTTCCTTCCTTCCTTCCTTCCTTCCTTCCTTCCTTCCTTCCTCCCTCCCTCCCTCCCTCCCTCCCTCCCTCCCTCCCTCCCTCCCTCCCTCCCTTCCCTTCCCTCCCCTTCCCTTCCCTCCCTCCCTCCCTCCTCCTTCCTTCCTTCCTTCCTTCCTTCCTTCCTTCCTTCCTTCCTTCCTTCCTTCCTTCCTTCCTTCCTCCCTCCCTCCCTCCCTCCCTCCCTCCCTCCCTTTCTTCCTTCCTTCACTCCCTTCCTTCCCTCCCTCCCACCCTCCCTCCCTTCTCCATCCCTTTTTTCCTTCCTTCGCTCCCTTCCTTTCCTCCCTCCCTCCCTCCTCCCTCCCTTTCTTCCTTCCTTCGCTCCCTTCCTCCCCTCCCTTTCTTCCTTCACTCCCTTCCTTCCCTCCCTTCTCCCTCCCTTTCTTCCTTCCTTCGCTCCCTTCCTTTCCCCTCCCCTACAAATGCTTGCTTCTGGGCTCCACTGTTCAAACCTCCTGGAGCATTTTGCTGAACTCAGATTTGACAAACTTTCTATTATTTTTCCCCATTAAAAAAATTGGGGAAATCACCAAAACCTATAAAGCAGACTGGTGGAAATCTTCCTCATGCCGCTGAGGCCGCAGAGGAGAAAGCAATTTTAAAAGTATGATGGGAGTAAGGTTTCATGATGACAATTCTCATTCAAGAAGCATTTCAAGGTAGATGCTGAGCTGATATAATTTTGTACACCTTCCGGTGATGTCAGGGGTGTGGGGCATATGCGAGTGAGTTGTGCTAATGAGTTCCGGCACCTCTTTTTCTACGGAATGACCCCTGTATTTACTTATATAGGAATATATCAGGAGAATATCTGTCGGTTTAAAGCATATGTTGGTGGGGAAGAGACTTTTACATGCTCAGAGCTATTGGGGGAGCGGTGGCCATGCACTAGTTATGTTGATGTGTGATTGTCCTTGTGTGGTGTCCACAGCATTTTGTTTGTTTGCGACTTCACCGACTGTTGTATTAGCTGGACTTTTGGAGGAAGTGACGCAGACCTCAGATTCAGCGGGAGCTCACAGGAGCACAGCTCCTGAACCTTTCTGAGGGTTTCACCTCTTCCTTCCCACCTTGTCCCTTGAATAGTAGGTGCAGCTGCATATCAATCCCTGAATGAGCTCCACCACCTTTTTTTCCTACCGAACGACCCCTGGAGTGAAGTATGGATGATCAACATCCGTGCAATTCGCACCGCTCGACTCCTGCTACTTTATACTGTTAAATGTCTTTACTGAATCAGTTTCATTTGCAAATAGCAGTTACCGCTCAGTATCCCCCTATAGCTAGAAGGCATGCTGAGCCCTCCTGGTGGCCAGTTTGGTGTAGTGGTTAAGTGTGCGGACTCTTATCTGGGAGAACCGGGTTTGATTCCCCACTCCTTCACTTGCAGCTGCTGGAATGGCCTTGGGTTAGCCATAGCTCTGGCAGAGGTTGTCCTTGAAAGGGCAGCTGCTGTGAGAGCCCTCTCCAGCCCCACCCACCTCACAGGGTGTCTGTTGTGGGGGAGGAAGGTAAAGGAGATTGTGAGCCGCTCTGAGACTCTTTGGAGTGGAGGGTGGGATATAAATCCAATATCTTCTTCTTCTTCTTCTTCTTCTTGACCCCCTCCCCCCAATAGGGCCAACTGCTGTTTTCCTGGTAAATTTATAGACCTAACGCAGTTCTTCTAATACGAATTATCCTAGGTTTTGTGCTGAAACCAAAAGAAAGTCTTCACCAAATGGTTTTCAGTGGGCTTCTGATTTGGTCCTGGAATTCCCTTTCCTGGCACAGTTCAGGACAGGAATCATAAAGCCACCGGAAGGGACCTCCAGGGTCATCTAGTTCAACCCCCTGCACAATGCAGGAAATTCACAAATAACTCTCCCCCCCCCCACCCCCCCCCCCACCAGTTACCTCTGCTCCATGCACAGAAGATATAAAAAAAGAGGACACGGGGAAAAAACCTCAGGCAATAAAATAGTACACTCTATGTTCTAAGATGCTAAACCCAGGGGTGGAATTCTAGCAGAAGCTCTTTTGCATATTAGGCCACACCCCTCTCATGTAGCCAATCCTCCAAGAGTTTACAAAAAAGAGCCTTGTAAGCTCCAGGAGGATTGGCTACATTGGGGGGTGTGGCCTAATATGCAAAGGCACTTCTGCTAGAATTCCACCCCTGTAGCCAATCCTCCCAAGAGCTTACAGGACTGTTAGTACACGGCCTTCTCTAAGCTCCAGGAGGATTGGCTACATCAGGGGTGTGTGGCCTAATATGCAAAGGAGCTCCTGCTAAAATTCCACCCCTGTAGCCAGTCCTCCAAGAGCTTACAGGACTGTTAGTACACGACCTACTGTAAGTTCCAGGAGGACTGGCTACATCAGGGGTGTGTGACCTAATATGCAAAGGAGCTTTTGCTAGAATTCCACCCCTGGCTAAACCTATATGTATTGTATATGTTACAAAAAATGAGTAAACCACTTATAACAACCAGATGTTTCTTGAAAGAGTCCCATCAATCATGGGAGCATACGAAGGTATTCTCAAAGGTGTAGAGTCCATTTCAAAACAGTCTGTTTTAAAAAGGTTGCTGGAATGCTTCTATGCAGAAAGGAGTTTTAAGCGATATGTTTCAATTCTTCATAACATTTCTGACCGTTTTCCGGACAAGTCCACGTTTCAGGAATCAAAGCCCTTCTTCAGGCTGACATCATAAGAAGAGGAAAATCTCCTTTCGGTTAACAACTTCACTTCACTTAACGAGGTCCCAGTTGCAGTCTTCAAAGCGGCCAAAGCTCAACTAATCCAGAATCTTGGGAATCGCCTCTCCTCCTTGGTGTAGTTTGGTGTAGTGGTTAAGTGTGCGGACTCTTATCTGGGAGAACCGGGTTTGATTCCCCACTCCTCCACTTGCACCTGCTGGCATGGCCTTGGGTCAGCCATAGCTCTGGCAGAGGTTGTCCTTGAAAGGGTAGCTGCTGTAAGAGCTCTCTCCAGCCCCACCCACCTCACAGGGTGTCTGTTGTGGGGTAAGGTAAAGGAAGGTAAAGGAGATTGTGAGCCACTCTGAGACTCTTCGGAGTGGAGGGCGGGATATAAATCCAATATCTTCATCTACCTCACAGGGTGTCTGTTGTGGGGGAGGAAGGTAAAGGAGATTGTGAGCCTCTCTGAGACTCTTTGGAGTGGAGGGCGGGATATAAATCCAATATCTTCATCTACCTCACAGGGTGACTGTTGGGGGGGAGGAAGGTAAAGGAGATTGTGAGCCGCTCTGAGACTCTTCGGAGTGGAGGGCGGGATATAAATCCAATATCTTCATCTACCTCACGGGGTGTCTGTTGTGGGGGAGGAAGGTAAAGGAGATTGTGAGCCACTCTGAGACTCTTCGGAGTGGAGGGCGGGATATAAATCCAATATCATCTTCTTCTCCTTTGCATATTAGGCCACGCCCCCCCCCCCCGATGTAGCCAAGCCAGCTCACAGCAGGCCATGTACTAAGAGCCCTGTAAGCTCTTGGAGGATTGGCTACATCAGGGGTGGGGGGTGGCCTAATATGCAAAGGAGTTCCTGCTACCAAAAAAAGTCATGTCATTGTATCTGTAGTTTGAGAATATAATAATCAGAATAATGAGAGCACCTAGAGGGAAACTATCCATAGTAGACAATTTCTCTGTTGCCTACAGAGGCTTCCAGAAGGCCCGTGACCGAAATCAGTGCTCGAAAGAAGCGCCGCTATCTATCATCCCTCCAGCGACTTATTGTCTTCCGATAAGTTCAAACAGTCAGATAAGTCCAAGCTGATAGACTTGGTAAATATTGCTGAACTGAAACGAAAAATAACAGCTCTCTGGTTCAGCAGATACCAGAATTGTACACGGAAACTTCAGTCGCTCAGCTTCAGGAGAACCTCATGAAAGTTTCGATGAGTATCGTTTCATCTTGGGGTATAGTTTGGTCTTCCCCACCAAGCAGTCCGTCCAAGAGGCAGCTAGTCTCCTGTCCACAGAACCTTACGCTGAAAACCAAAAATGCCTGTTCTTGTCCAAATACCTTATCAGCAGCATGTATTAGAAGTTGTCTTTAAAAAAGAGAGAGAGAGAGAGTGAAAGCAGAATTTTTTCTAAAAGTGTTCTTGAGACAATCTTTCCTACAGATGCTTGGGGTTTTTTTTTTTATATTTATGTTATTTGTAATCCACCTTTCCACCGGGACCCAAGGCGGATTACACAGAGTGAGCCAGAACTGTCAACCAAATGGGACACTCGATGGTTATCGATTTGTAAATTTTATTCCACTTACACCCTGCATACTAGGCCACACCCCCTGATGTAGCCAATCCTCCTGGAGCCTTGAAGATGACACGTTCGGATGTCGTTTGCCATTGCCTGCCTCTGTATAGCAAACCTGGACTTCCACGGAGGTCTTCCGTCCAAGGACTAACCGGGGCTGACCCTATTAGTCTTCCAAGATCTGATGAGATCCGGCTAGGTTGGGTCATCCAGTTCAGGGCCATTAATTAAGTGCCGTTGTTAAGAAACCTTAAGCGTCTAGTTAGTGTCCCTATTAAAGTGAGGCCTGGGGTTCTCTTGGAATTGCAACTGTTCACCAGACTGTAGAAGTCAGTTCCTCTACGGCAAGGCTGGGGAACAGTGGCTCTCCAGATGTTTTTTTTGCCTACAACTCCCATCAGCCCCAGCCAGCATGGCCAATGGCTGGGGCTGATGGGAGTTGTAGGCAAAAAAAACATCCGGAGAGCCACTGTTCCCCACCCCTGCTCTAGAGGAAATGGCAGCTTGGGGGGAGGGGGGGGTGAATTCTTACACAATGTTGCACCCTGCTGTGGTCTTCATTGTCAGAGCAAGGATTCCTGGACTAGCTTAGAGTTCGTGGGATCGTATTCTGATTGGGCTCCTAGCCTCCCTCCGGAGGTGGAGTTTCCCCCAATTTCGGGGCCTCCAACCCGCCGCTACGGAACTGTCTGGCACGGGGAGCCGCGCCCTCAAAGAGCACCGGTGGGCTGTGGTGTGCCTAGTATGACAGCATCATCCGGAAGTGCCATTATCACGCCGGGCACGTCATGGGGGGAACGCTCTAGCATTTGGGAAAAAATTCTGCGATAATCATAGAGTTTTTTCCAAAGTGCTAGAGCGCCCCCCGCCCCCGATGTGCCTGTCGTGATAATGTCACTTCCGGGTGAATGTCATTGCACTGGGCACGTCGTGGCACATGAAGATTCCTTTAGGTGAAGAGGTATGTTTCTCCCTTTCTCCCTTTCTCACAATACGAGAACTTGTGGACACTCAATGAAATTGCTGAGCAGTCGGGTTAGAATGCATAAAAGAATGCATAAAAGAAAGTCCTTCTTCACCCAAAGGGTGATTAACACACTGCCCCAGGAGGTGGCGGCTACAGGCATAGCCAGTTTCAAGAGGGTATTGGATAAGCATATGGAGCAGAGGTCCATCAGTGAACATATATGAACATATGAAGCTGCCTTCTACTGAATCAGACCCTCGGTCCATCAAAGTCAGTATTGTCTACTCAGACTGGAAGCAGCTCCCCAGGATCTCAGGCTGAGGTTTTTCACACCTATTTGCCTGGACCCCTTTTTGGAGATGCCGGGGATTGAACCTGGAACCTTCTGCTTGCCAAGCAAATGCTCTACCACTGAGCCACCGCCCCTCCCTAATAAATAAATATTAGCCACAGCATATTGTTGAAACTCTCTGTCTGGGGCAAGTGATGCTTGGTGCTTGGGAGGGAAACAGCGGGATGGCTTCTAGTGTCCTGGCCCCACTGATGGACCTCCTTTTTTGGGACCACTGTGTGACACAGAGTGTCAGACTGGATGGGCCATTGGCCTGATCCAAGATGGCTTCCCTTATGTTTTTATGCCAGGAGCCAGGTAAGACCTAGCAACCCTAGATTCTGATATTGGAGTGCCTTTTGCCCCACCCTTTTACAGTGTCTCCTTTCTGACTTCTGTTGGAAATATCACTTAAGGCAGGAAGGGGGTCTCCCCCCACCAATGGAGATCCCTCTCATTCAAGAAATGCTGAGAAATGTGGGAGGGGGTCGGTGTGAGGGAAAACAAGCGTCCTTTGATCTGTGCAGCTTCCCCGAGTTGCAGTTTTCCCTTATTGTTAATCAGCTGCATAATCCTGGGTTTGGCGTTAGAAGACAGTTAGTCAGACCTATTTGTGAGTATAATTACTGTGATTACATCAATAATAAAAGTTTTCCCAACACACGGCCCATATTTTTAATTTGTTCCAATTAATTAGTATAACGTGAGTATGCTTCTTTGGAAACCGCACGATTAAATTAGGGATATAGAGTTTAAAATTCAGCCCATGACGTCTCTTTCAGTAGGAACCTTTTGGATGTTCCTCGAGCGTGACGAATTATGATGCAATCCGGTACGATGGGCGACTGCAGGAGGGCGTGGCTTGTCGGTAGTGGGAGAAGAGTTGTAATTTTCCTATCAGGTGCAATAATGGGGAAAAAAGGTGCAGCAATGTATGAAATGGCATACACAAGCAATCTAGAGATGGTATTATTTTGTTGGTTTAACAAAAATCCCAACACACACACATCCCAACTTTGGCCCAAAGTCTTCTGGGACGGTGGGATATAGCTCAAAGTTTGCATTCCTTCTAGGGTTGCCATTCCATAAAAACATAATAAGAACATAAGAGAAGCCATGTTGGATCAGTCCAATGGCCCATCCAGTCCAACACTGTGTCACACAGTGGCCAAAAAATTTATATATATACACACACATATATGCACACTGTGGCTAATAGCCACTGATGGACCTCTGCTCCATATTTTTATCTAACTCCCTCTTGAAGCTGTCTATGCTTGTAGCCGCCACCACCTCCTGTGGCAGTGAATTCCACATGTTAATCACCCTTTGGGTGAAGAAGGACTTCCTTTTATCCGTTCTAACCCTACTGCTCAGCAATTTCATTGAATGCCCACGAGTTCTTGTATTGTGAGAAAGGGAGAAAAGGACTTCTTCCTCTACCTTCTCTATCCCATGCATAATCTTGTAAACCTCTATCATGTCACCCCGCAGTCGACGTTTCTCCAAGCTAAAGAGCCCCAAGCGTTTTAACCTTTCTTCATAGGGAAAGTGTTCCAGCCCTTTAATTATTCCAGTTGCCCTTTTCTGGACTTTTTCCAATGCTATAATATCCTTTTTGAGGTGAGGTGCAGTGCCAGGGAATCCCCAGTTTTCGGGTCTTCAACCCACCGGCAGCCAGCTGGCCCCACCCCCAAACAGGGATGTTAGCATCCCCAATGCAATGATGTCACTCAGAAGTGACATCATCATGGCAGGGATGTTGTGCAGGGACGCTTTGGTATGTGGGCATACTCTATCGCAGGGGTGGCCAACGGTAGGCCAGATGTTTTTGGCCTACAACTCTCATCAGCCCCAGCCAGCACGGCCAGTGGCTGGGGCTGATGGGAGTTGTAGGCCAAAAAAAATCTGGAGAGCTACTGCTGGCCATCCCTGCTCTATCATTTTGCGACTGAAAAAAACCATAGAGTTAACCCAAATACCAGAACGTCCCCGGTCGCGATAACATTTCTAGGTGATGTCATTGTGCTGGGGACATTGTGTGATGTCCCCGCCCACCCCTGGAACTCCCGCCAACGTTTCCCACTCGAGCAAAAGTAAGATCTGGCAGCCCTTGTTCCTCCAGATCCCAAAGTTTTCCATTCCCAGTCTCAACAGATATCTTCACAGTGGCAAAGAGACTCGGGCCAAACCAGACATTGCATCTGCCACCGGTCCAGCGGGGCTTGCCGAGCCCATTTCGCAGACATCCATGATGTTGGGGATCTACCCTTCGCAAGAGTTCTAGGGCCAGCAAGGGGCCAGGGAGCAGGAAGAGGCGGGACTTCCCCCTCCCTCCCCATGCACAGCCATTCTGGCTCCACATAAGCGTTGTGCCTGCGCTGGGGCCCAGGATGCTCAGAAGTGTTAGACCCTCAACATCACATCTGTCTGTAAAACAGTTTGGGGACCACTGGCCTGCCTTGCAGTGGGTGTAACATCTGGTTTGTCCCAGATTTTGAACACTGGAATTGCAAGCAGAGTTCTGTACACACTTCTAAGTTCTTTGGTCAGTGGACTTGAAATGGTGTATCTCTGTTTAGGGTTGCAGTGTGCATTCCTCTGGCACGTGGTGGCACAGGTTATGAAATTCTCTCTCTCTCTCTCTCTCTGAAGAACTGTGTGCACATGAAAGCTTATACCAATCCAATCCAAATACCTTTATTGGCATAGAAATAAAAAGTACAGCATAGCAAATTTACATGGAGTTTCAGCTATAAAAACCAGTCAAATACCAAGAAGGGGAGCTAGTCTTTTGCTCCCTGATTGTTATGGCAGCCAAAAGGTACTTTGCAACCAGGCTTGTGATATGGGAACATTGGTCAGATAGTAGGAAAAAAAAACCCTAACTTCGCTTCAGGTAATCCATAAAAATTAGACAGAATAGGTTTGATTATACAGTTCCGCACTTCCCCATGAAAATCACACTAAAGTAAGACATGGGCGACCGTTTCAAGGTGCCTTCCATTACATGGGCAGACTCTATCCTGATAAGGGAAGTTGGGAAACCTCCCAGACAATACCGCTGAGGGTAGAACATCGAGTCTTACTAACATAAAAGAGCGGTGTAACTGGGATGAAGTAATCTGGGAAAGGTAGGCTTATACCCAGAATTAAACTTCGTTGATCTTAAAGGTACCACTGGACTCAAATTTTGTTCTGCTGCTTCAGTCCAACGTGGCTACTCACCTGAATCTCTCTCTCTCTCCCCCTCTTCCTCCCTCCCCTATCTCTCCCTCCCTCTCCTTCCCTCCCTTTCTTCATCTCTCTTCCCCATCCCTCTCTCTCCCTCTCCCCCTTTCTCCCCTCCCTCTCCCTGTCTCTCCCCTCCCCCTCTCTCCCCTCCCTCCCTCTCTCCCCTCCCTCTCTCTCCCTCTCCCTGTCTCTCCTCCCTCCCTCTCTCCCCTCCCTCTCCCTGTCTCTATAAGCCAGTTTGGTGTAGTGGTGAAGCGCACAGACTCTTGTCTGGGAGAACTGGGTTTAATTCTCCACTCCTCCACTTGCAGCTGCTGGAATGGCCTTGGGTCAGTCGTAGCTCTCTCAGGAGTTGTCCTTGAAAGGGCAGCTGCTGTGAGAACCCTCTCAGCCCCACCTACCTCACAGGGTGTCAGTTTGGGTGGGGGGAAGGTAATTGTGACCGCTCTGAAACTCTGAGAGTCAGAGTATAGGGCGGGATATAAATCCAGTACCATCATCTTCTCCTTCTTCTTTTCTCTCCCCCCCCTCTCTTTCCCGATGTATGAAATGTCAAGATACAAAAATTCAGAATGAATTGGATAAAAATCACCAGCAAACCAGACTTACTTTTAAACGTGCATACAAACTGGTCCCTACCACATTCCTCCCTTCAGGGAATTCACTACAGCATGTCTGGGTTCTGCCCTCTTTATCCATACAGCAGTCCTGAGCAGCACAAACTGAGAGGACAGGCGGGTGGGTTGCCAGTGAGCTTCGAGCCAGTCCGTCCAGCACCATTGCTTGCTGATAATCAGCCCTCTAGGGAGGTACAGTGGCTCAGTGGTTAGAGCATCTGCTTGGTAAGCAGAAGGTCCCAGGTTCAATCCCCGGCATCTCCAACTAAAAAAGGTCCAGGCAGATAGGTGTGGAAAACCTCAGCTTGAGACCCTGGAGAGCAGCTGCCAGTCTGAGTAGACAAGACTGACTTTGATGGACCCAGGGGGGTCTGATTCAGTAGAAGGCAGCTTCATATGTCCATATGATAACTGTGCCCAGTTGGCAGTCTATTGCCTAAACGTTGGTCATTGCTGAAACAAATGGCTTCTAGTTTACATTTGTTCTCAGGTGAAATACCAGATTAAACACCCAATTCTAATACTGATTTTTCTGTCTAAATTTCTGTTGTGTGTGTGTCTTTTTGTGTGTTATTGGCTTAGTATCATGTGACCATGATTCTGCAAATGCTGCATATTCTCATGTCTGCTCGCCCTACAACCTGTAATCTGGACCCCTGCCCCTCCTGGCTTATTAAAGCTTGCCAGAGGGAGCTTAGATATCCTGTACAGGATATCATAAACAGATCCCTGATGGAAGGGCATTTTCCAGCACCTCTGAAAGACGCTGTGGTCCGCCCTCTACTGAAAAAACCAACATTAGACCCGGCCGAATTGACACACTATCGGCCGGTCTCGAATTTACCCTTTTGGGGTAAACTCATTGAGAGGGCAGTGGCGTTGCAGTTGCAGGGTTTTCTGGAGGATGCTTCCGTTCTCGACCCCCATCAGCCCGGTTTCCGTCCAGGTCACGGGATGGAGACAGTGCTGGTTGCTCTGATGGATGATCTTCAGTGGCATCTGGATCGAGGCGGCTCGGTGGTGCTGGTGTTGTTAGACCTATCGGCAGCGTTTGATACGGTTGACCACCAGCTGCTGACTTGCCGTCTTGCCGATGCAGGAATTTGGGGGCTGGCCTTACAGTGGCTCTCCTCCTTCCTTGAAGGTCGGGGACAAAGGGTGGCAATTGGGGGGGAGCTCTCTCAGAGACACCCACTTCATTGTGGGGTGCCTCAGGGGGCAGTTCTCTCCACGATGTTGTTCAACATCTTTATGCGCCCCCTTGCCCAGATTGCACGGAGGTACGGGCTTGGTTGTCATCAGTATGCTGATGATACCCAGCTCTATCTATTGATGGATGACCGGACTGGTGATGTCCCTATAAACCTGGACCGGGCGTTGCAAGCCATGGCTGACTGGCTCAGGCTGAGTGGGCTGAAGTTGAACCCGGCGAAGACTGAGGTCCTTTGTGTGGGCCGCGGTGGACCGGGGGGGGAGGTCACCCTACCGGCTTTTGACGGTGCGCCACTGATACCAGTGCACAGGGTCAAGAGCCTGGGAGTGCTACTGGAATCCTCTTTATCAATGGAGGCCCAGATAACTGCCACTGCTAGAGCCGCCTTCTTTCACCTTAAGAGGGCGAGGCAGTTGGCTCCCTTCTTGGAACGCAGCGACCTAGCAACTGTGATCCACGCAATGGTCACCTCGAGATTAGACTACTGCAATGCCCTCTACATGGGGCTGCCCTTATACCGAACACGGAAACTCAAGGTAGTGCAGAACGCGGCGGCCAGGCTGCTGATGGGACTACCTCGGTGGGAACACGTGCGGCCTGGGCTGCGGGATCTGCACTGGCTGCCGGTTGTGTACCGTGTTCGCTATAAGGTGCTGGTTATCACCTTTAAAGCCCTACATGGCCGAGGACCTGCCTACCTTAGGGACCGCCTCTCCCCATATGTTCCCCAGAGAGCACTGAGATCTAGCTCTCAAAACCTTTTAAAAATCCCTGGGCCAAAAGAGGCTAGACTGAAGACAACTAGAGAGCAAGCCTTTTCAGCAATGGCCCCCCGATGGTGGAATCAACTTCCAGAGATGGTACGAGCCCTGCGGGACCTGAATCAGTTCCGCAGGGCTTGCAAAACCTCTCTGTTTCAACTTGCTTTCGAGACAGAACCTGGCTAAACGGATCTGTACCCATCCAGCCATCTTGTCCTTGATTGTGATCTGTAGCACTTTATGGCACCTGTTTTATCTATTTAATTAATTAATCATGTAACTGTATTTTAACTGAATTGTAATTTTAAAACTGTTCATTTATATTGCATTTCATGTATATCATGGTCCTCCATGTCTGTGAGCCGCCCTGAGCCCGCCTTTGGCGGGGGAGGGCGGGATATAAAAATAAATTTATCTTATCTTATCTTATCTTATCTTATCTTATCTTATCTCACAAGCCGTGGCTAGATGCCTCAGGCTGAGTAGGTTGAAACTAAATCCAGCGAAGACAGAGGTCCTTTGCTTGGGTCGCCGTGGTCTGGGAAGGGAAATTCCCCTTCCAGCTCTTGACGGTGTGCCACTGACAGTGGCGCACAGGGTCAGGAGCTTGGGGGTACTACTTGAGCCTGCCTTAACTATGGAGGCCCAGGTAGCAGCCACTGCTAAGTCCGCATTTTTTCATCTCAGACGGGCGAGGCAGTTGGCTCCCTTCCTGGAGCAGGACGATCTGGCAACAGTGATCCATGCAACGGTCACCTCAAGGTTGGATTACTGTAATACCCTCTACATGGGGCTGCCCCTGTGCCGAATCTGGAAGTTGTAGCTAGTGCAGAATGCCGCAGCTCGGCTGTTATTAGGGCTCCCTAGACAGGAGCACATTCAGCCGGGCCTCCAGGGACTGCACTGGCTGCCAATAATATACCGAGTCCGGTACAAGGTGCTGGCTATTACCTTTAAAGCCCTATATGGCCTAGGACCTGCCTACCTTAGGGACCATCTCTTCCCATATGTCCCCCAGAGAGTACTGCGATCTGGCTCTCGAAATCTGCTTGTAATCCCTGGGCCAAAGGAGGCCCGGTTGAAGTCAACCAGGGACAGGGCCTTCTCAATCACAGCCCCTTGCTGGTGGAACCAGTTACCGGAGGAGGTCAGAGCCCTGCGGGATATTGGACAGTTCCACAGGGCCTGTAAGACAGTCCTCTTCCGGTTGGCTTATAACCGACGGGTACCGAAATACTCTGAAGGTGGGGTAGGGCGGGATATAAATCAAATAAAATAAATAAATAAAATAAATATATATCTTGTTTAAATTCAATAAAAACTGAGAATTGGGGTTTGGGGGGGGGGGAAGAAACTTGGTTTTGTTTTCCTAACTGCAATGCACTTGATATTGACTCCAGAAAGAAAAGATGCTGAAACCATTCTTTTAATTCCCCCACCCCCTTCTTTTTAAATCACTAGATACTCAAAGTTTAGAAAAGCTGCTGAGGGAAGCGGTGATAAACGGACAGCCCCGGAGCCGGAGAGCCTGGAAGAAAATCCTTATTCTAGTGGAAGGCATCTACAGGTATGGGAAGCTTTTACTTGAAAGCAGACTCTCATGTCCTTTCAGGTGTGTTTTTGCAGGGTGCTCCTAACCCATTCTTCTGTAAGGGAAGATCTTGCCTCACTAACCTGTCGCAGTTCTTTGAGGGGGTGAACAAACATGTGGACCAAGGAGACCCAATAGATGTTGTTTACCTTGACTTCCAGAAAGCTTTTGATAAAGTTCCTCATCAAAGGCTCCTTAGTAAGCTCGAGAGTCACAGAGTAAAAGGACAGGTCCTCTTGTGGATCAAAAACTGGCTGATTAATAGGAAGCAGAGAGTGGGTATAAATGGGTAGTCTTCGCAGTGGAGGACGGTAAGCAGTGGGGTGCCGCAGGGCTCCGTACTGGGTCCCATGCTCTTTAACTTGTTCATTAATGATTTGGAGTTGGGAGTGAGCAGTGAAGTGGCCAAGTTTGCAGATGACACTAAATTGCTCAGGGTGGTGAGAACCAGAGAGGATTGTGAGGCACTCCAAAGGGATATGTTGAGGCTGGGTGAGTGGGCGTCAATGTGACAGATGAGGTTCAGTGCAAAGTAATGCACATTGAGGCCAAAAAACCCAGCTACAAATACAAGTTGATAGGGTGTGAACTGGCAGAGACTGACCAAGAGATCTCGGGGTCGTGTAGATAACTCACTGAAAATGTCAAGACAGTATGTGGTCGCAATAAAAAAGGCCAACGCCATGCTGGGAATTATTCTGACTCTGAGAAGGGAATTGAAAACAAAGCCAGTATCATAATGCCCCTGTATAAATGGATGACGTGGTCTCATTTGGAATACTGTGTACAGTTTTGGTCACCATACCTCAAAAAGGATACTATAGCACTGGAAAAAGTGCAGAAAAGGGCAACTAGAATGATTAAAGGTTTGGAACACTTTCCCTATGAAGAAAGGTTAAAACTCCTGGGGCTCTTTAGCTTGGAGAAACGTCGACTGCGGGATGGCATGATAGAGGTTTACAAGATTATGCATGGGATGGTGAAAGTAGAGAAAGAAGTCCTTTTCTCCCTTTCTCCCTCCCAATACAAGAACTCGTGGGCATTCAATGAAATTGCTGAGCAGTCGGGTTAAAACGGATAAAGGAAGTACTTCTTCGCCCAAAGGGTGATTATCATGTGGAATTCACTGCCACGGGAGGTGGTGGCAGCTACAAGCATAGCCATCTTCAAGAGGGGATTGGATAAAAATATGGAGCAGAGGTCCATCAGTAGCTATTAGCCGCAGTATATTATTGGAACTGTCTGGGGCAGTGATGCTCTGTATCCTTGGTGCTTGGAGGGGGGGGCAAAGTGGAAGGGCTTCTAGACCCACTTGTGAACCTCCTGATGGCACTTGGGGTTGTTGTTTTTTGGGGGGGGGGGGGTTGGCCACTGTGTGACACAGAGTGTTGGACTGGAGGGGCCATTGGCCTGATCCAACATGGCTGCTTATGTGACACAGAGTGTTGGACTGGATGGGCCATTGGCCTGATCCAACATGGCTTCTCTTCTGTTCTTATGTGACACAGAGTGTTGGACTGGATGGGCCATTGGCCTGATCCAACATGGCTGCTCTTCTGTTCTTATGTGATAGAGAGTGTTGGACTGGATGGGTCATTGGCCTTATCCAACATGGCTTCTCTTACGTTCTTATGTTCATTGGTCAGCGATACAATTGATGCAGGATGTATGTGGCTGAAATCCTCGAAAGAGCAGCGAGAAGATAGGAATGCCAGGAGCTCACCATTCTTCCTTTCTTTTCAAAATGCACCAGGGCTGGATTAACAAATAGGCCAAACAGGCACCTGCCCGTGGGCCCCCCCGCCCATAGGGACCGCACGCCAGTTTGCCTCTCTCTGCCTCTCCCCTGGAGCTTTGTCAAAGAGGCTTTTGAGAAGGTGCCTGAAGGAGGTATTAGGACAGGGGTGTCAAACATGCGGCCCAGGAGCCGAATCAGGACCCTGGAGAGCTCCTATTAGTCCCCTGAACAACTGGCTGTCATCTGCTTCCTTCTGCATTACAGCTTGCTTTTCAAGACTTGCTGAATAGCAAAGAAGCTACAGAGCAAAACCTCTGTTTTCTCCATTGGCTGAGGCTCCTCCTTTGGGGAGGAAGTGGGGGGGGGAGGGATAGCTTGCTTTGCCAGGCTCTCTCAATTGCATGGCAGAGCCCTATAAGTGTCCTTGCAAGTAAGACAGCATCGTGCACACACTCGAACGTTTATACCCATAATTGAACTTTGTGGGTCTTCAAAGTGGACCACTGGACTCCCACTTTGTTCTGTTGCTTCAGACCACCATGGCTACCCTCCCGAATCAGGCAGTTGAGCCTATCAAGCGAATTGTAAGTATTCACTTCCTGTTTTGTTGGTTTCCCCTAGCATGGAAGGCTCCATCGTACGCTTGCCAGAGATCGTGGCACTGAAGAGAAAATACAAAGCCTACCTCTACTTGGACGAAGCCCACAGCATCGGGGCCGTTGGCCCGACAGGCCGGGGGGTTGTGGAGTACTTCGGAATGGACCCTGATGACATCGACGTACTGATGGGGACATTCACCAAAAGCTTTGGAGCATCTGGAGGCTACATTGCCGGCAGGAAGGTAACCGCAACCTTACACACCTGCAAGTGGAGCAAAAACCCAGGAGCCTGGTTGACCCTGGCTCTTAAAAAATTGGGCCTGGCTTGCTGTAGACATCAGGAACGCAGTTTCCTCTTCTGCCCAGCAGGCTCCCAGAAATGCCTCCTTCAGACCCCTTGTCACAACTCAGGGGGTCTTACCAATTGCTGCCACCACTCTGGGTTAAGGGCCTCCCTTGAGAAGGCCCAGAGTTCCCTCCCAAGACCTTCAGGTCTCCTGTAGCTTAGGCCAACTAATAGCCATGAGGACCAGGCAGAGTGAACAACAACAAAAAGGTTTATTTAAAAGGTCAGTGCAATATAATAACAAACAAGGTGCATAAAACAGTAAAAGGGGTGAAGGGAAAAATAACCGAATGCCCTAACGCATCTGAACTTACTGTTCCTAAACTGCCAGTCAGACCTGGGCCTACTCACCCTTCCTCACGGGGCGAGGGTCTCTTCCTGGCAGCAGCTCTTCCTCAACTCTGCCTCCTAGGAAAAGAACACCTGGGCTTGGTTCTTTTATCTTCTCCTCCCAGGTCCCACCTCTCTCTGGGCCAATTTCCCTCAGAAACCTGGCCACCCAATCAGAGGGACAGAAGGGATCCTGGGAATGTAGTCTTTTCAGTATAACTCCAAGGTAGGCTTTCCTGGGGCTTGCAGGCCTCACCAGGCCCAGGAACATGGCACCCCTTTTTAATGACTCTCTTCCCAAAGAGCAGTCTCTGGGCGTCTGTCTGCCCTCAAATTGAAGGCCTTTGTATGACTCAGAACACACCTGTAGCATAGGTAGCCTGCCACATAATGCGCTTCATAGCACAGGTGAAAACTTTCTGTTTTGAGTCCCCCTTCCTCTTCTCCCAGTGTGGTTCAAGCATTTCACTCATTGCTGCCTTTAAGTACCGTCATAACCATTCAGCCGCTGGGACACCTGTTGATAAATATGCGCTTCTTCTGTGGTTTTCTGATCTTCAGCAAACTGCAGCTTGCTAAATCAGGATTTAATTATAGGGGGTTGCGTGCCACTGCATGTCCTCTTTAATTAAAAGTAATCAAGTGTAAATGGTGGTGTACCGGAGAAAACAGCCACGGGTTTGTAGGCTGGTAACTAGTGTCCGCAAAAGAGCCCCGTGGCGCAGAGTGGTAAGCTGTGGTACTGCAGTCCAAGCTCTGCTCACGACCTGAGTTCAATCCCAGTGGAAGCTGGGTTCATGGATAACTCAGCTTTCCATCCTTCCGAGGTCGGTAAAATGAGTACCCAGCTTGCTGGGGGGAAAGTGCAGATGACTGGGGAAAGCAACGGCAAACCACCCCGTAAAAAGTCTGCCATGAAAACATTGTGGAAGCAACGTCACCCCAGAGTTGGAAACGACTGGTGCTTGCACAGGGGGTTGCCTTTACCTTTACCTACTTCCCAAACACTTTTTAGAGTGCCTTTTTAAAAAGTTCCCAAGAAACCTATCTGCACCCTTCGAAAGCTGTGTGTTCACAGAGGAGAATCTGTTTGGTGTAGTGATTAAGTGTGCAGACTCTTATCTGGGAGAACCAGGTTTGATTCCCCGCTCCTCCACTTGCACCTGCTGGAATGGCCTTGGGTAAGCCATAGCTCTCGCAGGAGTTGTCCTTGAAAGGGCAGCTGCTGTGAGAGCCCTCTCAGCCCCACCCATCTCACAGGGTGTCTGTTGTGGAGGAAGAAGATATAGGAGATTGTAATCCGCTCTAAGACTCTGATTCAGAGAGACGGGCGGGGTATAAATCTGCAGTCTTCTTTTATTCATGTGTGAACCAGTTGCCACTGTGTGTAACTTAGAGAAAGTATGGATTAAAGAAAAAGAGTTATATTAGACGCCCAGCGTACTTGGCGACGGCAGTATATTCTCTCACGAATCTGCCACTTATACACATGCTTCTGGTTTGAATGATTCTGGCCTATGAGCGCAATATTCTGTCTGCGTTAAAACAAAAGAAGGGGGAGGGCGAATTGTATTCAGATTTCCTCTTGTGCAAAGCAGCGAGAAGGGTGCAGCCGTCTGACTGCTGGCAGAGAAGGGGTACAGTTTTGCAAACTCTGTGTCTCAGAAGAAAAGCTGCCAAGGTGTGGAATGGCGGGGTGGGGGCAGGCTTTGGGGTTGCAACAACACCCTGGGTTGGGAAAGCTTGGGGAGCTGTTCCTTTAATTAGTCCTTCATCATGGTGACACGCCGGGTTAATAGTAAAGCCAAATCTAAAAGGATGGACTAATAAATTCCTCAAACGGGTTTTGATGGTGACTCCGTGTCCTTGAAAGGTTCGGCAGTACAAAGAGGCCTGTAAAGCAGGAAGAAAAGCTGTTGAGTTGGTTTGGGGATTGTTTTAGATTAAGAGGCGGAAGACATAAAATGTTGTTGAGCTAAACAAAAATACACACACACGTTCTGCCGCGTGGGAGAAGTGTATCTTAATGATTTAACACAGAGATCACGTCTTGGCCTCCTTCCCAATATAATTTTAACGCTATTTGCTAATTTCTTCCCAAGTGGCCCTTTCGCCACTTGCCCCCCAAAACCGAATTTCACTCGTACAACGAGGCAATTAATTGACTGGCTGGGTTCAGGAAGCAAGTCCAGTCGCCTCATTTTGGGCCGTTCTGCATTCCACCCTCTTGTGGGCCTGCACTGCAGCAGTGTTCCGCTTTTGTGCATCGAGTAGGTTCTTAGGTCTCGCTTTGATCAAGAAGGGAGACGGTGGGGTGGGGGGAAGACGAGGAATGATCCTGCACTGAAATGTCTGTTCTCCGGTTTAAGGAACTAGTGGACTACATACGGACGCACTCCCATAGCGCCACATACGCCGTATCTATATGCCCACCCGTAGCAGAGCAGATCATAAGAGCGATGAAATCTGTCATGGGACTAGACGGCACCACACAAGGTAGGACATCTTGCGAGCTGTCAAGACTGGGTTTGTAAACTCTTGAGAGTGAAAGGGGGAAACTAAGGAGGGGACGGGGGATTGTCAGAAGGCTACGTCGCTGCAGCAGCAGCACATCAAGTTTTGTTTTAGATACTCACTTCCGTGATTATGAATGCATGTGTTCTTTTGAGGTTAATGCAGCAGGTGAGAACATATGAAGCTGCCTTCTACTGAACCAGACCCTGGGTCCATCAATGCCAGTCTCGCCTACTCAGACTGGCAGCGGCTCTCCAGGGTCTCAAGCGGAGGTTTTTCACACCTATTTGCCTGGACCCTTTTTAGTTGGAGATGCCAGGGATTGAACCTGGGGCCTTCTGCTTATCAAGCAGATGCTCAGCCACTGTCCCTCCCAGGGTAGCCGTTCTTCCAGACGCACGGGCAGCTTCCCGCCTCACGCCCCACTGGGCCTCTTTGTTCCAGTGGGAGCAAGGGGTGGAGAGCTATGGTGCCCAATGCCATGATGTCACTTCTGGGTTGTACCTGGAAGCAGGGCCAAATCTAGGAGCGGGGCAGAGGGGGGTGCTTGCCGCAGGCGCCAACGGAGGGGGGCGCCAAATTGGGTATGGAGTCCATTGTATTCTACAGGACCATAAGATAGAATGGTCCACAAGGGGGCATCATTTTTTAATTTTGCCTCCTCCCTCAAAAAACGTGTAGATCCGGTCCTGCCCGGAAGTGACATCATAGCGCTCTGTCTCTGTGGGAAAAACCATAGAGGTGAGCGAATTCCTAGAGCGGCATGACATCAGTTCCGGGTACAAACAGAATGGGACATCATGCGTCATTGCACAATCTTGCTGCCCACCTTCAAAAAACATGTAGATCCGGTCCTGCCCGGAAGTGACATCATAGCGCTCTGTCTCTGTGGGAAAAACCATAGAGGTGAGCGAATTCCTAGAGCAGCGTGACATCACTTCCGGGTACAAACAGAATGGGACATCATGCGTCATTGCCCAATCTTGCTGCCCGCCTTCAAAAGGTTACTGAGGACAACCTTTTTACCTTTGAGGCCTCATCTGCATTCAGCGGCAAGCTCAATTTTGAAGATGTCTCTGTGTCTCCGCCTCATAAAATAAGAACTATGCTGACGTCCGTATATTGTGGTATTTTTACTGTTAGCCTGAATGAAGCAGTCTCTGAAATATTTCATGAAAAGTTCTTAAAATGCCAGTAAGCAACAGTAATTAGGTCAAGGGAGAGTGTGTGTGTGTTGTGTCTGATTATTGTAGATTTTTAGGGTCATTTCTTTGTTTCTTGTCCCAAATGAGGCCCAGTAAGACACTCTTGGATACAGACACCGCATTGGCTTGTTGAAGCAAGTTATAATTGGAGCCATTTTATGTGCCATGAAATGAAAAACTTCCCTGGCACACTTGAAGTCTGCCAAAACCTTTTAGGTGTAACAGGGCCGGTTCCAGGTTTCGAGGGGCCCTGGGCAGAGAGTCCCAAGGGCCCCCCTCTCTTCTTCAACCTACCACCAGGGCCCCCACAGACGCTCTCCCACAGTCCGTGCTCACCACTTCCTGCAGCCTGATCTCCAATTAAACGGAGCTTTTGAAAGTGACAATGGAATTATGAGAAACTGAAGAGGGGCTAGGGTTGGAGATTAGCTTTTTTATTTGGGGTGACAAAAAACCTGGGGTTACACTTATATTTCTTTATATATTACAGTACGTATGTATGTGTGTGTATGTAGGTTATTGGATATATATATATATATAATTAGGTTTACAAGATTATGCATGGGATAGAGAAGGTAGAGAAAGAAGTCCTTTTCTCTCTTTCTTGCAATACAACTCGTGGGCACTCCATGAAATTGCTGAGCAGTCAGGTTAGAATGGATAAAAGGAAGTCCTTCACCCAAAGGGTGATTAACACATGGAATTCACTGCCACAGGAGGTGGTGGCAGCTGCAAGCATAGACAGCTTCAAGAGGGGAATTAGATAAACATCTGGAGCAGAGGTCCATCAGTGGCTATTAGCCACAGTGTATTGTTGGAACTCTGTCTGGGGCAGTGATGTTCTGTATTCTTGGTGCTTGGGGGGGAAACAGCGGGAGGGCTTCTAGTGTCCTGGCTCCACTGGTGGACCTCCTGATGGCACCTGGTATTTTATGGCCACTGTGTGACACAGAGTGTTGGACTGGATGGGCCATCGGCCTGATCCGACATGGCTTCTCTTATGTGCTTATGTTCTTACTTGGATATATATAATTAGTTAATTATGTATATTTATTAAGCGTGTGTGTATACATGTGTGTAAATCTGTAAACTTATATATATAATATATTATATCTATGTTTTATATATAAGTAGTTTATATATAATATATATATATTATATAAACCACATATATACGCTACTTCCAACTGCACACACACAAATTGGTTAAGGAATTAATTCATCTACCACGAGTAAATGATATAAAGTTGATACTGCATACAAACAAGCAATGACAAGAACTGCTGGGACATTTATTTTTACGTCCTGCATCCTGATGCGAAATCATAAATAAACGTTCTGATACGAAATGATAAATGTAATGTAAAATTTTATTTATATCCCGCCCTCCCCCGCCGAAGCAGGCTCAGGGCGGCTTTTTGGTGGGATCCAGTCTGCTCCGTGCTCCATGCCAGCCAGTTCCTCTCCTAACTTCAGCTCCCATCTCATGAGATTTTTGTCTGTGCAGGTCCCCTGATCCCAAACGTGCTCAAAGGGAGCCCCGCCTCCCTTTTTCACCAGTGGAAAAACTGGTTGACCCCAGCTCTTTGCACTTCCACTGACAACTGCAGAGCGACACGACCGTAAAATCGCTGCTAAAAATACTACGCACCGCCATGAAACTTCTAGGTGCCACGCCAGCCTAGCATTTGGGATTTTTTTAAGCCCTGGTTCTCTAGCTGACGTTTGTAGTCAATTGATCGTGTAACTGACAAAGATATTCTCCAATCAGCTACTCTGCACAAAACATTTCCGCCACTTCTTTCATAGTGGCCAAGTTTTGAGGGCCTTCTGAAATCAATAACCTGAAGTGTGACCATTTTTCATTTGCTGAGCAACCGCAGTTCTCATAGCTCTGTGGAAATATTGCCTTCATGTGTTTTTCTGTATCTTGCTTTGCTGTTATTATTATCAGGGTTTTTTCTGAGCAGGAGCGCACAGGAACGCAGTTCCGGCTGGCTTGGTGTCAGGGGGTGTGGCCTAAGATGTAAATGAGTTCCTGCTGGGCCTTTTCCTACAAAAAAGCCCTGTGTGGAACAATGGTGATGCCAAGGGGGTGGCCTAAGATGCAAATGAGTTCCTGTTGGGTTTTTTCCTTTAAAAAGCCCTATGTGCAACAATGGTGGTGCCAGGGGGTGTGGCCTAAGATGCAAATGAGTTCCTGCAGGGCTTTTTCCTTTAAAAATCCCTATGTGCAACAATGGTGATGCCAGGGGGTGTGGCCTAAGATGCAAATGAGTTCCTGCTGGGTTTCTCCTTTAAAAATCCCTATGTGCAACAATGGTGATGCCAGGGGGTGTGGCCTAAGATGCAAATGAGTTCTTGCTGGGCTTTTTCCTACAAAAAAAACCCTGTGTAGAAGAATGGTGCTGCCAGGGGGTGTGGCCAAAGATGCAAACAAGTTCCTGCTGGGCTTTTCCCTACAACAAAAGCCATGATGATGATTTGCTTTGCTATTAGTGATTGCTGATGTTTGATCAGGAGTGTGATTTGCTGGAGCTCCTGTAGCTGTTTGGCTAGGTCTTTAGCATGCCATTATGTAAACATAACTGTACGTGTGTCTGCATTGCTGTGCTTTCAGATCAGATATCAAAGAGGGGGGGGGGTGTTGTCACTCATTAACCCAAATAGGTTCCCGTCCCACTGATGCTCCCTGTGGGATTGCCCAGCGCTGCAAATAATCCCGGCAACTCCGAGACTTCCTTGTGCATTAATAATCACAGGCTTCGTTCGGATATAACGTAATTTAATGGAACTAATTACTTAGCCGGTCATTCCCATGTAGGGCTCTCCTCCAACTGTAGTTGGAGCACAGCTCATTGGAGTCTCAAGCAGACTTCTGAAGCTAGTTTATTAACCGCCGTTCCTCTTGCCTTGCGTTCAGCGTTGCACATAAATGCAGAGCTGTGGGTCGTTCCCTACCGCTCCTTCGTGCCCTACTTCACTGCCGAGGCCCCTGGAAACGAAGGCATCCAACAATAATCCTCCCTTGCCTTCCTCTGCCTCTCACTAGTAGTCTTTACCTCCTGCCAGGCAAAGGATTGGCCAAAGGTTCCAGAGGAGAAAAAACAACTAGCCAGTGGTAACCTAACTGGTGACTTTGCTTCCGTTTACATAAGAACAGAAGAGAAGCCATGTTGGATCAGGCCACTGACTCATCTGGTCCAATACTCTGTGTCACACAGTGGCCAAAAAACCCAGGCACCATCAGGAGGTCCATCAGTGGGACCAGAACTCCAGAAGCCTTCCCACTGTAGCCTCCCAAGCACCAAGAAGACAGAGCATCACTGCCCCAGATATAAGAACATAAGAGAAGCCATGCTGGATCAGGCCAGTGGCCCATCCAGTCCAACACTCTGTGTCACACAATGGCCAAAAAACCCAGGTGCCATCAGGAGGTTCATCAGTGGGGCCAGGACACTAGAAGCCCTCCCGCTGTTTCCCCCCCAAGCACCAAGAATACAGAACATCACTGCCCCAGACAGAGTTCCAACAATACACTGTGGCTAATAGCCACTGATGGACCTCTGCTCCAGATGTTTATCTAATTCCCCTCTTGAAGCTGTCTATGCTTGCAGCTGCCACCACCTCCTGTGGCAGTGAAATCCATGTGTTAATCACCCTTTGAGTGAAGGACTTCCTTTTATCCATTCTAACCTGACTGCTCAGCAATTTCATGGAGTGCCCACGAGTTCTCGTATTGTGAGAAGGGGAGAAAAGTACTTTTTTCTCTACCTTCTCTGTCCCATGCATAATCTTATAAACCTCTGTCATGTCACCCCTCAGTCGACGTTTCTCCAAGCTAAAGACCCCCAAGCGTTTTAACTTTTCTTCATAGGGAACGTGTTCCAACCCTTTAATCATTCTAGTTGCCCTTTTCTGCACTTTTTCCAGTGCTATAATATCCTTTCTGAGGTGCGGCGACCAGAATTGTACACAGTATTCCAAATGAGGTCGCACCATCGATTTATACAAGCTGCAGTACCTGAGTTCGATCCCAGCGGAAGCTGGGTTCAGGTAGCCGGCTCAAGGTTGAGCAGCTTGCTGGGGGGAAAGTATAGATGACTGGGGAAGGCAATGGCAGAGCACCCCATGAAAAGTCTGCTGGGAAAATGCGACGTCACCCCAGAGTCGGAAACAACTGGTGCTTGCACAGGGGACTACCTTTAGCTTACATGTATTTCAATAAGCATTTATTGTAAGGCAAAATACATTGTCACTGACATGTCGAAACCGGCATACCGCAAAGCGGGCATTGGTTATACAGGGGCGTTATGATACTGGCTGACTGGTTTTCAATTCCCTTCCTGATAATCCCCAGCATGGTGTTGGCCTTTTTTGTCGCAGTCGCACGCTGTAGCGACATTTTCAGTGATTTTTCACATGACAAAGACCTTCTGTTGGCTGTTGGGGAACAATATGAGGAGTTTGTATCACAGGTACAAAGGGGGGCACCGAGAGGTTGAGGGGGTTGGAGCCCTTCCCTGTGAGAAAAGGCTGAGGGATCTGGGACTTTTTAGTATTAAAAAAGAGACAACTAAGGGAGGACATGATAGAGGCTAATCGGTTTATGCCTAGGGTGGAGAGAACTGAGAAAGAACTTTTTCTCCCTCTCTCAAAGTTCAGGGCAACCAATGAAGCTGATGGGCGGGAGGTTCAGGACAGACAAAAGGAAATACTACTTCACACCGAGAGGGATTGAGAAGTGGAATTTGCTGCCAGAGGATATCATGGTGGCCACAGGAAGAGACAGCTTTACAAGGGGATTTGGTAGATTCTTGGAGAATGAGTCTGTCAGTGGCTGCTAGCCGTGGTGGCGGAAGAGAACCTCCACATTCAGAGGCACTGAACCTCTGAAATCCCGGAGCCAGGAGGCAATGTCAGGGGAAGGCCTTGGCAACTCCAGAGGAACTGTCTAGCCGCTGTGTGAGATGGGAAGTTGGACTAGATGGACCACTGGTCTCATCCAGCAGGGCTCTTCTGATGTTCTTCTCAAAGGAAGGCCTCAGCCTCTATGGCCTGTTGGTGGACGTCCAGAGGAACTGGTTGGCCACTGTGTGAGACAGGAGGCTGGACTAATGGGCCCTCACTGGTCTGATCCAGCAGGGCTCTTCTGATGTTCTTCTCAGGGAAAGGCCTTGGCCTCTCTGCCCTGTTGTTGGCCCTCCAGAAGAACTGGTTGGCCACTGTGTGGGACAGGAGGCTGGACTAGATGGGCTACTGGTCTGATCCAGCAGGGCTCTTCTGATGTTCTTCTCAAAGGAAGGCCTCAGCCTCTATGGCCTGTTGGTGGACGTCCAGAGGAACTGGTTGGCCACTGTGTGAGACAGGAGGCTGGACTAATGGGCCCTCACTGGTCTGATCCAGCAGGCCTCTTCTGATGTTCTTCTCAGGGAAAGGCCTTGGCCTCTCTGCCCTGTTGTTGGCCCTCCAGAAGAACTGGTTGGCCACTGTGTGGGACAGGAGGCTGGACTAGATGGGCTACTGGTCTGATCCAGCAGGGCTCTTCTGATGTTCTTCTCAAAGGAAGGCCTCAGCCTCTATGGCCTGTTGGTGGACGTCCAAAGGAACTGGTTGTGTGAGACAGAATGCTGGACCAGATGGACTATTGGTCTGATCTGACAGGGCTCTTCTTATGTTAGTATGAAGACCTCAGAGTTCGGGTAGCACAAACAAACACTGTATATTCAATTGCTCATACATTGCTCATTCCATATACACAAACCATACAAAGATATTCTTAAAGTCCCGGTCCACAAAACTCCACTGTATCCCAAAACATGCTTTAAGATGCAATCTTCAATTTCTTGTAAAAAGTGTTGGAGAAGAAAACAGAGACCGGTTTCGGCCACGCCTTTCTCAGTCGTCGCTCACAACGCAAATTGCTGCGTCCACCTCCCCCAATTTTTTGGACCGATCATTCGCTAAATGGGACCCAGTCCTCCTGCGTTGACGGGCATCGCCTCACACAAATTCTGCGGCTGATTGACGGACGCAACCAGCCGTAGAATTTGTCTGAGGGCCCTCGAACCGCCCTGTTGTAAGAATCATGTTACTTAATGCGGCTGCATACAAGTTTCACAACCCAGTCGGGATGAACCCGGCTCCCAACACTCCATTTGTTTATTCATTCACTCCAAGCATGCCCGCCTTTGTCCCGAAGACAGCGTAAGACATCCTATAAGCAATGCCGTGGGAGTAAGGTTGCGGAATTGGAAAACAGTGCAAACAAACAGACAGATACCTGTCTAAGGTGCCACATACCGTAATGCAGAAAGTGGCTTATAAAGGTAGAAGATTATAAAGCAAAAACGGGGGGGGGGGGGTGCAACCCTTCCTGCCCTCCCTTTTGCAATCTGCCAAAGTTCACAGAACCAGCGTTGCTGTCAGAGGACCATCTAGCCTCTGCTGGAAAACCTCCAAAGAAGAAAGCCCACCACCTCCCGAGGAAGAAGAAGAAGACTGCAGATTTATACTCTACCCTTCTCTCTGAATCAGAGTCTTAGAGCGGATTACAATCTCCTATATCTTCTCCCCCCACAACAGACACCCTGTGAGGTGGGTGGGGCTGGAGAGGGCTCTCACAGCAGCTGCCCTTTCAAGGACAACCTCTGCCAGAGCTGTGGCTGACCCAAGGCCATTCCAGCAGGTGCAAGTGGAGGAGTGGGGAATCCAACCCGGTTCTCCCAGATGAGAGTCCATGCGCTTAACCACTACACCAAACTGGCTCTGAAATAATAAATAAAAGCCAGTTCCACTGAGGAACCACTCTGCAGAAAAGGGCAACTAGAATGATTAAAGGGCCGGAACACTTTCCCTATGAAGAAAGGTTAAAACGCTTGGGACTCTTTAGCTTGGAGAAACGTCGACTGCGGGTAGACATGATAGATGTTTACAAGATTATGCATGGGATGGAGAAAGTAGAGAAAGAAGTACTTTTCTCTCTTTCTCACAATACAAGAACTCGTGGGCATTCGATGACATTGCTGAGCAGTCAGGTTAAAATGGATAAAAGGAAGTACTTCTTCACCCAAAGGGTGATTAACATGTGGAATTCACTGCCACAGGAGGTGGTGGTGGCTACAAGCATAGCCAGCTTTAAGAGGGGATTGGATAAAAATATGGAGCAGAGGTCCATCAGTGGCTATTAGCCATGGTATATATGTATGTGTGTTTGTGTGTGTGTGTGTGTGTGTATATACACATACACACATATAGTGGCCACTGTGTGACACAGAGTGTTGGACTGGATGGGCCACTGGCCTGATCCAACAGGGCTTCTCTTACGTGACACGGAGTGTTGGACTGGATGGGCCATTGGCCTGATCCAACAGGGCTTTTCTTACGTTCTTATGTGACACAGAGTGTTGGACTGGATGGGCCATTGGCCTGATCCAACAGGGCTTTTCTTACGTTCTTATGTGACACAGAGTGTTGGACTGGATGGGCCACTGGCCTGATCCAACATGGCTCCTCTTATGTTCTTACGTGACACAGAGTGTTGGACTGGATGGGTCATTGGCCTGATCCAACATGGCTTCTCTTATGTTCTTATGTGACACAGAGTGTTGGACTGGATGGGCCACTGGCCTGATCCAACATGGCTCCTCTTATGTTCTTATGTGACACAGAGTGTTGGACTGGATGGGTCATTGGCCTGATCCAACATGGCTTCTCTTATGTTCTTATGTGACACAGAGTGTTGGACTGGATGGGCCACTGGCCTGATCCAACATGGCTCCTCTTATGTTCTTACGTGACACAGAGCGTTGGACTTGATGGGCCACAGGCCTGATCCAACATGGCTCCTCTTATGTTCTTATGTGACACAGAGTGTTGGACTGGATGGGCCACTGGCCTGATCCAACATGGCTTCTCTTATGTTCTTATGTGACACAGAGTGTTGGACTGGATGGGCCACTGGCCTGATCCAACATGGCTCCTCTTATGTTCTTACGTGACACAGAGCGTTGGACTTGATGGACCACAGGCCTGATCCAACATGGCTCCTCTTATGTTCTTATGTGACACAGAGTGTTGGACTGGATGGGCCACTGGCCTGATCCAACATGGCTCCTCTTATGTTCTTACGTGACACAGAGCGTTGGACTTGATGGACCACAGGCCTGATCCAACATG
Organism: Heteronotia binoei; assembly: GCF_032191835.1. Taxonomy (NCBI): domain Eukaryota; kingdom Metazoa; phylum Chordata; class Lepidosauria; order Squamata; family Gekkonidae; genus Heteronotia; species Heteronotia binoei. Next base: position 13,420,298 of record NC_083223.1, on the reverse strand, counting down.
GCTTCTCTTATGTTCTTATGTGACACAGAGTGTTGGACTGGATGGGTCATTGGCCTGATCCAACATGGCTTCTCTTATGTTCTTATGTGACACAGAGTGTTGGACTGGATGGGCCACTGGCCTGATCCAACATGGCTTCTCTTATGTTCTTATGTCAGGAAGTTCTTCCTAATGTTTAGCTGGAAACTCTTTTGATTTAATTTCAACCCCTTTATGAAAGCGTTGCATCTTTAGGAAAGTGCTCATCCAGCTGCTCTCAGCCAGTTTTTCTCTGTCTTACCCCCCACTGATCAGACCCACAGCTACGGCAGGGACCCTGGGAGCCCGGCCCCACCAACTCACTTGCCACGGAACATGGGACAGGGCCCCACCAATCTCAGTCCCACACATGGCAGAAGTAACAATTTTTTTCCTCACCGGCGTTTGTTGGACAGGAAGATGCGAGGGTGGAATTGAGATCGGGATCTGAGCAGAGCTGTGGAGAACGGCTGGGGTTCAGTGGAACTCTCTGGTTTGGGGTTCAGTGGAACTCTGAATTCCGGTTCCATCCCCGGAATCGCCAGTTAAACGGACCAGGCAGCACGTAATAGGAAAGACCTCAACCTGAGACCCTGGAGAGCGGTTGCCAGTCTGGGTAGACCTTGATGGACACAGGAGCTCCTTTGCATATTAGGCCACACCCCCTTGATGTAGCCAATCCTCCAAGAGCTTACAAGTCCCTTTTTGGGAAGCTCTTGGAGGATTGGCTGAATCATGGGGGTGTGGCCTAATGTGCAAAGGAGCTCCTGCTAGAATTCCACCCCTGGATGGACCAGTGCTCGGATTCAGCATAACACAGCTTCATTCGTGTTCGTTTCTGTTTGCTTCAGAGCCCCTTTTTGATGAGCTCTTCTCCAGGTTCAGAGATCTTGCCCCCTTAAGAACATAAGAGAAGCCATGTTGGATCAGGCCAGTGGCCCATCCAGTCCAACACTCTTGTGTCACACAGTGGCCAAAAAAAAACCCAGGTGTCATCAGAAGAAAAAGAAGACTGCAGATTTATACCCCTGCCCTTCTCTCTGAATCAGAGACTCAGAGAGGCTTACAATCTCCTATATCTTCTCCACCCACAACAGACACCCTGGGAGGTGGGTGGGGCTGAGAGGGCTCTCACAACAGCTGCCCTTTCAAGGACAACCTTTGCCAGAGCTATGGCTGACCCAAGGCCATTCCAGCAGCTGCAGCTGCAGGTGGAGGAGTGGGGAATCAAACTCGGTTCTCCCAGATGAGAGTCCGCACACTTAACCACTACACCAAACTGGCTCCATCAGGAGGTCCATCAGTGGGTCCAGGACACTAGAAGTTCTCACACTGTTGTCCCCCCCCCCCCCCTTCTTCCAGTCCTCTTCCAAATGCTCCAATTACAGCCTTTCTTTTTTTTAATCTGGATATTATTTTGGGAAGCCACAGTAAAGAAAGAGCAGTCCCCTCCCCTTTCCAGAACTGTGTGATTAACCTTAGTAGCCTTTTTCTGCAGTTTTGGTTGCACAGAATGGGATAGTGTGTTGAACACTCCGATAGTCTGCAGTGTTCTTCTTCCCTCCCTTCCTCCCTCCCTTTTTTCCTTCCTCCTTCCCTCCCTTTCTTCCTTCCTCCCTCCCTCCCTCCCTTTCTTCCTTCCTCCCTCCTTCCCTTTCTTCCTTCCTCTCTCCCTCCCTCCCTCCCTCCCTCCCTTCCTTCCTTCCTTCCTTCCTTCCTTCCTTCTCTCCCTCCCTTCCTTCCTTCCTCCCTCCCTCCTTCCCCCTTTCCTTCCTTCCTCCCTCCCTTTCTTCCTTCCTCTCTCCCTCCCTCCCTTCCTTCCTTCCTCCCTCCCTTTCTTCCTTCCTCTCTCCCTCCCTCCCTCCCTTCCTTCCTTCCTTCCTTCCTTCCTTCCTTCCTTCCTTCCTTCTTCCCCCCCTCCCTCCCTCCCTTCCTTCCTTCCTTTCTCCCTCCCTCCCTCCCTCCGTCCCTCCCTTCCTTCCTCCCTCCCCCCCTCCTTCCTCTCTCAAACATCTGACATTCATAACTTGCTGCTCTCAAACACCTGATGTGTATTCCACGAGACGCTTCCATTAAGCCAGTTTGGCCACCCCTGTTCTAGATAATCTTTTCTACCCTTTTATCAGCCTGATTCCTACGTACCGTGCCTTTCTAAGCACGCTTTCACAATATCCCTTCAAAACACGGTCGCTTGCGCAAACTATCTCACCATTAGAGGAGAGGCACATCTTTGTGCAATTATAGCAGAATGCACTTGGCATGTTCTTATCATAGAAACGGGTGTGCAGCTTTGTAATCAACGTGTTATTGCAGTGTTTCATCTATAGCAGACGTGAGGCATAGTATAGGTTATTGAACTTTGGGCTTTCTGTGCCGGTTTGGTCGATGGGGTGATTATTTTAATTTATTCTTATCTTGAACTTGCCAGTCAACAGCAACAGGTTATAACAAAGGCAGATTGCTGTGTGCAAAAGGAAGGTATATAATGAGGATTGGAGACCTGAGAGGCGTGCCGTAAAAAAAAAAAAAAATCATTTAAACATGTTTTATCTTCTGCGCTCTCGGCTATGGGCCCAGAAAAGAATGCAAATCGCCAGTCCGGATTGAAATTTATATCGAAAAGACTTATCAGGAGAAGATAAGAGACCAGAAAACCTTAAACAGTCAGGGCTTCTCCGAAAGGCATCTTGCAGCAAGCCGACCGGAAGCTGGAACTGAACTTGCTGGTCTTTTTCCTGGCAGCTTGTTTGGCTGGTCCTTCCAGACTGTGATTACTCAAACGCTGCATGTTCGGTTCACTTCTGGCAACTCCAGATGTTGCTGCTTGCCCAGCGCTCTTCCTTACTCTTGGCAACTTACCAGCGGCGGAAGACGCTGGCCGGCCGACCGCAGGGCATGGGTAGTCCTCCTTCGTGGACAGGTTTTGGAAAGAACCAACCCTCCAGCCAGACCCTTCGAAACACCTACTGAGCAGTAGAGAAGTAGTTGGAAAATCCAATCAGAGGAAGGGTACGTCACGCAGGGCTTCTTTTGTAGCAGGAACTCCTTTGCATATTAGGCCACACCTGCCTGATGTAGCCAATCCTCCTGGAGCTTAAGTAAGCCCTGTAGCAAGAGCCCTGTAAGCTCTTGGAGGATTGGCTACATCAGGGGGGGGCGTGGCCTGATATGCCAAGGAGTTCCTGCTACAGAAAAAGCCCTGAGTACATGAAACTGATAGTTTTGGGTAAGGACTTGAAAGGCTTGCCATCTTCATAGGTTTCCGTTTTCATTGGTTTCATTCAGTTGCGAACGCAACTGAAGGCTGATAGATAGAAATTGGTAGAGGCGTTCCATAAATAAATATATAAAATCAAATAAAAATACAAGGAAGCCGGGAAACTTTGGCATTTCAAGTCTACTGAACCTATGAATGTGGCAAGACTGTCCCTTGAAGACGGATGGTGTATCCGAAACGAAATTGGACCGTTTTTTTTTTTTAATCGTTGGACTTATTATAAAATCATTGTGGACTTTGGACAGTAGTTACGTTGCGCAGTGGATGATTTTTCAATTGCATTTGTGTATGTTAAAGTGTTCTGTAGTATGCAATTCACATTACACATTGTTACTAATTTGTAACCAGAGATGATGATATTGATGATGATATTGGATCCATATCCGCCCTCCACTCCAAATTTCAGAGTCTCAGAGCAACTCACAATCTCCTTTATCTTCCTCCCCCACAACAGACACCCTGTGAGGTGGGTGGGGCTGAGAGAGCTCTCACAGCAGCTGCCCTTTCAAGGACAACTCCTACAAAGAGCTATGGCTGACCCAAGGCCATTTCAGCAGGTGCAAGTGGAGGAGGGGGGAATCAAACCCTGTTCTCCCAGATAAGAGTCCACGCACTTAACCACTACACCAAACTGGTGTAGACAGAGAGAGTGTGTTTCTTTCCCGTTACTGTACCTCCATGGTCCCAACTATTTCTGACGGCGTGCAGACTTTTGCAGCAGGGCCTCCTAAAAACCAGCCAAAAATAACCATTGGCGGTCGAGAGTTGATCTGTGTTGGTTGTCTGTTAACCTGATGAAGGAATTGACAGAAACGGAGATCCAGCCGAGAGTGATATCTGGCGACAATCCAATAACTAACTGATATCTGGCGACAATCCAATAACTGTCAACTGATATCTGGCGACAATCCAATAACTGTCAATTGATATCTGGCGACAATCCAATAACTGTCAACTGATATCTGGAGACAATCCAATAACTGTCAACTGATATCTGGCAACAATCCAATAACTGTCAACTGATATCTGGAGACAATCCAATAACTGTCAACTGATATCTGGCAACAATCCAATAACTGTCAACTGATATCTGGAGACAATCCAATAACTGTCAACTGATATCTGGCGACAATCCAATAACTGTCAACTGATATCTGGCGACAATCCAATAACTGTCAATTGATATCTGGCGACAATCCAATAACTGTCAATTGATATCTGGCGACAATCCAATAACTGTCAATTGATTTCTGGTGACAATCCAATAACTGTCAATTGATATCTGGCGACAATCCAATAACTGTCAATTGATTTCTGGCGACAATCCAATAACTGTCAATTGATTTCTGGCGACAATCCAATAACTGTCAACTGATATCTGGAGACAATCCAATAACTGTCAACTGATATCTGGCGACAATCCAATAACTGTCAACTGATATCTGGCGACAATCCAATAACTGTCAATTGATATCTGGAGACGATCCAATAGCTGTCAACTGATATCTGGCGACAATCCAATAACTTTAATTTAATGTCAAATTAAAGTACCTAAGTGAGAAAAAATTGGAGATTAAACACACAAATCTTAAAGGATAAAAGTTTCCTACAAGACACTAGGGTAGAAATGGAATCATTTTTCAAACAAAATATTACTCAAGATGTGAAGATTCGGGTTGTCTGGGACACAGCCAAGGCCTATTTTAGGGGATTGGCAATATTATAGATATAATACTAAAAGGAAGAAAGAATGAGCCGAAAGCTTTCCAACTCTAATGACGCAAACAGAAGAAATAGAAAAGAAACTGAAAGTATGTCCCTCAAAAATAACCAGTGGCTCCCACGACCCAGCCAGTGGGGTTATCAGATACATCAGACTTGCAACCCACAGGACAATGAATACTGATTTAGGAGTTGTAATCGGATGACATATAGAGGCTGTGGAGTGTCATCGTGTGGCATCTGGCTGCCACGGAAATGTTATGCAGTTTCTAAGAGTGTGGAGCCGGAGAAAGAAGGGTGGGCGTAGAAAGGAAGAGGGACGATAACTTGCAAAACATTTTTGTATGCTGAGAAGTCTTAATCTGCTTCTTTGATCGCCCCGGCTGGTGCTCCCAACCCCAGTGGGGGGCCGCAGACTCAGGACTTCAGTTGAACTAATTATTCTGATTCGTTCGAATCCTGTTGCTCTGATGCAAAAACGAGAAATTGCTGGAAAGGTTTGGTAAACTTTATTGCCAACAGAGGGCACTGTTGCACCGTCTTTCCCAACGTCGTAAAACGGCTCCCGTCCGCCCAGTCGGCCTCCTCCACAGTATCTTTTAGAGTTATCCCTTTGGTCTATGCCACAGGAATCCATTCTCGGAAATGGGTGTGGAGGGCTGCAATGCAAGAAGAGGAGGAAGAAGAAGAAGAAGATGATGATGATCGGGGTGGAATTCTAGCAGGAGCTCCTTTGCATATTAGGCCACACACCCCTGATGTAGCCAATCCTCCAAGAGCTTACAAGGCTCTTTTTTGTAAGCTCTTGGAGGATTGGCTACATCAGGGGTGTGTGGCCTAATATGCAAAGGAGCTCCTGCTAGAATTCCACCTCTGATGAGGATGATGATGATATTGGATTTATATCCTGCCCTATACTCTGAATCTGAGTCTCAGAGTGGTCACAATCTCTTTTGCCTCCCCCCCCCCCACACACCAGACACCCTGTGAGGTGGGTGGGGCTGAGAGAGCTCTGACAGAAGCTGCCCTTTCAAGGACAACTCTGCGAGAGCTAAGGCTGACCCAAGGCCATTCCAGTAGCTGCAAGTGGAGGAGAGGGGAATCAAACCCGGTTCTCCCAGATAAGAGTCCACACACTTCACCACTACACCAAATTGTTGGGGGGAAGGAATCCTTCTAATGACAATCGATCCAATCTGTAGTACTGTATGGATGGGTAGCACATGTGTGCCCGGGTATCCGGCATAGTGGCAAGAACTCCTCCCCTCTCAAAAGAGAGGGCCTAGGTTTTGTTTTGTTTTTTAAATCAACGGGTTTGAGTATTTCTTATTTTTATTCTGCAAAATTTATACCCCAATTTTCTGCCCTCATAAGGGCCGCTAAGACAGCTAACAAACTGGTACCTGCCAGGTGCTTTTAGGAATAAGGCCCATTGTGAAGAAAAATACAACGGACTCTAGAAAGAGGCTCTGGGCGAGTGCAGATTTCTTCTGGAGATTTTGGGGGTGGAGCCTGGGAAGAGCAGGGTTTCCAAAGAGTTCAGAGCCGCCTTCATAGTTCTCCTTTCCCTGTTTCATGCTAAATTGCTGTATAAATGTCTGGGCTGCCATGTCCCGCCCTCGCCCGGGCCCACAGTGGCTCGGCCTCACCACGTACCCAATGGCTGAGAGCAGCCGCAGCGTGGCCAGACGGCTGGCAGCTGTTCCCGTGGCACCCTGGGCCCACCTACCTGCGGTGCCTTCGCTGGGTGACGTTGGGGCCAGTCAGAGAGGCCGTCTGGGGCCCGCTGCCCCATTGCAGAGTTGTCCCCATCGACCTGAAACAGCCCAACCCAGGAGTCCCGGAGCTGCAGGCGGCGCAGAGGACAACAGGTGGGCCTAATGAGGCTACCGGAACGAACGCGCCCACTGAGGCAGGCGCGCCCCACCCCACAGTCTTCCCCAAGGGCGGGGCTCATGCAGGGCACCCCAGGAAGTGGCGGGAGGAGCCCGTCCGGAGGGCGGAATTAGCCAATGGGGGGTGGGATGGTGGTGGACAGGGGAATGGGGAAGGAGAAGGGGGCTGAGAGCTGGGGCATGGAGGTGTGAGGGATAAAAGGGAGCAGCGCTGACAGCCAAGCAGGAAAAATGAGCGGGGAGAGGGGTGAACACAGAGAGAGGGAACCAGAGAGTGCCGGACTCCATGGAGGAGGAAGTGGCGTGAAGTAACGCCCGCCCACCCCTCCACTTTCTGAGGCCACAAGCACCCCTTTGCCTACAGCAGAGGGGACCCGCACAATAAATATGAAGTCTTTTTTAATCACAAAAATACAAATGCGAGTCTGGGACCTAGATGACTTTCCTGGGTCGTTGTCAGTCTCTTCAGTAGCAATCCAGCCTCACAGGATAGCGCGATAGCGCCATCTATTCCTCAGCCTAGGGTAGCATGCTTTCCACCGAAGCTTTACCCATGGTTGTTTATGCACTGGGAACCTTTCCTTTCACAAGACCTCCTCAACCCCATCGTGCGGTGATGGCTCTTCCTTTCGGTATTCTCAACAGCGCAAAATTTGGAATTGTATTTGTGGCTGGTAATTTGGAGGAAGTTGAGGGGTCTGGCGACCAAGCCCTTCGAGGAAAGGCCGAGGGACTTGGAAATGTTCGGTCCAGAGAAGAGGAGGGGCGCAGAGGGGACACGGCGGCTCTCTTGAAGGATTTGAAGGGCTGTTTGCAGCAGAGGAGACAACTCGCAATAATGGGTTTAAATCAGGGGTGGGAAGGTGCCAGCCGGATACGAGGAAAACGGTAGGAGTAGTTCAGCTGCGGCATGGGCTGCCAAGGGAGGCGGTGAGCTCCGTCTCAACTGACAGTCTTCAGGCAGGAGCTGGATGACCGCTTGTCAGGGATGTCATAGGCTGGTTGTGCACAGAGCAGGGGGTTGGGCTAGATGGCCTCTGTGGTGCCCTTCCCGCACGATGATTGCATGGTTCTAATTCTACACGGTCGCGTTGGGTATCTGACAAGGGTCCAGGGGCACCTTTAAGGCCACCAAACTTTAATTCTGGATAGAAACTGTCACGTGCGTGCGCTCTTCTTCATATGCATGATGCGCACCAGGGCTTTTTTTTTTAGCAGGAAGAAGAAGAAGAAGATATTGCATTTATATCCCACCCTCCACTCCGAAGAGTCTCAGAGCGGCTCACAATCTCCTTTCCCTTCCGCCCCCACAACAGACCCCCTGTGAGGTAGATGAAGATATTGGATTTATATCCCGCCCTCCACTCCAAAGAGTCTCAGAGCAGCTCACAATCTCCTTTACCTTCCTCCCCCACAACAGACCCCCTGTGAGGTAGGTGAAGATATTGGATTTATATCCCGCCCTCCACTCCGAAGAGTCTCAAAGCGGCTCACGATCTCCTTTCCCTTCCTCCCCCACAACAGACACCCTGTGAGGTAGATGAAGATATTGGATTTATATCCCGCCCTCCACTCCAAAGAGTCTCAGAGCGGCTCACAATCTCCTTTCCCTCCCCCCCCCCCCACAACAGACACCCTGTGAGGTAGGTGAATATATTGGATTTATATCCCGCCCTCCACTCCAAAGAGTCTCAGAGCGGCTCACAATCTCCTTTCCCTTCCTCCCCCACAACAGACACCCTGTGAGGTAGGTGAATATATTGGATTTATATTCCGCCCTCCACTCCGAAGAGTCTCAGAGTGGCTCACAATCTCCTTTCCCTTCCTCCCCCATAACAGACACCCTGTGAAGTAGGTGAAGATATTGGATTTATATCCCGCCCTCCACTCCAAAGAGTCTCAGAGCGGCTCACAATCTCCTTTCCCTTCCTCCCCCACAACAGACACCCTATGAGGTAGGTGAAGATATTGGATTTATATCCCGCCCTCCACTCCGAAGAGTCTCAGAGCGGCTCACAATCTCCTTTCCCTTCCTCCCCCACAATAGACACCCTGTGAGGTGGGTGGGGCTGAGAGGACTCTCACAGCAGCTGCCCTTTCAAGGACAACCTCTGCCAGAGCTATGGCTGACCCAAAGCCTTTCCAGCAGGTGCAAGTGGAGGAGTGGGCATTCAAACCCGGTTCTCCCAGATAAGAATCCACACACTTAACCACTATACCAAACTGGCTCTCCTCCACAGGAATGCACAGGAACACAGTTCCAGCTGGCATGGCAGCAGGGTGTGCGGCCTAATATACAAATGAGTTCCTGCTGGTTTTTTTCTACAAAAAAAGCCCAGTGTGAAACAATGGTGACATCAGGAGGTTTGGCCTTATAGGCAACTGACTTCCCGCTGGGCTTTCTCTACAAAACGCCCTGTGTGAAACAATGGTGGCATCAGGGGGTGTGGCCTAATAGGCAAATGAGTTCCTGCTGGGCTTATTCTTAAAAAAAAGCCTTAATGCGCACGAAAGCTTATACCCAGAATTAAACTTCGTTGGTCTGAAAACTTGGTTCGGTTGCTTCAGGCCAACACGGCTACGCATCTGGATCTTCTGTAGACCTTCTGGAGCACCGGTTTCAGTCCTGTACTGAACAGTCTCTGTAGAGCTAGATTTTTTTTTTTTTTTAAAAAAAGATTGTTTCCCATCTATGGTTTGCAATACCGGTTTCATACAAGATGTTCTAAGCGTTTCTGTCGCAGCCTGGCAGCCCCAGAGTCATCTTGAGATGATGTCAAGGAATAGCATCACGTCGCAAGCCTGTAATTGCGTTCCAGCCCTGAGGTATTTTTCCATAGAACCTGTCGCCATAATATCTGTTCTTGTGTGTTAAAATAGCCCAGCAGCTCCGAGACGCATGCAGCGAGGGCTGAGCGCTGCAGGGAGGGGGGGAGGCAGACAGGCTAGCGTGTGGTCTCCGCACCGCAAAACATAACATCAGGAATGAAAGGAAAGTGCTCAGGCCGGGTGAGGAACGCCTGCCACCCTTTCAGGCACCTACTTGAAGCCGTCCTTTCCAGCCATACCTCTTAGCGCGCTCCTAACCAGCGTTCCCTCTGAGTTGAGTTAGTGTGAGCTAGCTCGCCGTTTTTTAATCTCCGGCTCGCACATTTTTGTCTTCGCTCAGGAAAAATGGCTCCAGAGCAAAGGGATTGATGCAGCAGCTCACAATTTTATTGCCAGCAGCTCACAACTTTATTCCGGTAGCTCACAACGTAGAATTTTTGCTCACAAGACTCTACAGCTCAGAGGGAGCGCTGTTCCTGACCTACCAAAAAGCAAACGTACGTCTTTGCGCGTCGTGTCCAAAGAACTCGATCTCGTTGCCCCAAATTCTTTCATGCCTGCTCACTGTCGATGTGATGGCCGCAGACTTTAAAAACACCTGTAAGGAACTCACGTGCCCATCTTTTTAACCTTCTGCGTGCCAGCAACGCAAGCCGGGGGGGGATCCCGTTTCAAGTTTTGGGAGAGGAGAGAGGGCACTGGTTTTGGGGTTGAAGGAGGGGAGCTACGTTTCGATGGCGGCGTATCCTAGTCAAGTTTATTGTTACAGTCAGTGACCAGCTTGTACAATCGAATCACATAAAACTTTTTGCATCAAAAACAGAATAAAACCAACAGTAGCATTCATAAAATTGGGTGCCTATGACTATTACAAAGAAATCGGATAAAAACATCCATAAAATTCATTTAAAATTTGGATGAAAGGTTAACAGTCAAATCAAGTTTAAAACAGTCATAGACCAGTCAAATTAGATACAAATAACTTAATAAAATACAATCAGGTAAAACAATAATCAGAATAAAACATACACAGTATGATATAATTTCCCTCCAGAACAGTAGTTAGGTTCCATAGCCAAGGCATTCAGTTGGATATTTCCCTTAGGAATTGCTTCCGGAGACTCATAGCTCGCGAAGCAAATTTTGCCACACATAAAGTGGTTCTTTTATTCCTATCCACCGATAATTTGTCTAGCTGATGTCTAACATTTCTCCCAGGGACACTGGAACAGATCGGGAGTATATAGTCGGCGGCGTATCCTGCTGCCTCATTTGCTGTGGTGGGACTCCCCAAACGTTTGCCTCAGCCGCTTCGAGATGGGAGCCGCTAGAATGGTGCTTCGCGGAGCTCTTTCCTGGGCCTTTCTACAGCAGCAGTCCCCGGACCTCTTGAGCCCGTGAACTCCTTTGGAATTCTGTCACGGGATGGTGGGCGCAGCCCCCCACACACAGAGGAAGCGCAGGAGCAAGGGAAAACGGGATGACTTTCACTCAGTGGGAAACACTGAGAAAGAGGAGTGTCAGAGAGTAAAACCAACCCAGTGGTGTCCACTGCCCCTGAAACAGTATTTTAATCTGCCCAGATTATTTTAATCTGCCCAGATGGCTTTTTTTTTTGTACCAGGAACTCCTTTGCATATTAGGCCGCACCCCCCTGATGTAGCCAGTCCTCTTGGAGCTGACAGTAGGCCCTGTAAGAAGAGCCCTGTAAGGAATTCTAGCAGGACCTCCTTTGCATATTAGGCCGCACCCCCCCTGATGTAGCCAGTCCTCTTGGAGCTGACAGTAGGCCCTGTAAGAAGAGCCCTGTAAGCCCTTGGAAGATTGGCTACATCGGGAGGGTGTGGCCTCATATGCAAAGGGGATCCTGCTACAAAAAAAGCCCTGCTTGCCCCCCCCCCCCCCCCCCTCCATTGCATGGTGACATTGTAGGGTTGTGGCTTGTTTGGGCCCTACTTAAAGCTCAGGGCTGCTGCTCCAAATGTCCCATGGCTAAAACCACTCCTTGCATGTATCCATTGCATTTATTTAGATTTTAGATTTGTGAATTGCCCAGTCCCCAAATAGAATGGGCTCTGGGTAACATACAACCAGGGCTTTTTTGTAGCAGGAGCTCCTTGGCATATTAGACCACACTCCCTGATGTAGCCAGTCCTCCCAGAGTTTACAGGGCTCTTCGTACAGGGCCCGCTGCAAGCTCCGGGAGGATTGGCTACATCAGAGGGGCGTGGCCTAATGTGCAGAGGAGCTCCTGCTAGAATTCCACCCCCGTAGCCAATCCTCCAAGAGCTTGCAGGGCTCTTCGTACCGGGCCTACTGCAAGCTCCGGGAGGATTGGCTGCATCAGGGGGGTGCGGCCTAATATGCAAAGGAGCTCCCGCTAAAATTCCACCCCTGTAGCCAATCCTTCAAGAGCTCACAGGGCTCTTAGTACAGGGCCTACTGGAAGCTCCAGGAGGATTGGCTACATCAGGGGGGTGCGGCCTAATATGCAAAGGAACTCCCGCTAAAATTCCACCCCTGTAGCCAATCCTCCAAGAGCTTGCAGGGCTCTTCGTACAGGGCCTACTGCAAGCTCCAAGAGGATTGGCTACATCAGGGGGGTGCGGCCTAATATGCAAAGGAACTCCCGCTAAAATTCCACCCCTGTAGCCAATCCTCCAAGAGCTTACAGGGCTCTTCGTACAGGGCCTACTGGAAGCTCCAGGAGGATTGGCTACATCATGATGGTGTGGCCTAATATGCAAAGGAGTCCCTGCTACAAAAAAAGCCCTGTACAAGCCCATTGGATCTCTGGTGGATGGTGTGAAGCCGTGCTGGGCAAGTGCCCTACTTTGGCACCTGTTTTCTAAGAACACTTGGTAGGCACCAGGAAAAGCTTCGGCAGGCACCCTGGTGCCGACGGGCACGGCTTTGGGGAACCCCGTTCTGCCTCATTAACATCTATCTGTGAGGCTCAGCTCCTGCTGCCGTTCCAGGAACTCCTGTCTCCATTCCGGGAACTCCAGAGCTTGCTGCGCTTCTGACAGGGGAACTGCCTTCTCTCACGGGGTTTGTCCCTTGGCCTTCAGCAACAACAATAAGCGAGCTCCTTTTCACCGCAGATGCGATGCACATTCCGTCGGGCGAGATGTTTTGTCTGTCGGTTGTTAGATTTGTTTTTAGGCTTGGATTTTTGTGCGTGTCTCTGTGTTTTGTTTTAATTACAAACTGCTGCGAGGGACATTGTGGCTGAAAGGCATTTTAACGGGTAGAGCGAGTTGAACTAATAGCTGCGGAGGTTGGTTACCTGGGGTCTGGGCGGGAAAAAAAAGATTGGCAGATCATGCATGAGAAATGGCAGACAGTTTAGGAGATGGAGGCTGCCCCTCTGGAGATCAACAAGTAGGCTGGAATAAGAGCGTAAGAGAAGACATGTTGGATCGGGCCAATGGGCCATCCAGTCCAACACTCTGTGTCACATAAGAACATAAGAGAAGCCATGTTGAATCAAGCCAATGACCCATCCAGTCCAACACTCTGTGTCACCTAAGAGAAGCCATGTTGGATCAGGCCAATGGGCCATCCAGTCCAACACTCTGTGTCACATAAGAACATAAAAGAAGCCATGTTGGATCGGGCCAGTGGGCCATCCAGTCCAACACTCTGTGTCACATAAGAACATAAAAGAAGCCATGTTGGATCAGGCCAATGGCCCATCCAGTCCAACACTCTGTGTCACATAAGAACATAAGAGAAGCCATGTTGAATCAAGCCAATGACCCATCCAGTCCAACACTCTGTGTCACCTAAGAGAAACCATGTTGGATCAGGCCAATGGGCCATCCAGTCCAACACTCTGTGTCACATAAGAACATAAAAGAAGCCATGTTGGATCAGGCCAAAGGCCCATCCAGTCCAACACTCTGTGTCACATAAGAACATAAAAGAAGCCATGTTGGATCAGGCCAATGGCCCATCCAGTCCAACACTCTGTGTCACATAAGAACATAAGAGAAGCCATGTTGAATCAAGCCAATGACCCATCCAGTCACACACTCTGTGTCACCTAAGAGAAGCCATGTTGGATCAGGCCAATGGGCCATCCAGTCCAACACTCTGTGTCACGCAGTGGCCAAAAACCAGGGGCCATCAGGAGGTCCACCAGCGGGGCCAGAACTCCAGAAGCCCTGTCATTGTTGCCCCCCGCCAAGCACCAATAAGACGGAACATCATTGCCTCAGACATAAGAACATAAGGGAAGCTATGTTGGAGCTGGCCAGTGGCCCATCCAGTCCAACACTGTGTCACACAGTTGCCCAAAAACCCAAGTGCCATCAAGAGGTTCACCAGTTGGGCCAGGACACTAGAAGCCCTCCCACTGTGGCCCCCTCCCAAGCACCAAGAATACAGAACTTCACTTTCCCCTGACAGAGAGTTCCAACAATACTCTGTGGCTAATAGTCACTGACGGACCTCTGCTCCATGTTTATTCAATCCCCTCTTGAAGCTGTCTGTGCTTGCAACCAATGTCAGCTGTCTCTACAGATAGGCTGCAAGGTAACAGCTCTGCTTCCCTCCACTTAAACTCTGCTTGTGAATAAACCCAAACATACAAAGGCACCACAAGATGCCCCCTCCACCCCCGTGTTGAAGGAAATTACAGTTCTGCGACACTTCTCACTTGCGAGGGCAAGAGCAAAGTGCATAATACATTTCAGAAACTCTCGAGGCAAAAAAGGGCAATGCATACTGAAATAACTTGTTACTCTTTCGATGCTTCAGAGTAATAACCAGCTGTCTAGGAAACGTGAAACACCTGACACTCCTGATTCCAAATTATGGTTCAAAGGCGAAACAGAAGAACATCAAAAGAGCCCTGCTGGATCAGACCAGTGGTCCATTAAGTCTCACACAGTGGCCAACCAGTTCCTCTGAATGGCAAACAACAGGGCAGAGAGGCTGAGGCCTTCCCCTGAGAAGAACCTCAGAAGAGCCCTGCTGGATCAGATCAGTGAGGGTCCATCTAGTCCAACCTCCTGTCTCACACAGTGGCCAGCCAGTTCATCTGGAGGGCCCACAACAGGGCAGAGAGGCTGAGACCTTTCCCTGAGGAAAACATCAGAAGAGCCCTCCTGGATCAGACCAGGGAGGGCCCATCTAGTCCAGCCTCCTGTCTCACACAATGGTCGAACAGTCCCTCTGGAGGGCCAACAACAGGGCAGAGAGGCTGAGCCCTTTATAAGAACATCAGAAGAGCCCTGCTGGGTCAGACCAGTGAGGATCCATCTAGTCCAACCTCCTGTCTCACACAGTGGCCAACCAGTCCCTCTGGAGGGCCAACAACAGGGCAGAGAGGCTGAGGCCTTTATAAGAACATCAGAAGAGCCCTGCTGGATCAGACCAGTGGTCCATTAAGTCAAACATCCTGTCTCACACAGTGGTCAACCAGTTCCTCTGAATGACGAACAGCAGGGTATACGATGGTCAACCAATTTCTCTGGACAGTCAACAGCAGGACAGAGACTGAGGCCTTCCCCTAAGACGAACATCAAAAGAGCCCTGCTGGATCAGACCAGTGAGGGTCCATCTAGTCCAGTATCGTGTCACACAGTGGCCAGCCAGTTCCTCTGGAGGGCTAACAAGAGGGCAGAGAGGCTGAGGCCTTCATAAGAACATCAGAAGAGCCCTCATGGATCAGACCAGTGAGGGTCCATCTAGTCCAGCTTCCTGTCTTACACACTAGCCAACCAATTCTTCTGGAGGGCCAACAACAGGGCAGAGAGGCTGAAGCCTTTCCATCATAAGAACACAAGAAGAACCCTGGTGGATCAGACCAGTGGTCCATCTAGTCCAGCATCCTGCCTCACACAGTGGCCAATCCGATCCTCTGGAGGGCCAACAACAGGGCAGAGAGGCTGAGGCCTTCAGAAGAACATCAGAAGAGCCCTGTTGGATCAAAGCAATAGTCCATCTGGTCCACTATCCTGTCTCACGCAATGGCCAACCAGTTTCTCTGGAGGGCCAAGACCAGGGCACGGAGGGCTGAGGACTTCCTCTGATGTTGCCTTCTGGCTCTGGGATTCAGAGGATTAGTGTCTTTGAATGTGGAGGTTCCTCTCAGTCACCACGGCTAGTAGCCATTGATAGATTTACCCTCCATTAATCTGCCTAATCCTTTTATAAAGTTGTTTATTCTGGTGGCCACCACTACATCCTGTGGCCATCACTACATTCCACATTTTAATGACTCTCATTGTAAAGAAGAGTCCACCTGTCCTCATATCTTAGATTTGAAATCGCTCCACTCTCCAAAATATCAGGACAGATGGACTCACATTCTAGCTGTACCTGAAGAGGTGAGCGGTGACTCACAAAAGCTCCTCCCCTGCCACAAATTTTGTTTGTCTTCATGGTGCTCCTGGACTCTGGCTCTTTTCTACAAAAAACAGACTGTGAAGTAAAGAGAGTCAGTTTGGTGTAGTGGCTAAGTGCATGGTCTCTTATCTGGGAGAACCGGGTTTGATTCCCCACTCCTCCATTTGCACCTGCTGGAATGGCCTTGGGTCAGCCATAGCTCTGGCAGAGGTTGTCCTTCAAAGGGCAGCTGCTGTGAGAGCCCTCTCCAGCCCCACCTACCTCACAGGGTGTCTGTTGTGGGGGAGGAAGGTAGAGGAGATTGTGAGCTGCTCTGAGACTCTTCGGAGTGGAGGGCGGGATATAAATCCAATATCTTCATCTACCTCACAGGGTGTTTGTTGTGCGGGAGCAAGATAAAGGAGATTGTGAGCCTTCCTTCCTTCCTTCCTTCCTTCCTTCCTTCCTTCCTTCCTTCCTTCCTTCCTTCCTTCCTTCCTTCCTTCCTTCCTTCCTTCCTTCCTTCCTTCCTTCCTTCCTTCCAGAGCCAGTTTGCGGACTCTTATCTGGGAGAACCGGGTTTGATTCCCCACTCCTCCACTTGCAGCTGCTGGCATGGCCTTGGGTCAGCCATAGCTCTCGCAGGAGTTGTCCTTGAAAGGGCAGCTGCTGTGAGAGCCCTCTCAGCCCTACCCACCTCATAGGGTGTCTGTTGTGGGGGGAGAAGATATAGGAGATTGTAAGCCGCTCTGAGTCTCTGATTCAGAGAGAAGGGCGGGGTATAAATCTGCAGTCTTCAGTCTTCTAAATCTCTGACTGATTCCTCACAAGCAGTTGCTCCACCCCTGGGATTCTGCTTCCCCCAGCTCAAGTGATCAGTTCCCCGACAGTCGCTGCTGATCCGTGGCTCCCTCCGATTGCCCTCGCGACTTCCGGAACTCGAAAAAACAAGAGCACAAAACCGCAAGGGAAATTGGAAGGAGGTGCGGATCAAGTTGTGCCCGCACAGCAACTGGTGGGGAATTGATTGCTCGGGACGCAGGGAAAGGAGACACCCTGGGGAGCAGAGCCACTGTTAGTGAGGAATCGATCCCTGAATTGTAAGACTGGAGGATGCAAATCCAGAAAAGAAGCTGCATGCCCAATCCAGCAAGGCCAGTCTGCATGAGGAAGAGGAATTCTGCATGAAGACCCCTTCTCTGGATACACACCGTGCATAGATTAGACTTTTTAAGGTGAAGCACTGAATATGATTACACAAGACACTGCATTCTGCTAACACATCCCATCAGGGTCACTGCTGCTTACTCTGATTGGCAGGGTCTCAGCTGGACTCTTTCACATCAGCTACTACCTGACCCCTTTTTTTATTCCAACTGGGGTGCCAGGCATTGAACCTGGGGCCTTCTGCATGCAAAGCAGATACTTTGCCACTGCGCTACAGCCCCTCCTTGACCTCCCGCCTGAATTCTTCAGCTGCATCGTCAGAGGTCAACCAATAATCACTTGCCTACCTTCATAGATCAGGGACATCGTCAAGGCCATTTACAGCTGTGTAAATCTATTTGCGAAGAGCCCCGTGGCACAGAGTGTTAAAGCTGCAGTACTGCAGTCCTAAGCTCTGCTCACAACCTGAGTTCGATCCCCGGTGGAAGCTGGGTTTTCAGGTAGCCGGCTCGAAGTTGACTCAGCCTTCCATCCTTCCGAGGTTGGTAAAATGAGTCCCCAGCTTGCTGGGGGGGGAAGGGTAGATGACTGGGGAAGGCAATGGCAAACTCCCCGTAAAAAGTCTGCCGTGAAAACGTGAAAGCAACGTCACCCCAGAGTCGGAAACGACTGGTACTTGCACAGGGGACCTTTCCTTTTCCCCAAATCTATTTACAGCTCCAGTTTGGGGGCAACGGAAGGTGGCTTCACACTACACTAAATAATGCATTTTGCAACGGTGCAAAAATCCATTTGCAAAATGCATTATTTAGCGTAGTGTGAACACGCTCGGAGTTTCCTCAAGCTGAAATTTCTCATTTCTCAAACCAAATAGGATAAAGGGATTATGGTCATTGATCTCTCTGTCTCTGTCTCTGTCTCTCTCTCTCTCTCCCTCTCTCTGCCCCTCCCTCCCTCTCTCTCTTTTAATATAGGGAAATGCAAAATAGATAGGCTTGGAAAGCAGGAGGAATGCTAATTACAAAGGACTCCACAGACATTGTAAAATAATAATAATCTTCAGTGAGGTGGAGTAGGATGTGCCCCAGAGTGCTTCTCTAGGAAGAATGGAATATTGTAAAGACGAACCTGAGTGGAATATTGTAAAGACGAACCTGAATGGAATATTGTAACGACGAACCTGACAGGCCTCCTTAAAGAGAGCTAAGGTGGTGCCGCCAAGCTGTTAAGAAGATCAGAGACACTGCAAGATACCGTACTCTGTGGTCCGCAGAGGCAGCTTGCGAGCTTTTGCAAACCTGTGCTTTGTGTCTCTGTCTCTTACTAGCCATCTTTAGAAATCAGCCGACTATAAAGCACCCCCTGACTGCTGGAAGATTAAAGAGATAACCCCCTGCACAATGCAGGAAACTCACAAACCCCTCCCCCTAAATTCACAGGATCTTCGTTGCTGTCAGATCTGTCTAGCCTCTGTTTAAAAACCTCCAAGGGAGGAGAGCCCACCACCTCCTGAGGAAGCCTGCTCCACTGAAGAACAGCTCTAACGGTCAGGAAGTTTTTCCTAATGTTGAGCTGGAAGTTCTTCTGATATAATTTCAACCCCTTGGTTCTGGTCCTACCTTCTGGGGCAACAGAAAACAAATCCACACCATCCTCTATATGACAGCCCTTCAAATACTTGAAGATGGTGATCATATCACCTCTCAGCCGCCTCCTCTCCAGGCTAAACATGCCCAACTCCTTCAACCTTTCTTCATTGGACTTGGTCTCCAGACCCCTCACCATCCTTGTCGCCCTCCTCTGGACCCCTTCCAGCTTGTCTATATCTTTCTTAAAATGTGGTGCCCAAAACTGAACACAATACTCCAGGTGAGGTCTTACCAGAGCAGAGTAAAACATTGCCATCACTTCATGTGACTTGGACACTAGACTTACGTTAATACAGCCACAAATTGCATTAGCCACCGCATCACACTGCTGACTCATGTTCAGCGTATGGTCCACTAAAACCCCTAGGTCCTTTTCACACATACTACTGCCAGGACAAGTCTCCCCCATTCCTATAACCGTGCATGGTTTTTTTTCCTACCTAAATGCAGAACTTTACATTTCTCCCTGTTAAAATTAGTTTTATTGGTTTCAGCCCAGTTTTCCAGCCTGTCAAGATCATCCTGCATTCTGTGCCTGTACTTGCAACTCCTCTCAGTCGATTGCCTTAAGCAGAACAGGCGATCAGTGGTGACTATACAGCAGCGGGGCTTCATGGTTGGCCTTGCAGGTGGTGGGGCTTCCTGCACAAGCCCCCCGCCCCCCAATACGGGCTCAGAGAAGCCATCCTGGCTGGCCCATGCCTAAGACTGTCCTCGTGTCTCTCAGCTCTGACATAATTTCATTTTTATTTAGTAGGCTTATATTCCGCCTTTTCCTGTAAACGGGCTCAAGGCGGACCACAACATATAAACATATCAATAAAAACCTACATATCAAAGTTAAAACACCAAATTGAAAGTACAATAAATAAAACACACCACCAGCGAATAGGGCACAGCATATCAATAACCAGTTGTAGGTCTACCTTAGACGATGGTAATAACAATAGGATAGCACTGTAATAAAATACGATGTCACTGTCGGAGCGGGAGTAGCAGAGTGAGGGAGATGACTTGCCCGACACAGGGCTTCAGGAAAGAAAATCAGGCAGACGCGTGCAACTAGTGCCAAAAGGTGTATTAACATATATACACGACAAGTGCTCTCTTGTGCAGTCTATACAATATCACCTCCACGGACAAAGTGCTTCGCCTAACCACCATCTCACAGGGAGAGACCTGTGTGATGCACACACAGATCATATATAGTCCAAGCAGCCAATCCTGGCCGTGCTGACTCAGCAGATTGCATCACTTGGCTTCTGCCGGCTCAAGCCGGTCTGCTGATCAGGTCACTGTGACCTAGCCTGGCAGCTAGATCACCAGCTGTCATACTGTAGCTGTCAGACTGGGTTTATGTAGATTCTTGCTCCAACACACCTCCTAATCTATTTAAACCCAGTGCACCAAAACACTTCACACAGTTTACATACATGTCCACCAGCAACATTACAGTTCATATTTACGTAGCTCGGAACTCTTTCCGGAATTCGTTCAGGAACTCATCATGATTGTAAAACACATCATCGTGTTCCTGTTCAGCCAGCTCTTTCAGACGCTTGGCTTCAGCCTCCTTCTCCCTTGCCTCGCACTCTGCCACCCAGGCTTTCCATTTCTTAGCCTTTTCTTTTAACATTTCCTCAAATCCGGGTGGGTCTGGATTGACAGTCAGAGTGACATAGGGACACTTGTACCTAGCGGGACGTTGGCCTTTGGTGGACCTGGCAGACACCCGTGGCCCTGTGCTTGGACCAGCTTTGTCTTCTTCGGGTTGCTCTGTTCCCACCTCCTGGGCTGGTTGCTCTGCCCCTGTAATTGGGTGTTGAACCTCCTGACTCTCACACTTTACCTCCAGTTCCTGCATTTGAGGCTCTGCCTCCTGACTCTGCTCGTCGGGCTCTGTGCCAGCATTCGGCTCACCTTCTCCAGCCCCACTGGGTGCCACCTCCTGGGCTGGAGTTCTGGGCTGCGCTCCAACATCGTTATCGCTACTTGGCAGCAGGACAAATTGTTTCTGCAAGGAGTGCAACCTTGGCCAGCTGCTTTCTTCATTGAACTGGGCACTCTTACTAAGTGTTATCTTGCTTTTGCTATTGCAGAAACGATAACACCTGGCCCTTGGCTTGTAGCCCAGAAAAATTAGGCTCTCTGCCCGGACATCCCCCTCCCCGCTACTCGTGGAGTGGATGCCAACCCGAGCCCGTGACCCAAAGACTTTTAAAGAACTCAAATCTGGGGTCTTGTTCAACAGTAACCTGTAAGGCACATTTTTCACAGTATTACACCAAACCCTATTTTGCAAAAAAACAGCTGCATGTATGGTTTCTGCCCAATAGGTCATTGGCAGTTGTGCATCCTCTAACATGCAATACATCACATTCTGCAATACAGCCCCATGCCCATTTTCTCGGGGCGTTGCCGGGTTCGTCAGACGGTGGGCGATGCCCTTGTTCTCCAGCCAACGTTTCATCTGGTTAGATAAGAATTCCCCCCCTCTGTCGGTTTGTACAGCCAGGAGATTAACCCCTAATTGTCTCTCCACTGCTTTGACCCACTTGGTGAATGTCTTATACACCTCAGACTTATGCACCATGGTGAAAACCCACGCGTACCTCGTGTGGTCGTCGGTGGCCACCAAGCAGTATCTCCTCCCCGACAGACTCTTTGGCAATGGGCCAATAACGTCCAAATGGACTAGTTCCAGGGCTCGTGTGCTTTCCCTTGAGCTTTCTTTAGCAACAGCACACGCCTTGCTTTTGGTCTTCTTGCAGACCTGGCAATCCAAGTAACATTTGCAAGGATTTACTTTCAAACTAGGCACAAGCTCCAGGGTTTTCTTTAACGCCCTAAATCCGCAGTGCCCAAGTCTCCTATGGAGCAAATGTATACAATTATTGTGCACAGGCTCATTCGACACCTGAGCCACCTGGGCACAATCACTCTGGACCACATACAGTTTACCTTCCCTCTTTCCTGTCACAAGCAACTTTCCCCCACCTCCCAGGATTTTGCAGCAGGTTTTCTCAAATCTCACCTGGTATCCCTGGTCAAACAGTGTGCTAACACTCAACAGGTTAGACTGCAGTGAGGGTACATACAACACATTTTGCAACATACATTTCAGTGCAGGAAATTCCACATTGCCTGAGCAAACAGAATTGGCAGTGGTCCCATCAGCCAATCTCACATACTTATGCTCAGGACTGTCAATGTTTTTCAACAACTCCTTCTCGCAGCAGAGATGGCTCGTTGCCCCGGAGTCTAAAATCCAAGCAGACCCTGTGCTCTCTACTGCAGACGTGACCAGCCGGGTTGCTTCCTCACACGGGCTGGCGGTCCTCCGCTCTCGCCGCACACGCCCCCGCCTCTTCTCCCTCTCAGGGCAAGCTCGGAGCAGGTGCTGCGACGACCCGCATCCATAGCAGCGACGGACTGCAAACGCAGTCGGCTCCACTTCCTCCACCTTCGGACGCCTGCCAGCAGCAAAAGCTGGCTCATTCTTGGCTGTCTTCCCGGACACACCGATAACAGCACGCTGCCTGGCCGACACCCCCGGACAGCTCACGGCCGCAATTCTCTCTTGGAAGTCAAGCAGGTGGGCACAGACGTATTCCATGGTCAGGGTCGCTACGTCCACCGTCTCCAGAGAAGTTATCAGGGGAGTGTACTCAGGTGGCAACGACGACAGCAAAATGTACACTCTGTCGTCTGGAGCTACAGTCTTGCCTCTTGCCTCCAGCTCAACGAAACAGTCCGTTAGCCGTTTGATGTGATCTTTCACACACCCTCCAGCCGGCATAACGGTGCGGAACATCCTCCTTGTCAAGGCCATGAGGGAACCAGCAGTGGTGCTAACATGCACCGCACTCAACGCGTCCCAGGCAGCCTTGGGAGTGTCCTTCCCTCGCACATAAACCAGCTGGTCATCTCCTATAGATAGCACTATGTTGGCCAGTGCCTTATCCGATAACACAGTCTCGGCAGGAGATAAGTCAGCAGGGGGGTTACTCACGAACAGCCATTGCCCTTCACGCTTGAGGTAGTGTTGCATTCTCAGGCTCCACACCGCGTAGTTGGCTGGGGTGAGCTTCTCAACGGCTACTCCAAGCTGTTGCTGAGCCATCGTGCCGACTCCTCCTCACAGCTGGCTGCCGACGTCCCTCTGGCTCTCAAACAGAGAACGGTGGTGCTTCTGTGTCCTTCACCGGCGTTCCTCGCCTCCGGCTCTTTCCAAACTCACAGTCAGCTCAACTCTCAACTCTCTCCTCCGCGCAGCGGAACCGCCCTGGGCCCATAACCCTGTCGGAGCGGGAGTAGCAGAGTGAGGGAGATGACTTGCCCGACACAGGGCTTCAGGAAAGAAAATCAGGCAGACGCGTGCAACTAGTGCCAAAAGGTGTATTAACATATATACACGACAAGTGCTCTCTTGTGCAGTCTATACAATATCACCTCCACGGACAAAGTGCTTCGCCTAACCACCATCTCACAGGGAGAGACCTGTGTGATGCACACACAGATCATATATAGTCCAAGCAGCCAATCCTGGCCGTGCTGACTCAGCAGATTGCATCACTTGGCTTCTGCCGGCTCAAGCCGGTCTGCTGATCAGGTCACTGTGACCTAGCCTGGCAGCTAGATCACCAGCTGTCATACTGTAGCTGTCAGACTGGGTTTATGTAGATTCTTGCTCCAACAGTCACCACACGGGAGGCCAAATGATGGAATAATAGAACGCCCGCTGCCTGAGCCATAGGCTTGGTGGAACAGCTCCCTCTTGAAGGCCCTATGAAATGGCAGTAATTTAGGTAGAGCCTGGATCTCCATAGGGAGCTGATTCCACCAGGCAGGGGCCAGGGCTGAAAAGGCCCTGGCTGTGGCAAGTTGGACATCCTTAGGGCTAGGGGTGGTCAGGAGGTGTTGCATAGCCGATTGCAGCGACCTCCGGGGCACATAGGGGGAAAGGCGGTCCCTCAGGTGTGTTGGTCCCAGACCGCATAAGGCTTTAAATGTCAGTACCAAAACCCTGAAGCGGATCCGGTACTCAATAGATAGCTGGTGCAGTTGGCACAGCACTGGCTGAATGCTTGCCCGTAAAGGCAATGCAGTTAACAGCCGTGCAGCCGCATTCTGCACTAGCTGGAGTTTCCGGATCAGCCGCAAGGGTAAGCCTGCGTACAGCGAGTTACAGTAATCCAACCTGGAAGTGACCATTGCATGGATCGCAGTAGCTAAATCCTGGCAGGATAGGTAGGACGCCAGCTGCCTGGCCTGCCGAAGGTGGTGAAAGGCAGTTCGGGCAACTGCTGTGACCTGGGCCTCCATGATAAGTGAGGCATCCAGTATCACTCCCAGACTTTCCACCTTCTGAACTGGTGCAAGAGATGCACCGTCCAGGGTTGGGAGTTGGAGGCCCAACTCTAGTCCCCACACAGTTCAGGTACAGGACCTCCATCTTGGTTGGATTGAGTTTCAGCTAGCTTTGTCGCAACTATCCAGCTTCGAAGGCCTCGGTCAAATGCTCCAGAATGATGTCTGAATGTATTTGCAATGCAAGGACAATTGCACATTACCGTTGCCAGCTCCCATCTCCTTGTTTCACATCCTGTGAGCCTGCTGGGACCCATGAGAGACGCAGAGGAGAGCATTATGGGTTAGATCCGGCCAGGGCTCTTTTTCTAGCAGGAGCTCCTCTGCATATTAGGCCACGCCCCCCCCGATGTAGCCAATCCTCTCAAGAGCTTAGAGGGCTCGTAGTACAGGGCCTACTGTAAGCTCCGGGAGGATCAGCTACATCAAGGGGCGTAGAGGAGCTCCTGGATCTGGCCACACGTCCATGGAAAGAAAAAGTACTTAGTAGAGTTTCGCTTGCGGAAATGCAGAGCCTTGGGAGGGCAGACTCTACTACCGGTGGCTCGCCTGATTTTATTTGCTTTTGGAGTTGCAACGACTGCTATGCCCGTCACATGTGGGAAAGATGGTTGAGATACAGGCACTGTTACTTAATGCCAGAAGACAACGAGGAATAATGACAGAGCGTCTGTTTGTTCTGGAGGGTTGAACCTGCAGGAGATCTTCCATGAGATCCAACCTCCACTGAATCTTCCATGAAATCGGCCTCAACTGAAGGGCAGAGGCTAGAAGGCTGGTTCCCACAGATGAATGGGACTGGACTCCGTCAAACTGGTCACACTGGAAAGGGGGAAATAGCCTAACATCCTAGACCCATATCTTAATTGCTGCATTCCCGCCTTTCTTTATATGGTGTTGTGATGTTGCTGGAAAGTGCTGCTGAGTCACAGCCAATTTGCAGTGAGCCCAGAGGGTTTTCAAGGTTCATAAAGGAGGAGCAGGGGTGGTTGGCCATTGCTTGGCTTTGCATAGCGAGGCTGGTTTTCCTCAGAGAGCCAATTTGGTGTAGCGGTTAAGTGTGCAGACTCTTATCTGGGAAAACCGGGTTTGATTCCCCACTCCTCCACTTGCAGCTGCTGGGATGGCTTTGGGTCAGCCATAGCTCTGGCAGAGTTGTCCTTGAAAAGGCAGCTGCTGTGAGAACCTTCTCAGCCCCGCCCACTTCACAGGGAGTCTGTTGTGGGAGGAGAAGATATAGGAGATTGTAAGCCGCTCTGAGACTCTGTCCTTGAAAGAGCAGCTTCTGTGAGAGCTCTCAGCCCCATCCGCCTCACAAAAGTGTCTGTTGTGGGGGAGGAAGATAAAGAAAATTTGTAAGCCACTCCAAGACTCTGCCCTCGAAAGGGCAGCTTTTGGGAGTGCTCTCTCAGCCCCACCCGCCTCACAGGGTGTGTGTTGCGGGGGAGGAAGGGAAAGGAGATTGTAAGCCGCTCTGAGACTCTGTCCTTGAAAGGGCAGCTTCTGGGAGACCTCTCTCAGCCCCACCTGTCTCACGGGGGTGTCTGTTGTGGGGGGGGAGAAGATATAGGAGATTGTAAGCTGCTCTGAGCCTCTGATTCAGAGAGAAGAGCGGGGTATAAATCTACGGTTCTCTTCTTCTTCTCAGTGGCCCCCCATCCAAGCAATCACCAGGGCCTACCCTGTTTAGCTTCCAAGATCGGGCAGTACTTCTAACCAGGGGTCGTTTTGTAGAAAAATAGGTGGCGGAGCTCGTTAGCATAACTCATTAGCAGATGCTGCCAGCCAAAAGCAACCCAACGCAAGAAAAGTGAGCCCCTCCTAGTCAAAAGGCCAGCAAGCCACCCACCACCCAAAATCTCATAAGAAGTGGAGAAAGGGTGGGGTGGGCTTCTCCAGGGGTTGATGAGGGCTGCTGGGGGCGTGGCAAAGCCCCTGGTGGCTGGCTGGCTGCCCGCTCTCCTCATTCAGGGATTGTTATGCAGCTGCACCTACTATTCAATGGATGAGGTAGGTGGGGAGGAGGGGGGTGCGTCAGAAAGGCTGTGCTCCTGTGAGCTCCTGCTGAATTCAAGGTCCGCTTCTAAGCATTTCACTAGCAAAACAACACGGAACGCTTCTTTTCCTTTCCCGTCTTTTGTCACCTTAGGAGCTCCTCGATTTACGGATCTCGAGCAGCAGAGAATCCTTGCTGCTTCTTTGTTTTTAATAGCAAGAGATGGGCAGCTGGGGATGTGTTGCAGCTCCAGGCCCTGCATGAGGAAATCTTGAAAACTGCTCCCCTACAATGGTTTGTCAGACGGTCCTTGGAGGAAGAGTGGGATCAACAGTGTGCAATAACTTCGTTCAGACAAGATCTGCCGTCTCGATGGGACAGGATTCTGCATGTTTTGTGTTTGCCTCATTTACACCCTACCTTTCCCCGCAGTGGGGAACCAAAACACCCAGGGGGGCTCCTATCAGGCCCCCGAGCCACTGGCTCTTGTCTGCTTCCTTCTCCCTCTCTCTTGCTTCCTTCTGCATCACAGCTTGCTTTGCCAGGCTTGCTCAATCGCACAGGAGCTACAGAGCAAAGCCTCTTTTTTTTCCCCTCCATTGGCTGAGGCTCCTCCCTTGAGCAGGAAGGGGGGGAAGGCAGATCTTGCTTTTCCAGGCTCTCTCAAGCACAGCAGAGCTACTGAACCAAACCTCTCTTCCTTCTATTGGTTGAGGCTCCTCTCCCTCCTGGTCCCTTGGGAAGGAAGGAAAGAGTCAGAGCTTCCTTCGCCCAGTTCCCTGCATCCCGTGGGGGAAATACAAAGAAAGCCCCTTTAAGACCAACAAGTGCTAATGTTTTAAGCATGTTTTATTTTTAGTTTAAAAAAAAAACACCTTTAATTGTGTTTGTCTGTGTCTTTTATAAAGTGTCTATGTCTGCTACCTAATCTTAAATAGGTACACACATGGCCCAGCCTGACAAGGCTCAGTTATGTCAGATCCGTCCCTCATGACAAATGACTTTGACACCCCTACCTTACATCATTCTCCTCCAGTTTGGTGTAGTGGTTAGAGCCAGTTTGGTGTAGTGGTTAAGTGCACAGACTCTTATCTGGGAGAGCCAGGTTTGATTCCCCACTCCTCCACTTGCAGCTGCTGGAATGGCCTTGGGTTAGCCATAGCTCTCATAGGAGTTGTTCTTGAAAGGGCAGCTTCTGTCAGAGTTCTCTCAGCTCCAACTGCCTCACAGGGTGTCTGTTGTGGGGAAGGAAGGAAAAAGAGATTGTGACCGCTCTGAGACTCTGAGATTCAGAGTATAGGGTGGGATATAAATCCAGTACCAGTATTCTTCTTCTTCCATTTTATCCTCACAACGTCCCTGTGAGGTAAATTAGGCCAGGAGTGGCAAAGTGAGGATTTGCACCTGGTGCCGCCCCCCCCCCCCCCAGATCCTCATGGAACCCTCTAACCAGCCTAGGCCACATGGACAAGCTCTCTGGACACCATTCCTGTGAATAGTGACTCCATGGAATCCCCCAAGTGCTGTTATACATAGCTTCTAAAGTCATCACCGTATTAACTTTTGTGTTTGCAGATCAATTTAGCACTAAAAGAATTCAATTGTGACTAGAGATGTAAAATTTCCAGAAATTTTGAAGCTCGGAAAAAAACTGGGGTTTTTTTCCAGTTTTTTTCGGGGGGGGGGGAGGAATGGAAATTTTTGGAAAAATTGAAAAAAATACTACATTAGCGCTTCTTTTTTCTTTTCCAGATTGAAAGACATTCTGTTACTTTAGGAACATAAAATATGATTATGGACAGTTTTACTTGGCATGAAATTATCACAACTAGCATATTAAAAATATAGTGTCTCCAAACAACTATTACAAACAGAATTTACTTTTAAAATAATATTTATTTGTAATTGTGATAAAATGGAGCAACAATCTCCTGAACTGTTTACTAGTTTATGTGGAAGAGACAAAAAAAAACCTCCACAAAAGAATTTTTAAAAATCCAGAAGTAACAATTATTCATATTGCCTCTCCACAGTATTAAATGAAAATTAAAAACTCATTCTCATAAAAAGAATTGAAGAGCGGGGAAGTGCAGTAGAAGGGAGTGTAGGACTAAGTTTCAATTAATGGGCATGACCTAGGACTTGCTTGTCCTCAGTGCACAGAATTGAGAATAATCTGATACCACACATATTTTTTAGAAATGATTTGGAAAATATTTGAACACCTTGTCTTAAAATATTTTATTCAATGTGTTAAAACAAAATGTTCCATAATCAATTTTTTTCTTTTCTTTTTTTCAATTATTCCAATTTTTCGGAAAAAAAACAAAAAAGTCTTCAGAGAAAAAACAGAAGAAAACCAGTTTTTCCCCAAATTTTTCCGGTTTTCTTCCGGGCCTTCACATCTCTAATTCACTGCACCTCAAAAAGGATATTATAGCACTGGAAAAAGTCCAGAAAAGGGCAACTAGAATGATTAAAGGTTTGGAACACTTTCCCTATGAAGAAAGGTTAAAACGCTTGGGGCTCTTTAGCTTGGAGAAACGTCGACTGCGGGGTGACATGATAGAGGTTTACAAGATTATGCATGGGATGGAGAAAGTAGAGAAAGAAGTCCTTTTCTCCCTTTCTCACAATACAAGAACTCGTGGGCATTCGATGAAATTGCTGAGCAGTCAGGTTAAAACAGATAAAAGGAAGTACTTCTTCACCCAAAGGGTGATTAACATGTGCAATTCACTGCCACAGGAGGTGGTGGTGGCTACAAGCATAGCCAGCTTTAAGAGGGGATTGGATAAAAATATGGAGCAGAGGTCCATCAGTAGCTATTAGCCACAGGGTGTGTGTGTGTGTTTGTGTATTTTGGCCACTGTGTGATAGAATGCTGGACTGCATGGGCCATTGGCCTAATCCAACATGGCTTCTCTTATGTTCTTAATTGTGACACATGTTTTTTTTTGGGGGGGGGGGTGCTATTCTATCTTAAGTCTGTGAATGCAGTGATTTCTGACTTCACGGTTCCTGTTTCAGGACTTCAAAGAGTCCGGCAACTAGCAGAAAACACAAGGTACTTCAGAAGAAAACTGCATGAGCTGGGCTTCATCATTTACGGCAACGAAGATTCTCCTGTCGTCCCTCTGCTGATCTATGTGCCTGGGAAAATTGGGTATGTATCTTCTGCTAAGGAGCCCTGTGGTCCAGAGGGGTAAAGCTGCAGTACTGTAGTCCAAGCTATCTGCTCACAACCTGAGTTCGATCCCGGCGGAAGCTGGGTTCAGGTAGCCGGCTCGTGATTGACTTAGCCTTCCATCCTTCTGAGGTCGGTAAAATGACTCCCCAGCTTGCTGGGGGGAAAGCGAAGATGACTGGGGAAGGCAACGGCAAACCACCCCGTAAAAAGGACTGCTGTGAAAATGTCGTGATGCGACATCATCCCAGAGTCGGAAACAACTGGTGCTTGCACAAGAGACTACTTTTACCTTTATCTTCTGCTACCCCAGATAGCTTGATTAATTTTTCGGAGTTCATCTAACGCTGAAGTTGCAAGGTTTTTTGCTTTGTTTTTAATATGCCCTTTGAAAATCCAATAGCATTTTTCTTTTTTAAGATTGCCACATCCGAGAATTCTTCCCAAATCAGGCCGATTTCCCACTCGCTTTGCTGTGGTCTCACACTCCTTTTCCCTGTGGTTTGTTGTTCAGTCGCACAGTCGAGTCTGACTCTTTGCGACCCCATGGACGAAGTCACGCCAGGCCCTCCTGTCTTCCACCATCTTCCGAAGTCTGCGCAGTTAGTTACATCAGTAACACTGTCCAGCCATCTTATCTTTTGCCGTCCCCTTCTTCTTTTGCCTTCTGTCTTTCCCAGCATCGGGGTCTTCTCCAGTGAGTGCTCCCTTCTCTTTGGGTGGCCAAAGTATTTGAGCTTCAGCTTCAGCATCTGACCTTCCAGGGAACAGTCTGGGTTGATTTCATGTTAGTCATATCAGTAACGCTGTCCAGCCATCTCCTCTTTTGCTGTCCCCTTCTTCTTTTGCCTTCTGTCTTTCCCAGCATCAGGGTCTTCTCCAGGGAGCACTCCCTTCTCATTGGGTGGCCAAAGTATTTGAGCTTCAGCTTCAGCATCTGCCCTTCCAGGGAACAGTCAGGGTTGATTCCCCTTAGGACTGACTGATTGGATCTTTTGCACACGCTGCTGCGAAGCTTCGACTTGCTCCGCCTCTTTCTCAAGTTCTCTCCATGGCTTCGAAATCCGGTTTTCAGAGAATCCTACAGCCACGGAGAGAACTTGGGAAAGAGGCGGGGCAAGTTGCAGCCTTGCAGCAGCGTGTGCAGAATTGGGCAGAAGTACTGCAGGAAAAAGGAGCGTTAGACCGCAGCAAGGCTAGTGAGGAATCAGCCTCCGTTCAATGTTCTCGATAATCTTTTTAAAAGCGTTTCGCCAGCTGGCCGTTCCTCAGCAACAGCTGCCTCTGTCGTCGGTGAAATCTTTGCTTGGAAATTCTCGCTTACTGCTGTCATTGATGGGTTGCAATTCTAGCAGGAGCTCCTTTGCATATGAGGCTGCGCCCCTCTGATGTAGCCAATTCTCCAAGAGCTTACAAAAAAGAGCCTTGTAAGCTCTTGGGAGGATTGGCTACATCAGGGGGGGTGCGGCCTAATATGCAAAGGAGCTCCTGCTAGTATTCTACCCCTGGTCATTGATGAAGGTAGGAGGAAGAGGTGAACCAACCCATGTCTAAGGCTTTCAGGGTCTCCCTAAGCAAAGCCACACGGTGTTACAAAGTGGAAACCAATGGACTCAGAAAGATGTGACTCCCCTTACAATATCAGTGTTTGCCTCGCATGTCCCCATTGTTTTCATGTATGAGCCTTTGTACATCATGACTGACTAAGTGTTGGTATTCAGCTGGTGGTGGGTAAGATCCTAGGTGGATGCATGGCGGCCCACCCAGACCTATTTTCCCCATCTGTTTCTTTCTTAAAGTTTGGTGTAGTGGTTAAGTGTGTGGACTCTTATCTGGGAGAACCGGGTTTGATTCCCCATGCCCCCACTCCTCAGAATATGCCAAAAAAAATTTCAAAGTTATCATTTAACAACACGCTGCAGAAGAATGGTAAAATTCCAGACCGACAGCCTATGCAGGACTCTTAAAGCCAGAAAACTGTAATGGAGATTCTTGCATCTCCTTTTTTTCTTTTTTTTTCCTCTGCAGAATTATTTACTGTTACTGACTCATTTATATGTCTTATATTTAGTTCAAATACTATGCAAATGTTTCCTGGAGGGGAGGGGGGATGGGCATGATGAGGATTGTTGCTTACATAAGAATATATAGTTAATTTAATGTTAAAAGGATAAAATAGGTCAAAGTGCTGTTATACTTAGACCAACTTATTGACTTGGCAGTAATATTGAGTTATAAAAATAAGACGAACAAGAACGTATAGGATATTAAGAAGACAGAATCAGATAGTTTAAGTTAATTAGATATAGAATAAGAATATAGATATAAGTATAGAATTTAGGACATAATATTTAGGTAATAGGTAGATAAGATCGATAGGGGATAGAATAGTATAGAATAGTTCAAGTTAATTAGTTATAGAATAGGAATATAGAGCTAAGCATAGCAGACAGGACGTAGTATAAATTAGTAGGTTAGTATTTAAATTTGGAACTTTGATATTTAGGAATTAGAACATAAGAACATAAGAGAAGCCATGTTGGATCAGGCCAGCGGCCCATCAAGTCCAACACTCTGTGTCACACAGTGGCAAAAAATGTTATATACACACATACACTGTGGCTAATAGCCACTGATGGACCTGTGCTCCATATTTTTATCTAAACCCATCTTGAAGGTGGCTATACTTGTGGCCGCCACCACCTCCTGTGGCAGTGAATTCCACAGTTATTAAAATTAATAACTTTACAATAGAATAAAAGTGCAAGTTAAATTGTTATATTTGATAAGTTTTTATAATATATACTTCATAGCTGAACCTTTTCAAAAAAAAGAGAAAAACAAGTTAAGAGAGTATTTAAAACATTTTGAACATTATAATGTAGCAAAAGTAGAAAAGTATATTATATATCATAAAAAAAATACGTTCATACGAAGAGTCAATATGACTTCAGGATTCCAGGTAATTTCTCTAAATGTCCACGGGCTAAACAATAAGATAAAATAAAAGAGAATTTCAACTGTATTGACAAGGTATAAGCCAGATAGCACACTGCTACAAGAAACACACCTAAAGAAATGAGAAGGCAAAATATTGCCATCAAAATGGTTTGGTTCATATTACCATGCACCTGGCACCTCCAAGGCTAGAGGAGTGGCCATTTTATTCATTAAGCGCATACAATTTGAGCTGCAACACCAAACTAGAGACCCACAGGGCAGATACTTATTTGTTAAAGGAAAATTAAATGAGTAGACAACAACTGTTGGTTCCATTTATGCCCCTAACTCCTCACAAATTGCATTCTTAACACAGACGTTAAAGAGGCTACAAGAGTTTCAGGAAGGAGAAATTATACTTACAGGAGACCTCAATTACATAATTCATAAGACTATGGATAGATCAGGGGAAAAAAACAAAAAAAAAAGAAAAACACAACAAGACACTTCATACAGAACTCTATAATTTAATTCAACAATTTTGCCTTATGCGACATATGGAGACATAAACATCAGTCAGAAAGAGATTATACATAGTATTCAGCCCGTTTTAAAACTCACACGAGAACTGATTACTTGCTTTTATCACAGTCATTGGTTAGCAAAGTTATATCTGCAGATATTGGCATTAAACAATGGACTGACCACGCCCCAGTGCTGGGCCAACTAACAAATTTCACACAAAACAGAACACCCCCACACTGGTCTTTAAACAAATCAATATTATTAAGAGAAAGTGTACAACTGCAAATATCACAAGAGATACAAAATTTATTTAAAACCAACAAAATAACAGCCCATAAGATGGGATGCATTTAAAGCCACTCTCCGTGGTCAAATAATCTCCATCTCTTCATACCTGAAAAAGGAGAGAATGTCACAAATTACTATTATTCAAAACAACATTAAGACCTTAGAAACACAACACAAGCATACAGGTAGCAATTGCATTTATAAAAAACTATTGGCAGAACGTAGATTATTAGAAACAATAGATAACACAAAAATATTAAAAGATTTGCTATTTGTAAAACAACAACATTGGAAAAGATCACACAAAACGCTGAGGCAACTGGCATGGAAAGTTAAAGAAAAAAAGAGGGCAAAACAAATTTTTGCAATTAAAGATCCAAGTGGTAAAATGCAGGTAGATACAAAAAATATTATACAAAGCTTTACCACTTACTATACAAAGCTATATACCTCTAACCAACCCAATACTGATGCAATTAAAGAATATCTGACTACAAATAAAGCTATCCCAAAACTGACTCCAGAGCATCAGAAATTGTTAGAAGCACAAATAACGGAAAAAGAAGTAAGCAAAGCCATTGGTCCATTAAAAAACAACACAGCACCAGGAGTAGATGGCTTCCCTACGGAATTTTTTTAGGTTATTCAAACATGACTTAGTAGAACCAATAAAAGACCTATGTACTGAAATCTTAGAAGTTGGCATAATGCCCTCTTCATGGTCAGAAGCAGATATCATTGTCATTCCAAAGCCAAACAAAAATCACCTGGAAACATCAGCGTATAGACCAATTTCTTTAATAAACACAGATGCTAAAGTTTTTGCCAAAATTTTAACAAACAGATTAAAACAAATTTTGCCAAACTATATTAATGAAGACCAAACTGGTTTTGTGCTCCATAGAAATATGACAGACAGCATACGACAATTATTAAATATTATCCAACATTGTCAAAGCCAAAAAGCAGAAGCTATTATAATAACACTTGACACAGAAAAAGCGTTTGACAATGTGGTATTCCACTATTTACAACTTCTTTTAGACAGAATGGATTTTGGACCCAAATTTGAATTGGCAATCAGCGCTATATACAGAAATCCTACTGCAAAAATAAAGATAAATAATCATATATCTACCCCTATCAAACTACAAAAAGGAACCCGACAAGGATGCCCGTTGTCGCCACTTTCGTTTAATTTAGCTTTAGAACCCTTAGCACATGACATTCAGAAAAACTCCACTACACAAGGCATACTAATTGGAAACAGAGAAATGAAAATTGGTCTCTATGCTGATGATATTATACTATCCCTAACTAATCCAATAAAATCTATTGAGGAATTACAATCTATTATTAGTAATTTTAGCAAAATTTCAGGACTTAAATTTAATCCGAATAAATCAGAAATATCTCCAATTAACCTCACGAACAATACAAAAATGCAAATTAATAAAATAACCAACTTCTCCTGGATTACAAAAACTATGTGATATTTGGGAATCCAAATCCCACTTAATTTACACCATTTATTTCATCATAATTTTTACCAATTGCATCAAGAGGTATGTAAACAATTAAAAGATTGGAACAGAATTTTTTTAACTTGCCCCAATAGATATCATTTAATCAAGAACTTTAACCTTCCCAGGTACCTTTTTCTTTTTTGTTCGATCCCAATAAAGATTGTACCGAAAGATCTCAAAAAATGGCAGCAAGAAATTAACAAATTTTTGTGGGCACACAAAAAACCCAGAATCCAACATAACACTTTAAGAAGGTTAACAACAAGAGGGGATATAGACTTTCAAGACTTAGCTTTTTATTATGAAGCTGCTAATCTAACACCAATAGCAAGAGCAATACATGAAAACACAGGAAAAGACTGGGAATACATAGGACATAGTGCTTTGTTACCCAACAAAATTTCAGATGTACTATGGAGCCAACAATTGATAAAAAAAAATTATTGAAACAAAATGTTTTCCTAAGTACATTTTTAGAAAGGAAAATTAAATTGGCTCCAAACTGTCAAGCATCGAGGTTCTGCATTGCATAGTATCTTAAAGGTTACATCAAAGGCAGGGTTACAAATAACTTCAAAAGAATAATAGAAAGATGCAAATTACATTGACGGTTCAAAGGCTATTATCAACTATCTCTTTGGTCACTAAGGAATGGCAACATCTTTTTTTCTCACACATTCTCTACTTGCCGATAAGACCTGTTGGTGAGAAACTGTGGGAGAGGCATTTTACATTACTATTACAAGGTTACTTACACATCCTGAAATGGTGAGATTTATTATGCAGGGGAGAGCTACTAGTAAAAGAAAGAGTACAGGAATGGGGGGGGGGAGGGAGAACGAGAGAAGTATTTCCAATTCAGTATTCAGAAATAGCATGCTTTACACAAACATATCTATTCTAGCATCGTTCATTAATCAAAACTGGTTTCCCCCAGGCCAAGCCACAAATGAGTTCATTGCATGGCGCAAGGCAGGTTTATTTCGACTCATTGATATTACAGCTAAAGGAAAAATCTTAACAAAGCAAAAATTAGAACAGAAATTAGGACACAAAATAATGTGGTACAGACACCTGCAATTACAACACCTGATAGAATCTGTGCAAATACAGCAAAGAATGCAAAGACCATTAACTGAATTTGAACTTTATATTAAAAAACATTTAGGAGGTGTAAAAGGAACGATGTCTAACATATACAGAATGCTAGTCAAATCTGCAGAAGAAAAAAACTACCACCTACCAAAAGCAATGGCACAAGGATTGCAAGCTGGAATTCATACCAGAAGAATGGGAAGATATATGAACCTCGAAAGGTCTAACCTCTAGTATATTTAGTTTAAGATATCAATCCATCAAAACATTAATGGGATGGTATCTCCCTCCCAAAACAATGAATAAAATAAGTAAAAAATACAAACCACTATGTCGCAAAAACTGTGGGGATCAGGCAGACTATATACATACATGGTGGTCTTGCAGAAAAAGGTCAAAGTTTTTGGCATAAAATTAATCATCAAATTATGGAAATCACAGGATGCAAATTTGATTGCATGCCTGAAAATATGCCATTAAACAAGGAGGTAACTAACATTCAGAACTGCACTTATACTGCTGTGAGCATTGGCTCCAGATAATATGAAGTGAATGATCAGATGAAAGCTGACATCGAAACGCAGCTTCGTAACCAAGGGAACGTGTTATCCCTTGGTTATCAGCCGCACTTCGTATCAGCTACACGTATAAAGACATTGCCTTAATTTTCTGCAAAGTAACCTTGACTTTGTTAGCAACATCATTACTAATTTGGAGAGGCTTCTTCGCATCTATCAAGACTTTTCACCGTTCGGAGTCTTCGTTCCGAGTGGACCCTTTCATTACATTGTGAATGGGCAATTGCCTTCATGTAAATGTATATTGTAAACTGCAAGAATGTTTGTTGTACGTCATAAACTATGTAGTGCTAAGCACTGACGATAACGAGGCATCCTGCATTGATTGCATCTAGTTTTAAGAAGTATGTTCTGCAGAGGGCTTCAGCATCGTTCAGAAACGACTTCACATGACTAATTTATTCTTTAGTAGAACACGGTTCCCTCCTGTTCTATACGTATAGGCTGGCAAGTCCCATTTCACTGTATCTGAAGCCGTGTGTGTGCACACAGAAGCTTATGTGCAGAACAGAATGCTGTTGGTCTTAAAAGTGCCACTGGATTCGAACTTTCTTCCATCACAAATTTTATTAGTCCTGAAGGTGTCCCTGGGCTCTTTCTCCTTTCTGCTGCCTCGGACTAACACAGCTCCCCATCTTGATCTATCCCTGATCTTAAGGAGGGCTTTTTTTTTAACACGGTATTTGCAGCGATACAAATTATAATTCGTGCAATAAAATTTCTATGGGAGAATTGACTTGTTCTTCTCACTTACTCACCCAGGGCTTTTTCAAGACTCATGTTAGCAAAAAATATTGGCGTGGTTGTCGTGGGCTTCCCAGCAACTTCGCTCACAGAATCCAGGGCTCGGTTTTGCGTCTCGGCTTCTCATACTCGAGAGATGTTAGACAAGGTAAGCACAGCCCCGGGACGGCCTGCATCACGGGTGGGCAAACTGCGGCTCGGGAGCCCCATGTGGTTCTTTCACACATTGTGTGGCTCTCAAAGCCCCCACCACCCCATTGGCCAGCTTGGAGAGACATTTGTCTCTTTAAATCACGTCTCCAAGCCAAGCCAGCCGGTGGCTTGGAGAATGCAGTTAAAGTTGCTTTCTTTCCACCTCTCCCCCCGTCTGTCTGCCTGCCTGCCTTCCCTCGCTTCCTTCTTTCCTTCCTTCTC
This sequence comes from Heteronotia binoei, assembly GCF_032191835.1. Classification (NCBI taxonomy): domain Eukaryota; kingdom Metazoa; phylum Chordata; class Lepidosauria; order Squamata; family Gekkonidae; genus Heteronotia; species Heteronotia binoei. The sequence continues at coordinate 13,382,742 of NC_083223.1, read as the reverse complement.
CTTCCCTCCCTCCCTTCCTTCTTTTCTTCCTTCTTTCCTTCTCTCCCTCCTTCCCTCCCTCCTTCCCTTCCCTTCCCTTCCCTTCCCTTCCCTCCTTCCTTCCTTCCTTCCTTCCTTCCTTCCTTCCTTCCTTCCTTCCTTCCTTCCTTCCTTCCTTCCTTCCTTCCTTCCTTCCTCCCTCCCTCCCTCCCTTCCCTCCTTCCTTCCTTCCTTCCTTCCTTCCTTCCTTCCTTCCTTCCTCCCTCCCTCCCTCCCTTCCCTCCTTCCTTCCTTCCTTCCTTCCTTCCTTCCTTCCTTCCTTCCTTCCTTCCTTCCCTCCCTCCCTCCCTCCCTCCCTCCCTCCCTCCCTCCTTCCTTCCTTCCTTCCTTCCTTCCTTCCTTCCTTCCTTCCTTCCTTCCTTCCTTCCTTCCTTCCTTCCTTCCTTCCTTCCTTCCATGCTCTGTGATGTTGAAGGGAAAGCAGGGAAGAAAACCCACTCCATGCCTCTCCTAGATCGATTTCCCTCTAGCCTTATGCCACTCTCACGCTCCTCTTCTCCATGGGGCTTCCATCAGATTTCACAATATCTGCCCCAGGGCTGCAACTGGCTTCGCCTTTCTCGTGCGGGAAACAGAAACCGGTTTTTAGAGGATCTTGTTTGCTGCGCAAAAGAGGCGGAGCTAGTTGCAGCCCCGGGGCAGATATTGTGAAATCCGATGGAAACCCGGCCGAGAATTGGAGCGTGAGAACGGCGTCAGGCTAGTGGGAAATCGGCCGTGGTCTTTTCGGAAGCACGAAGGCATGTCGGGGAATCTCTGTGTTAGACGTTAAGCTGAAGGAAGAGGAGCTTCATCGTCCTTTTAAACGTTTCTAACGTTAGTCCAATTGCGCTTGCAGGTTCTGCATGCTCTGGATGAACTTGGTGACTTTCTGCATCTGAAATACTCCCGGCACCCCAGGCCGCCTCGTCCCGAACTCTGCAATGAAACAAGCTTTGAACTCCAAGATTAAGCTCCTGTCCCATGAAGAAAACACGTCACCGGGGGAAATAAGGAAATCTAGGAAGGCCTTGCTTCTTTTCTAAAGACAGTTTTTGCTTCTCTGTTAACTCAGTCAAGGGAAGCGCTGTTTGTGTATTACCGGGTCAGATTCTGTGAGCGAGAGACTGGAATATTGCCACAGGTTTATCCCCCACTGAGAAATATGTATTTTATTATTATTATTATTAATATTAATATTATTATTTTTTGGTGCAAAGAAAAGACTGTTCTGTTAAGTCCGTCGCTACTATGCAGCCACTGTGTGCCTTTTAACAGGCAGGTTTTGGATAGTTCTTAATAATGGTTACAATAATTTTTTTTTTTAAACAAAAGAATTACTTGCCGCATAGAGTATTTAAGTAAAATCTCATTTGTTGAATTGGCTTTCACGTGCAGAAGGGGCCATGGTGTCTTTGCTTCGTACAGGGATTCAGCACCCTGAGATGACCGGTGCTTGCGGGTGAGAGAATGGCCGTTCGGGACCTGACCTGACGTTAGCCATTTCCAGTGGACGGGATAGGGAAGTTAAAAGTTCTTTTCCAGATGGTGTTTCCAAAGAAAACACCTATTGCGGCCTTCAGTTTGACAAGAAAGGGCAAGCCACAAGATGCTTAGGTATCCATACATCTCGGTTGTGATTCTTACACAGTTAATGCACTGAAATCTTACAAATAAAAACTGAAATCCTTTTTTATTAGTGTGTTTGACCTTTCACACGAGTTCTTAGGCTTCTCATGTGCCTTTTTCACAACAATTGAACTTTTCTGTTGACACGGCATGCCTTCGCAAGCACACAAAGTTGAATTGACATTTGTGAGCCTGTTTTCTGTTCTCGAACTATTTCCAGGTTTGATAAACGCCTTTGTTAAATAAATAACATTTTGGCTGTTTGTTACACAGAATATAATACTCAGGGAACGTGCCGTTTTGTGGCCCTGTCAACTGTTGGACAGAAAGGCCTCTGGCTCCTGTTTATATTATTTTTAAGAAAGGTTCTCTCGCACAATTGGATAGTTAAGGTTTGCTATGAGGTCAATATCGCTATACAGTTTGTGGGAGGTTTTCTAAAAGTTACAACTGTTAAGCAGTCTTAAGTGCCCGAGCGATCCGAAAAAGGGCGTGTGAGAAAAGGCTTTTGTCGCCGGGTTCCTTGCCGTTGCGCCAGACGAACCCCGAGAGATGATTCGTTGGGACGGTTCCCCTGCGAAACGACCATCTCGGCAGTTCGGAATGTTTGTTGTCCGTAACTCTCTTTCGTTTTGTTTTAAATAGCGGGCTGAAAGTCATTTCTGTAGCGCTGAGGGAACGGCAAGCCATTTGACGATATCTTGACGGCACTGTAAACACATCCACTCGAGAGATGGCTGGCTTTCTGTTGCCCAGATGTGCTTTGCTTTCATGTTCTTAAAAGCTGCAGTATCCACTTAACGAATTAAACACAGAACAATTAAATTGTGGAATAGCAATTACAGTATACGACTCTCCTGCTCATTAAAACAGCTTTAAGGATAAAGCAGGGCTGATTAGTTCTGAGGTCCTTTGTTGTTGTTGTTGTTGAAGTTAATAAAATTCAATGCTGCTATAATGTTAAGAATGGACCACAACACATTCCAGAATATCCGATGTCTGATTTAAAAGCGTACGAGGGGGACAGGGGTCGGGGAAATTGTGCAGTGTTGTATGATTGTTCACTTCAGCACACGAACTTGAGGAACACTAAAGGAGAGGCAAAGAGAGCCATGTTTGTGCACTATAGTTAAACTACTGTATGAAGATTAAATAATGTTTTTTGTGTTTTTTTTATGTTTTTGAATGTGACTCTTTTTTTCCCCCCTGTTCAGGCTTGAAACTTATATTTGTACGCACGAGGGGTCTTGTCAAGGCACACCAGATCTGAAAGAACTTTCTACTAATGCATGGCCAAGGGCGTTCAGGACCCCAAGTTACAGGTGGTGGAAGCAGAAAAGAAAGCTTGCTTTGCCACCAAGGAGTAAGAACCTAAGAGAAGCCACGTTGGATCAGGCCAGTGGCCCATCCAGTCCAACACTGTGTCACACAGTGGCCCAAACCCAGGTGCCATCAGGAGGTCCACTAGTGGGGCCAGAACTCCAGAAGCCCTCTCACTCTTGCCCCCCAAGCACCAAAAATACAGAGCATCACTGCCCCACACATAAGAACATAAAAGAAGCCATGCTGGATCAGGCCAATGGCCCATCCAGCCCCACACTCTGTGTCACACAGTGGCCAAAACCCAGGAGCCATCAAGAGGTCAATCAGTGGGGCCAAGACACTAGAAGCCCTCTCATTCTTGCACCCCCAAGCACCAAGAAGACAGAACATCACTGCTCCAGACAAAAGAACATAAGAGAAGCCATGTTGGATCAGGCCAGTGACCCATCCAGTCCAACACTCTGTGTCACACAGTGGCCAAAAAAACCAGGTGCCATCAGGAGGTCCACTAGTGGGGCTAGAAGCCCTCCCACTGTGCCCCACAAGCACCAAGAATACAGAGCATCACTGCCCCAGAGATAAGAACATAAGAGAAGCCATGCTGGATCAGGCCAGTGGCCCATCCAATCCCACACTCTGTGTCACACAGTGGCCAAAAAAACCAGGTGCCATCAGGAGGTCCACTAGTGGGGCTAGAAGCCCTCCCACTGTGCCCCACAAGCACCAAGAATACAGAGCATCACTGCCCCAGAGATAAGAACATAAGAGAAGCCATGCTGGATCAGGCCAGTGGCCCATCCAGTCCCACACTGTCACACAATGGCCAAAAAAAATCAGGTGCCACAAGAGTAACCACAGTCATTCTCATGAGGGTTGCCAGCCCTTAGATGTCAACCCCCAGGAGACTGTGGGGGAGCAGGGCTTCCTAAAACAGCAGCCTCGTCAGCTTTGTGACATCACTTCCGGCTGCATAACAGGAAATTACATCACTGTGCCATTCCAGGGTTTTAATGCAGAGCTTCCAGGGAATCCTGCAGCCTCCCACAATATGATGATGTCGCTTTCAGTGGCGCGGCCAACAGTGATGTGATGGCATCAACAGACGCTGTTTTGCCCCTCCCAGTTTTCTGTTACTGCCCCATGGAGATCCACCAGGGGGAGCAGCATGATGGCAGAGGTTCTCCTACTGGGAATGGGCAAATGGAAAGCCTTACTCTAACCCATGCTCCGTTGCATTTAAGTTCTCCTCCACTTGTGCTCTCTCTGCCCAACCATTCCATTGCCCCAGTCTCCTTTGTAAACCAAGAGGTACCCTGGGCCTTGTGGAACGAGAGAAGGAGCTCTGGAGCAATGGTGTCAACCACCCGAATCATCCACACATTGCACGAATCAGCCATGGTTTCAACAGGCATGCAATTCTCTTGACGCGAAAATTCCAAAGAGATGTTGAATCCTCCAGTCTCCTCCTGGGACAGACTATCCTAAACAGACAGATGCAGTGATTCTTTTGTAGCAGGAACTCCTTTGCATATTAGGCCACACCTCCCTGATGTAGCCAATCCTCCTGGAGCTTACAGTAGGCCTTGTAAGAGGAACCCTGTAAGCTCTTAGAGGATTGGCTACATCGGGGGTGGGGGTGGCCTAATATGAGGTCTTCCCCATCACCTTCTGCCTGGTCCTTTTTAACTCGAGACCCAGCAGGGCTTTTTTTTAATAGCAGGAACTCCTTTGCCTATTAGGCCACACCCCCTGATGTAGCCAATCCTCCTGGAGCTTGCACTAGGCCCTGCACTAAAAACCCTCTAAGCTCTTGGAGGATTGGCTACATCAGAGGGTGTGGCCTAATAGGCAAAGGAGTTCCTGCTACAAAAAAAGCCCTGTATGCCAGGGGTTGAACCTGGGACCTTCTGCATGCCAAGCAGATGCCTAGAGGAAGGGAAGGAGATTGTAGGCTGTTCTGAGACTCTCAGTGAAGGGCTGGGTATAAAACAAACTCTTCTTCTATCACTAAGCTACAGCCTCTCCCCAAAACCATCACTCCTCCCGTTGTGAATATTCCAAGTGTCCGTGGCCAGACTGGGACAACAGAGTGGACGTTTCCATTACCAAGCCATGGAGAGCCAGTTTGGTGTAGTGGTTAAGTGTGCGGACTCTGGGAGAACTGGGTTTGATTCCCCGCTCCTCCACTTGCACCTGCTAGCATGGCCTTGGGTCAGCCATAGCTCTGGCAGAGGTTGTCCTTGAAAGGGCAGCTGCTGTGAGAGCCCTCTCCAGCCCCACCCACCTCACAGGGTGTCTGTTGTGGGGGAGGAAGGGAAAGGAGATTGTGAGCCGCTCTGAGACTCTTCGGAGTGGAGATATAAATCCAATATCATCATCATCTTCTCTGTCCCAGAGACAACCAAACTGAGCATATATCACATTTGTGTTCATAGGAACCAGAATGTCTAGGGCAGACCCCGAAGTGTCACGGCAGCCTCAAAGGTCTCCTCAGCCGCTCCCAAGAAGAAGAAGAGGATATTGGATTTATATCCTGCCCTCCACTCTGAGTCTCAGAGCGACTCACAATCTCCTTTATCTTCCTCCCCCACAACAGACACCCTGTGAGGTGGGTGGGGCTGGAGAGGACTCTCACAGCAGCTGCCCTTTCAAGGACAACTCCTACGAAAGCTATGGCTGACCCAAGTCCATTCCAGCAGGTGCAAGTGGAGGAGTGGGGAATCAAACCCGGTTCTCCCAGATAAGAGTCTGCACACTTAACCACTACACCAAACTGGCTCAGCCATTTGTCTGACAGCTTCCCAGTCTATGAGAGCCTACTCAGAAAGAAACCCTAGTAGACTTAACCCCTTTAGCCAATGTAGGTAGGATTGTATTTCAGCATCTGAGGATATACACCCAGGATTAGTTGGTGAGAGACACTCATCAGGTTATGCAATAGAGCACGTGGAGAGGATGGATGGATGGATGGATGGATGGATGGACGGACGGACGGACGGACAGATAGATAGAAGAAGAAGAATTAGAAGAAGAAGATATTGGATTTATATCCCGCCCTCCACTCCGAAGAGTCTCAGAGCGGCTCACAATCTCCTTTACCTTCCTCCCCCACAACAGACACCCTGTGAGGTGGGTGGGGCTGGAGAGGGCTCTCACAGCAGCTGCCCTTTCAAGGACAACTCCTACCAGAGATAAGGCTGACCCAAGGCCATGCTAGCAGGTGCAAGTGGAGGAGTGGAGAATCAAACCTGGCTCTCCCAGATAAGAGTCCGCACACTTAACCACTACACCAAACTGGCTCTCCAGATAGAGAGAGAGAGATGATGATAGATAGATAGATAGATAGATAGATAGATAGATAGATAGATAGATAGATAGATAGATAGATAGATAGATAGATAGATAGATAGATAGATAGATAGATAGATAGATAGATAGATAGATAGATCTTCTACAAATAGTTAATAATGCTTTTACATTACCTTATCCATCATTAGTCTAAACATTCCTCCTGGAATTCCTTTTGTTGTAGGGAGCAAAGGGAGTTCATAGCCAGACGTGCATGTTAGATATTAGGAAGACAGACTTTAAGGAACTCAGAGGCATGATGAGAGTCATTCCCTGACAAAAAAAATACTGAAGGGAGAGGAACAAGCGAGGGGTGGATTTTCATTAAAAAACAGCTATTGAAAGCTCAAGCTGTCAATTTTCCGGTAAGACAAATGTGGTAGGGAACTCACTATGATGAGACGAATTTAAACTCCAACAAAGGAAGCTCACTGCCCAAATAAAGAAAAGAGATTCAAATGGTTTGTTCTAGAAAAAAAACCAACAAGATTTGTTGATTAGCCAAGGCAAGTTTGACAACCAAAAGAACCCAGAGCTGTCACAAAGCAGAGACATAAAAAAAAGTAAACTGTCTTGTCTTCAACTAAAAGTGAACTTTTCTTGCTATTTTTTCTGCAAAGCTTCTCACTGCCTTATGGTATTTGCCACATCACTTTCAATATAACCAGGCTTGATAAACGCTCCTGGCACATTGCTGACCTAAGATAGGTTGATATTAACGTCGTTTTGCTAAAACTCTCACAGGATGCTGATGTTGATGGCAGAGTGGCATACGTTCTTAAGGCTATGCATAAATTAGGAAATGTCACCCTGAATATCATTTCTGTAAATCACAGATAATATATCTAGGCAGCTCTTTAGTTCTGCGTTTTCGGAAAGAGGATGACATTGATCTCTGAACATTTCAAGTTCACATTTAAACTCGTCAATATCTAAGTCCTCGGAATATTTTTTTTGCCAAATTTCCTGCAGCCCCCATTAGGTCTGCACTACTCATTTTCATTCATCTTCCACCAGCAAGAAAAGAAAAAGTCTATGTTTAGCCTTATGGTGTTTTCCATTCTTGCATGCAATTCTGAAAGTATTTTGTCAAAAACCATGTTTATTGCTTGCTTGAATAGTTCTTCTGTTGAAAATGTACAGGACTCCTCACCTGCCACCCTCTTTTTCTTGGAACGTCTTCTCTCTGGTAATGCTGCCTCCACAGACATTGCACTGGCGATATTTGTTGCCTCTTCAAGCCAGCCTTGAAAGCCAGAATCTCGCAATCGCTGAGATCAAACCCATCATCAAGGCGACTGATCTGCCCAGTATGATGTCACTCTTCTGGATTTCTGTAGTCACACGATTAATCCGTCTCAAAATACCATTCTGAATTACCGGATTCAGAATAAACCTAAAATCCCGTATTGAGTGTAAAAGGCTTCCTGCATCAAATTTTGTATCAGGAGGAAAATAGCCACCTTTAATTTCTTCCAATGCGAGGCTCTCATGAGAATCCACACATGCTCACCATGACTCCTGCTTCAAAATCACAAGGAAATTTCCTGAACTTGATAGCTCTTTTGGCAAAGCACAATTCCACTTTAAAGAACATGCTGGATAGCTTTAAAAAGGTACTTTAAATACCGTTCCATATTACCAGATTCAGAATAAACCTAAAATCCCATATTGAATGTAAAAGGCTTCCTGCATCAAGATTTTGTATCAGGAAGAAAATATCCACCTTTAATTTAAGCTACTTTACCCAGGTTTTTTTTAAGGGCACTCACAGCCTCTGCCCTCGCAAACCATCGTGTCTGGCTGGTTCCTTTTAAAGTGCTGTCTGTATGCTTTTTCATAATTTCCCAGCGTATTGTGGATGACGCAAAAAAACAACAACCCCACTTTCTGCACAGTTCCAAATAGATGTGATGCTTCTGGACAGGCTGAAGAAGCATGGACTCCTATTAGGTTAAGGGAGTGAGCTAGGCATGGCACAAACACAGCCGGCTTCTTTTTTTCTTGACTTCTTGCCTGAATTCCATTGTAAACTCCAGCCATATTAGACGCGTTGTCATATGACTGCCCTCGACAATTATTTAAATTAAGGCTATGGCTCTTTAATTTTCCTAAAATCTGACTAGCAATGTAGTCTCCGATCTTGCCATGTAAGTCTATAAAGTCAATAACGTTTTCCTTTATTTCGCATTTCCCACCTTCATCGATTTTAGCATAATGAATTATTTAACTCATTTGCTCACAGTGAGATGTATCAGGTGTACAATCAAACATGATGGGGAAGTATTTTGCAGTCTTAATGTCCCTCCATATTTTTTTATGGACTTCTTGAACCATGAGTTCTATTATCTCGTTTTGAGTCATGCTTGATAAGTAAGACACCTGCCCCTTTTTTAAGTTCTCCAGCATGTTCTTTAAAGTGAACATAAGAACATAAGAGAAGCTATGTTGGATCAGGCCAATGGCCCATCCAGTCCAACACTCTGTGTCACATAAGAACATAAGGGAAGCCATGTTGCATCAGGCCAATGGCCCATCCGGTCCAACACTCTGTGTCACATAAGAACATAAGAGAAGCCATGTTGGATCAGGCCAATGGCCCATCCGGTCCAACACTCTGAGTCACATAAGAACATAAGAGAAGCCATATTGGATCAGGCCAATGGCCCATCCAGTCCAACGCTCTGTGTCACATAAGAACATAAGAGAAGCCATGCTGGATCAGGCCAATGGCCCATCCGGTCCAACACTCTGTGTCACATAAGAACATAAGAGAAGCCATGTTGGATCAGGCCAATGGCCCACTCAGTCCAACACTCTGTGTCACATAAGAACATAAGAGAAGCCATGCTGGATAAGGCCAGTGGCCCATCCAGTCCAACGCTCTGAGTCACATAAGAGAAGCCATATTAGATCAGGCCAATGGCCCATCCAGTCCAACGCTCTGAGTCACATAAGAACATAAGAGAAGCCATGTTGGATCAGGCCAATGGCCCATCCGGTCCAACACTCTGAGTCACATAAGAACATAAGAGAAGCCGTATTGGATCAGGCCAATGGCCCATCCAGTCCAACGCTCTGAGTCACATAAGAACATAAGAGAAGCCATGTTGGATCAGGCCAATGGCCCATCCGGTCCAACACTCTGAGTCACATAAGAACATAAGAGAAGCCATGTTGGATCAGGCCAAGGGCCCTCCAGTCCAACACTCTGTGTCACACAATGTATACACACGCACACACACATACACACATACCGTGGCTAATAGCCGCTGATGGACTTTTGCTCCATATTTCTATCCAGTGGAATTGTGCTTTGCCAAAAGAACTATCAAATTCAGGAAATTTTGTTGTGATTTTGAAGCAGGAGTCATGGTGAGCATGTGTGGATTCTCATGAGAACCTCGCAAGGGAAGACAATTTGTTGCCAGGAAGAGGACTGCATCAATTGCAATGTGAATAATTTGGGTCCACTTTTGCTTTTCTGCCTCTATCGATGTCTCTAACGCTTTGCTAATGCCACTGCAACATTTGATAGTCTTCAAAAGAGTTGTCCACCTTACTGCACACACTTTGTGAACTGATGGTGACTCATGCTGGGGTAATTTCACCATGATCTTCTTCCAATTTGTAACCCCCATAGTTTGTAGGGCATTCCTGCATTGCTCACTGTATTAAGAAACAGCTTTCATGGACCACAAAAAAGAGCATTCTCGATTTTTGAATACATTAACCAGTTTCTTTTGGTCTTCTCACCATTTGGCAGCCGTTTATACCTCACTGAAGATGTTAAACGCCCGTTTTGCCTTTCTGTTGACCTGAAGTCAACACAAGTTGGGTATTTCCCAGCTTCTGGGGCAAGAATTTCAGTTAGAAAGCACCGGGTTTTGTCTATTTCAGCAGTAGCTGGCCAACTGCTAGGGTCTGAGTAATCTTTTGGTAACTGCGATGACTGCAGAATTCCTTCACAATCTTTTTCTGAACTGGAAACGGCAGATGAAGGTCCTTCAGAATCTTTCTCTGTACCAGAAACAGAAGATGAGCAAGACGGTCCAGAAGAATCTTCAGCAATGTTCTGTCTTTCAGATTCTAACTCTTGTGAAGTGACTGAATCACTAGACTCTTTTAGCCAGGCTTTCATCGAGGTAGCACTTTGAGCAGCAGAAAGTTCCCTCTCTTTTGCACGCTTTCTGAACTGTGCACCCAAAGGTTTCTGCCTTGGAGTACTCAGGACTGCCACAATCTGTAAAAGTGAGGTAGATGTCTGCAGGCTATGTCACCAAAGCACAAATCAGCGTGAGCGTCACACTGTTCTAACTCCAAGCCAGGCAAAAGTTTTAACTCCACATTTCCATGTATCAAGCCTCTGTTCCAGTGAATGTTTCCCTCGCAGAGTTACACGCTTCTTCTAACCCCCGTCACATCGGTATAACACTGTTTAGGATAGTGCTGAAGCACTTAATAATTAGTTTTAAACAAATAAAACACCTATTGACAGAAAAGACTAATTTAAATCATCACTTGCTGAACCACTCGGGTTAAGCTGTGAAATCTCTGTCTCTCTCGGCTTGACTTCGCAAACGAAAATTTAAGAAGGGTGCAGTAGTCCACGTCTGCTGCAGGCTCACTGGTTGCTGACAAGACCAATGCGGGACAGGCAGGTCCGGCCACAGTGGCTGCAGGGAAAAGTCTGATTTGGGGTTGGTGCTGCAGCAGTGCGATTCTTCCTCAATCTCCTTTTGTCCTCAAGACCAGCTATGCGTGCGTTCTCAAAGGAAGAGACAGCCTGGTGGATGGTGTGCCTCCATGCTTTGCGATCTGAGGCTAGGTCAGACCACTGGTGATGGTTGATGCGACAGGTGCCAAGGGATTTGTTCAAGGAGTCCTTGTACCTCTTCTTTGGTGCCCCTCTATTTCGATGGCCGGTGGAAAGTTCGCCATACAGAGCAATCTTGGGAAGGCGGTGGTTTTCCATCCTAGAAATATGCCCTGCCCAGCGCAGCTGCGTCTCCAACAGCAGTGCCTCGATGCTTGTAACCTCCGCCCTCTTGAGGACTTCAGTGTTGGTCACAAAGTCACTCCAGTGGATGTTGAGGATGGTGCGAAGGCAGCGCTGATGAAAGCACTCAAGGAGTCGCAGGTGATGACAGTATAAAACCCACGATTCGGAGCCGTAGATGAGGGTTGTCATCACAACCGCTTTGTAAACATTGATCTTTGTGCCTTTTTTCAGATGCTTGTTGCTCCACACTCTTTTATGCAGTCGGCCAAATGCACGGTTTGAAATCTCTGTACTGCTCAACCAAATGCCTGCTTACTTAGTAGTAAGCCCTGTGTCCATTCCCTTCCCCTTGAGTGTGTCTGTAGCAGTCTGAGTTTGAACCCTGGTGGAAAGACTTAAGTTATGAACTTCTGACAGATTGCTATGCAACAGGACAGAAAACGCATTTAACCGCACAGATCCATGATAAAACCTAACAAAACGTCTCCATTTCATACCTTCTATGAAAGCCAGCTCAGATTGTACAAACCTGTGCACGCAGGTCGTTTGACTTTGAGAGAGCTCTTTTACAAGGTGCTGTAAACTGAACCATTTCGACGGGAGGGAACCTCACTAGGCGACGCTGTCACAGTTTGATTGGCGTCGACTCTTAATGCATCGATTAAGAAAAGCAGACCATAACCCCCCTCCATACACACACACACAAATGCAGAAATTCAGGGATTCCTTAAAGTGAGGATCCTCAGGTCCCACCTGGAGACTGGTATAACCACTCACATGCAGTGCAATTTCCATGCTTGAATTATAGCCAGTTTGGTGTAGTGGTTAAGTGTGCGGACTCTTATCTGGGAGAACCGGGTTTGATTCCCCACTCCTCCACTTGCACCTGCTAGCATGGCCTTGGGTCAGCCATAGCTGTGGCAGAAGTTGTCCTTGAAAAGGCAGCTGCTGTGAGAGCCTTCTCCAGCCCCACCCACCTCACAGGGTGTCTGTTGTGGGGGAGGAAGGTAAAGGAGATTGTGAGCCGCTCTGAGACTCTTTGGAGTGGAGGGCGGGATATAAATCCAATATCTTCTTCTTCTTCTTCAATAGCATCCCATTCCTAACTGTCCCCTTCCTGAAAACATTCTGTTTAAATGGGGATCCCCAGGTCCCACCTGGGGCCTTGCATCCCTACTCCTCCCTTTGGGCTGTTTACCCCCAAAAAATAACTCAGGACCTGATATCAGCACTGATATATCTGATATCCCGCACACCTCCTCCATATCCATGATGAGGCACTCACAGGCCAGAGACGGGAGGGCCCTGTAAATCTCACCTCTTGATCGGCAGTTAATGTATTACACATCTTGACATTGGTTTTATGGCTTTTAATTGTTGTTGTTTTTTTTAATTCTGTACAACATTGCATAGAGAGATTCATTTTTAAATTATTATTATTAATAATAATAATAATAATCGGCATTGCATTTTTGAATTGCCTGGTCTCCGCTGTCACGGAGCTCCGGGCAATGTTGTACAGAATTAAAAAAAAAAATTAAAAACACCATAAAACCAATGTCAAGGCGTGTAATAACAGGCAGGAGGGGGACCTAGCTGGGAGTTGTGCCGCAAATGGGACTCCTAGCTACTGTCAGACGATGGGATCTCAAATCAACCAGACCTTGAATTGTTGCAAAGTTAGGCTTTATTTGATAATCCATAAGCATCCGAACGAAGGCAAATTGAGACTGATACATTGTAGCATTAGGAGGCAGGCTATATTGGGATACATCAAAGGGAACTATACAAAGCCACAATTCTAAACATTGCTGAGTTGAGGTGCAAAGATTCACACGGTCTCTCCCTCTTATCTTATTGTTACTGCTAGTCTTCCGGGGATAGCCAGGCCGCTGTCCCCGGAGGTGACTTATCTTCAAAGGGGGGAATTTCTGCCTTTGTTGGCTTTGTTGCAGAATTGGCTCTCAAACCAAGCCACCCCGACCCTAAAATTGCAGCATATTGAGGAAGGTGGCAACACACTGTAGTATGGCATGGGCATAGCCTACAACTGTAGCCTTCTATCCCTCCGAAACCAGCACCATTATTACCAGCCAGATATGAGCCTATGGGACTGTGAGCAAGGGAGGTGGTTGACTTACTTGGAGCAAAATGATTCCTTGGTGTGGCAATTCAGTTGGGAACTGTGAACTGTGGAAGCAGTCCCCAGTGCAATAACCAGACCACTGTTCTCTCCTGAGACTTTGAGGCTAATTTATTTTAATTTTTTTTTTTTTTAGAAAACATTTTAAAATAAAAAGTACGTATCATAACATCAATACCATTTAGATTAGCATCGATTTAATAAAAATGCCACTTAACAAAAGCTGTGGGAAAGCCCAGTTCCAGTAAAAGCCTCTGGTCGGATATCTTGAACAAGCGAAGTCTGAACACTGGACAAAAATCACAGAGGCATTGTTGGAGACAGAGTGGTTCAAATGACCATGAACAAATCTAAAGTTTACATCAACTGGAGTTCGGTGCCAACAAAATGCTGGAGGGGGAGTTAATGAACACAGGGCTTCATGCCCTGATCCAGCAAAGATCAGCTGAACGACAATTGGATGTAGCGGTTGGGTTGGGGCTACTGATCGTAAAGATCGCCTCCCCCGTTTATTTCCATATCTTGCCTTACTGTCACTTTGGACTTTTTTTCTGCCTCCATACTTTCCCCAGGATCAAAAATGCCACAAAACTTAAAAAGAGGTTTTTGTTCTTTTTTTTTTTTTTTAGGGTCCACAAGGTGAAAGACATTATAAATACAGTTAAAATTATGAAATAATTCAATTAAAAGGCACACAAACAACACTAGGAGGACCAGGAACAGTCTGAGGGTGGGCAGACAAAACAAAAAGTCTTCACCTGTAAGGGGAGGGTTAGATGAGACTCTCTGCGGAAGGAGTTCCAAAGTTTTGGTTACAGGATGGAGAAAGCCCTTCCTTGGGTTGCCTCTAAAGATTACCAGAGTGTAAGGACAAATTCATATGAAAGGAGGTGGTCCTGTAAGCAGTGTTCCCTCTAAGCTGAGTTAGCATGAGCTAGCTCACCGGTTTTTAGCCTCTGTCAAGCATGCGGGTTCAATGACGAGTCGAAGTTGATACAAAGACTACGTTTACTGATAGACCAATACTTTGGCTAGAGCCATTGCTAGAGAAGAATGAAATCGATGCATTGATACACAACTTTTAAGACACACTTCAAAGGGATTCCTACGGGAGGGGAAGCAGGGGAGCGTTCACACATAGAATATCAAAACTACATACATTCCCAGGGCGTTATCAAGCATTTGGCCTTGCAATGCCCAGATGGCTCATCCTCAGAAAGTAGCTCACAAAGCAGAGTTTTTACTCACAAGACTCTGCAGCTTAGAGGGAACATTACACGCTGTAAGTATATTGGTCCCAGGCTGAGAGCTTCAAACATTGGGTTCCCCTGATCCAGTCCCCCAGAACTGCCCTTCCTCCTCTGGGCCGCCAGGTCTTTTGCCATCTTTTTAAAAAAAACTGCCTCTGGACATAGGGTTGCCAAGTCCAATTCAAGAAATATCTGGTGCAGCCAGGAGACTTTGGGGGTGGAGCCAGGAGACATTGGGGGTGGAGCCAGAAGCAAGGTTGTTTCAAACATAATTGAACTCCAAAGGGAGTGCTGGCCATCACATTTAAAGGGATCGCACACCTTTTAAATGCCTTCCCTCCATTGGAAATAATGAAGGATTAGGGGCACCTTTTGGGAGGCTCATAGAAATGGACCCCCCTGGTCCAATCTTTTTGAAACTTGGAGAGTACTTTGAGGAGAGGCTCTGGATGCTCTGCTGAAAATTTGGTTTCTCTACTTCAAAAAACAGGACCCCTCCCCAGAGCCCCAGATACCCCCTGATCAATTCTTCATTGTACCCTATGAGAAAGTCTCCATAGGGAATAATGGAGTGCCCAGCAGACATTTCCCCCACCCCCCACCCCAAGTTTCTGATGACTCTGAAGCGGGGTGGGGGGGGCGCTCCAAATGTTCTTTGAACCCTGTGAGAGCTGAGAGGGGGTCCATTTTGCACCAGCTGCAGCCTGCAGCGCCCGCCATTTTGGGCAATTGGCGAGTCCACCTGGCAGCTGTAGCACTCGCTTCCTTCCCTCCCTGGACCCACTTCTCCCCAGATCTGTGTGCACTGCGCTCCTCTGGCATTGCCTCCCTCCCCTCTTCAAGGGGGGGAGGGGAGATGAGACTCCCTGGAGAAGGAGTTCTGCTGCCTCCCTCCCCCTCCCCTTCCCCACTTCTCCCGCACTCTCTCTGTGCGCTCCTCCTCCTGCTGCATCGGCTGCCTCCCTCCTCTCTTCTCCCCGGCTGTCTCTGTGCCCTCGCTGCCCCCCCCCCACCGCCACTTCCAGACCAGCCGGTCTATGAGTGCCCCGGCTGCCAGCCCCACACTGCCTCCCCTCCCCTTTCTCCGAACTCCCACTCCAGGCGAGCCAAGCCAGCTGAGCCAACTTTCACTTCCCTCTGCTTACCAGTACAGTCATTGGTTGCTGGAAAGGCTTCGGGAAGCAAGGCAGGGCGCACGTGTTCACACATAGAATATCAAAACTACATACATTCCCAGGGCGTTATCAGGCATTCAGCCTTGCAATGCCCAGATGGCTCATCCTCAGGCAGTAGCTCACAAAGCGGCAACGCACCTCTAAGGGGTGGGGCCAACAGTGCGCCTGTGCCTCAGAGAGCGTGGGAAGCGCTTTCGGCGCCTCAGGTGGAAGCGGAGCCGGCTCTGGGGAGGCGGGAGGGAGGGCGGCGGCAGGATGGGCAGAGGCGCACGCAGCGAAGGTTCCCTCCCCTGATCACATGCCTTGCCGGGATGATGCTGCCCCCTCTTTCTCAGCGCCCGGAGCAAGCGATACCATATGCCCCCCCTCTAAATCCAGCCCTGTCTACCTCCACCTGGTCCCCCCCCCCCATCAAACAGGAAGGGACTCGAACCAAGGATCTGTTACTCTCTGGAATGTCACTGTCAAGTTCCCAGTTCTCCTTCAATAATTATGACTCTCCATGTATTTGGATAAGCATTTATTGTAAGGCAGGATACAGTGACGCTGACCAGGGCTGGATAAACAATTAGGCCAAGTAGGCACCGGCCTAGGGGTCCCCACGCCTTTAGGGGCCCTGGGCTGACTCCCCCCCCCTTCCCGGTTTCCCCCCTGCTTGCAGCCCTCCCAACCTGCATGTGCAGCCAGCAACTGAGCTCCTCTTTGCCTGACTTGCCTGGAGTGGCTGCTGCTGGCGTTGTCACCAAGTCTGCCTCTCTTTGCCTCTCCCCTGCAGCTTTGTCAAAGGGGCTTTTGAGAAGGGGCCTGCAGGCCGCAGCGGGGGGCACAGGTGGCAGGGTGGGTGCCCCGACTCTGAGATACTTTGCAACGGAGCCCCCAAGATTTCAATTGCCCAGGGGCCTCCACAGCGGCACTGCCACTGGCACGCAGTCCGTGTCGAAACCGGCATACCGCAAAGCAGGCATTGGCTATATACCCTTGCCGGGGCCGTTATAAGCGCGCCTTAATTTAGGGCGCGAAGTCAGTTTACACGTAGTGGCTACAAATCACACACACACACTACCTGTCAGGCGTGGGTTCATTGAAGCTCACAAGTAAGCAGACTTGGTATTTTGGAACAAAGTTGCATTTATTGGATACTTCAGAGTTACTCCAGCATGGCAGGCATTGGAACTGATGGGGTTCAGTTCAAATCATTGGCATTTAACCTTCTAGATCAAAGCAATCTTTTCTACCCCTAATTTCCCAAAACAAAAGGCTGCTTTTGCACGTGAGATTTTTCCCAACGCTCCCCCCTCCCCCTTATCTCTTCAGTTGGTGGTTACATTTCCCGGAGGCAATGTCCTTGGTGCCTCTGGAGAGGAGGTGAGAATTTGGCACATACTGTCTACTTCAAAGAGACCTTGGCAACCTTTGATATTCCTGGGAAGCTACGCTCTACTTTCCCCCCCTCCCTCCTTGCTACCCTGGCCTCTAGGTTAGTGAGCGTTTCTAGGCATTGATCAATATGGTTAGTAACAGCTTTTATCAATATTGTAAATGAACAGAGCCTGACAATACCAAGCATGCTACAAGACATCCCGAGATAGGAGCCGTGGCCTTGAGTGCCAAGCGGTTTCCCAGCTCCCAGGAGGTAAGCCATTCTCTTTCCCCAGCAGTCTGAACATACATTCCTCAGGTTACAACAAACAGATGCAGATAATTCCCAGTAGGCAGCCGTGTTAATTTGAAGCAGGGGTGACCAAACTTGCTTAATGTAAGAGCCACATAGAATAAATGTCAGATGTCTGAGAGCCGCAAGACATGGACATCAGATGTTTGAGAGCTGTGAGACAAGGAAAGAAGGAAGGCAAATAGATGGGGAGGGGGGAGGGAAAGAGAGGTGGAAAGAAAGCAACTTTAGCTCTAAACGCACCCTCCAAACTGCCTTGGCTTGGAGAAGTGATTTAAAGAGACAAATGCCTTCTCCAAGCCAGTCGATAGCGCAGTGGAAACTTCAAGAGCCGCAAAATATGTGTGAAAGAGCCACATGTGGCTCCCGAGCCACAGTTTGGCCACCCCTGGTCTGAAGCAGTAGAACAAAGCGGTAGACAAGTGTCACCTTTAAGACCAACTAAGTTTTATTCAGAATGTAAGCTTTCGTATGCTCTTAAGCAGACTTCATGAGGGATGTGGGCTGTTTGTCTCATTACATATTCTAACCCACCTTCCACTATACTTTAATGCACCCTGTTTTTCTAAGGGCTTTTAGAACAGTGTATCAGAATATTTGTTTTGTGTTTGTTTGGGGTTTTTTTTTGTATTGACATACTCAAATGGGGGATATTGGCTGTTTGTCTTACAGCATATACCAACCCATCCTCCACTGTATTTTAATGGCTTCCTTTTTTTAATAATTGCAAACTATAATGGATGTTATAATCTCTTGAGAAACCATGCCCTCTATTTAAACTAACAAAGCCAGAATGTTACCTAGATTTATGGCACTTCGCACCTATAACAGCTCTCTCGGCTTGACTTCGTGAACGAAGATTTAAGAAAGGTGCAGTAGTCCATGTCTGCTGCAGGCTCGCTGGTGGCTGACAAGACCAGTGCAGGACAGGCAGGTCCAGCCACAGTGGCTGCAGGGAAAAGTCTGATTTGGGGTTGGTGCTGTAGCAGTGCGATTCTTCCTCAATCTCCTTTTGTCCTCAACACCAGCTATGCGTGCGTTCTCAAAGGAAGAGACAGCCTGGTGGATGGTGTGCCTCCATGCTTTGCGATCTGAGGCTAGGTCAGACCACTGGTGATGGTTGATGCAACAGGTACCAAGGGATTTCTTCAAGGAGTCCTTGTA
Organism: Heteronotia binoei; assembly: GCF_032191835.1. Lineage (NCBI taxonomy): Eukaryota > Metazoa > Chordata > Lepidosauria > Squamata > Gekkonidae > Heteronotia > Heteronotia binoei. Next base: position 13,364,018 of record NC_083223.1, on the reverse strand, counting down.
CCTCTTCTTTGGTGCCCCTCTATTTCGATGGCAGGTGGAAAATTCGCCATACAGAGCAATCTTGGGAAGGCGGTGGTTTTCCATCCTGGAAATATGCCCTGCCCAGTGCAGCTGTGTCTTCAACAGCAGTGCCTCGATGCTTGTAACCTCCGCCCGCTTGAGGACTTCAGTGTTGGTCACAAAGTCACTCCAGTGGATGTTGAGGATGGTGCGAAGGCAGCGCTGATGAAAGCGCTCAAGGAGTCGCAGGTGATGACGGTATAAAACCCACGATTCGGAGCCGTAGATATAACAGCAGTCTGCTTTTTATTACCCTCTAGTGTTTTTTCAGCCCTGTTTTGTCCTAACACTAACAAACACTGATCCCTATTTTTGATTCTTTTAATCCGCTAAAAACATTCCCATGATTCTACGCTGCCCACTTATATTAAGAATTGCAGCATCCATTCCCATTTTGTCTGATGAAGTCTGCTTAAGAGTGTACGAAAGCTGACATTCTGAATAAAACTTAGTTGGCCTTAAAGGTGCTATTTGTCTACTGCTTTGTTCTAAATACGGATAACGGCAAGGAGCTTGACAGTCACAGCATGTAAGTCATCGCTAAGTGGAGAATTAGAACAAAAAGAAGATATTGGATTTATACCCTGCCCTTGACTACCCAAAGGAGTCTCAGAGGGGCTTACCGTTTCCCTCCCCACAACAGTCTGTGAGATAGGTGGGGGCTGAGAGAGCTCTCCCAGAAATGCTCTTGAGCAGAACAGCCTTGAGAGAACTTTTGACTGACCCAAGGCCATTCCAGCAGGTGCATGTGGAGGAGTGGGGAATCAAACCTGACTCTCCCAGATAAGAGTCCTCGCACTTAGCCATGACACCATGACATTTGATCCAGCCTTCATAGCAAATGAGTTTGACACCTCTGTGCTAGAGGCTTTCTATGAGGTACAGTCTTTTCCACCTGTTTCTTCTTGCAAGCACACAAAGATCTAATCAGAGCTTGGTAAACCCCATAATCTAGTTAGACCATTTGTCGCCCGTTCATTAAAACAGGATAAGAACTAACATCGTCAGCTGAGAGCATACTGATTTCTATCTCACTCGGGGCTTCCCCTGGAACGAAGAACAAGGCAAAACCATCAGCGTTAGCGAGTAATTTGCTTTTGCACGCAGGTTTGATCCGGTTTCTCTAAAATTGCTTTTCGGCAACCTTCCCCATCCTCATGCCATGCAAGTGGCATTTAAATCATTCTTGCTGTTCATGACCTCATGACTTTGGCCAGATTCTCAGGTCTTTAATAGAACACGCTTCTGACCCACTGTGTAGACCCTCTCTGACCTGCAACGGAAACACAAAATGTGGAGTGATGAAGATACAGTAGCTAACTCCTTTAATGCATAGACGCAGAGTGGTAAAGCTGCAGTTGTGCAGTCGCTCTCTTCTCCATTCCTGAGAGCCAGTGCTGGTGTAGTGGTTAAGTGCGCAGACTCTTATCTGGGAGAACTGGGGTTGATTCCCCAATCCTCCACTTGCAGCTGCTGGAATGGCCTTGGGTCAGCCATAGCTCTCACAGAGCTGTCCTTGAAAGAGCAGCTTCTGGGAGAGCTCTCTCAGTCCCACCCACCTCACAGGGTGTCTGTTGTGGGGAAGGAAGATAAAGGAGATTGTGAGCCCATCTGAGATTCAGAATGGAGGTCAGGGTATAAATCCAATACCTTTTCCTTCTCATGACCTGAGTTTGATCCAGGTGGAAGTTTGGATCCAGGTTAGCTGGCTCCAGGTTGACTCAGCCTTCCATCCTTCCGAGGTCGGTCAAATGAGTCCCCAGCTTGCTGGGGGGGAAGTGTAGATGACTGGGGAAGGCAATGGCAAACCACCCCATAAAAAGTCTGCCGTGAAAACGTCGTGATGCAACATCACCCCAGAGTCAGAAACGACTGGTGCTTGCATAGGGGACTACCTTTATTTTAAGGAGCCCCGTGGTGCAGAGTGGTAAAGTTGCAGTCCAAGCTCTCTGCTCACGACCTGAGTTCAATCCCAGTGGAAGCTGGGTTCAGGTAGTTGACTCAAGGTTGACTCAGCCTTCCATCCTTCTGAGGATGGTCAAATGAGTACCCAGCTTGCTGGGGGGAAAGTGTAGATGACTGGGGAAGGCAATGGCAAAAAAACTGCTGTGAAAACATTGTGAAAAGCAACGTCACCCCAGAGTTGGAAACGATTGGTGCTTGCACAGGGGACTACCTTGACCTTTTTAGGAACAAGAAGCATACAATTTATGATAGACAGGTATGAGAACAAAGCAACTCAATTGCTTCTGGCTAGGAGGACAACCGTGAAGGGATGTCGTGGGTTTCACAAATCCATGTCTGTGCATGGATTTCGTTGGCGAGAAAGAGGTCTTTGAACCTGTGGTTTCAACTATTTGGTTCCAAGGAAGGAGAGCCCACCACCTCCCAAGGAGGAAGCCTGTTCCACTGAGGAACCGCTCTAACAGTCGTAGAATCCTAGAGTTGGAAGGAACCTCCAGGGTCTTCTAGTCCAACCCCCTGCACAATGCAGGAAACTCACAAACACCTCCCCCTAAATTCACAGGATCCTCATTGCTGTCAGATGGCCATCTAGCCTCTGTTGAAAAACCTCCAAGGAAGGAGAGCCCACTACCTCCCAAAGATGAAGCCTGTTCCACTGAGGAACCACTCTAATGGTCAGGAAGTTCTTCCTAATGTTGAGCTGGAAACTCTTCTGATTTAATTTCAACCCATTGGTTCTGGTCCTGCCTTCCGGGGCCACAGAAAATAATTCCACACCATCCTCTATAGGACAGCCCTGCAAGTACTTGAAGATGATGATCCTATCACCTCTCAGCCCCCTCCTCTCCAGGCTAAACATCCCCAGCTCCTTCAACCTTTCCTCATAGGACTTGGTCTCCAGACCCCTCACAATCTTTGTCACCCTTTTCCTATTACATCTGTCCTGTGCCACAGGTTTCAGATGGTCTGAAGAACCTGGGGCTTTTCAGTTTAGAAAAGAGACAACCAAGGGGGGGGGGGCATGATAAAGTTTGACAGGCATTTTTCTCCCTCTCCCAAAATACTAGAACTTCAGGGCATCCCATGAAGCTGGAGGGCAGGAGGTACAGGACAGACAAAAGGAAATACTCCTTTACACAGAGATCAAAATGTGGGATTCGCTGCCAGAGGAGGTAGTGATGGCCACAGGAATTAACAGCTTGAAAAGGAGATTAGATAGATTCGTGGAAGATAAGTCTGTCAAGGGCTACTAGCCCTGGTGCCTGAGAGGAACCTCCACATTCAGAATCACTAATCCTCTGAAGCCCAAGGCCTCGGCTTCTATGACCCATTGTTGGCCCTCCAGAAGAACTGGTTGGCCCCTGTGTGAGGCAGGAGGCTGGACTAGATGGACCCTCCCTGGTCTGATCCAGCAGGGCTCTTCTGATGTTCTTCTCAGGGGAAGGCTTCAGCCTCTCTGCTCTGTTGTTGGCCCTCCAGAGGAACTGGTTGGCCACTGTGTGAGGCAGGAGGCTGGACTAGGTGGACCCTCACTGGTCTGATCCAGCAGGGCTCTTCTGATGTTCTTCTCAGGGGAAGGCCTCAGCCTCTGTGCCCTGTTGTTGGCCCTCTAGAGGAACTGGCTGGCCACTGTGTGAGGCAGGATGCTGGGCTAGGTGGACCCTCACTGGTCTGATCCAGCAGGGCTCTTCTGATGTTCTTCTCAGGGGAAGGCCCCGGCCTCCCTGCCCTGTTGTTGGCCCTCCTGAGGAACTGGTGGGCCACTGTGTGGGACAGAATGCTGGACTAGATGGACCCTCACTGGTCTGATCCAGCAGGGCTCTTCTGATGTTCTCCTCAGGGGAAGGCCCCGGCCTCCCTGCCCTGTTGTTGGCCCTCCTGAGGAACTGGCTGGCCACTGTGTGAGACAGGAGGCTGGACTAGATGGACCCTCCCTGGTCTGACCCAGCAGGGCTCTTCTGATGTTCTTCTCAGGGGAAGGCCCCGGCCTCCCTGCCCTGTTGTTGGCCCTCCTGAGGAACTGTAGATGACTATGTGGGACAGGATGCTAGACTAGATGGACCCTCACTGGTCTGATCCAGCAGGGCTCTTCTGATGTTCTTCTCAGGGGAAGGCCTCAGCCTCTCTGCTCTGTTGTTGGCCCTCCAGAGGAACTGGTTGGCCACTGTGTGAGGCAGGAGGCTGGACTAGGTGGACCCTCACTGGTCTGATCCAGCAGGGCTCTTCTGATGTTCTTCTCAGGGGAAGGCCTCAGCCTCTGTGCCCTGTTGTTGGCCCTCTAGAGGAACTGGCTGGCCACTGTGTGAGGCAGGATGCTGGGCTAGGTGGACCCTCACTGGTCTGATCCAGCAGGGCTCTTCTGATGTTCTTCTCAGGGGAAGGCCCCGGCCTCCCTGCCCTGTTGTTGGCCCTCCTGAGGAACTGGTGGGCCACTGTGTGGGACAGAATGCTGGACTAGATGGACCCTCACTGGTCTGATCCAGCAGGGCTCTTCTGATGTTCTCCTCAGGGGAAGGCCCCGGCCTCCCTGCCCTGTTGTTGGCCCTCCTGAGGAACTGGCTGGCCACTGTGTGAGACAGGAGGCTGGACTAGATGGACCCTCCCTGGTCTGACCCAGCAGGGCTCTTCTGATGTTCTTCTCAGGGGAAGGCCCCGGCCTCCCTGCCCTGTTGTTGGCCCTCCTGAGGAACTGTAGATGACTATGTGGGACAGGATGCTAGACTAGATGGACCCTTACTGGTCTGATCCAGCAGGGCTCTACTTACGTTCTTATGAGGACCTTGGCCTTTATGCCCTGTTGTTGGCCCTCCGGAGGAACTGGCTGGCCACTGTATGAGACAGCAGGCTGGACTAGGTGGACCCTCACTGGTATGACCCATCAGGGCTCTTCTGATGTTCTTCTCAGGGGAAGGCCTCAGCCTCTGTGCCCTGTTGTTGGCTTTCCAGAGGAACTGGTTGGCCCCTGTGTGAGACAGGAGACTGGACTAGTTGGACTTTCCCTGGTCTGATCCAGCAGGGTTCTTCTGATGTTCTTATGAAGGCCTCAGCCTCTCTGCCCTGTTGTTGGCCCTCCAGAGGAACTGGCTGGCCCCTGTGTGAGACAGGATGCTGGGCTAGATGGACCCTCACTGGTCTGACCCAGCAGGGCTCTTCTGATGCTCTTCTCAGGGAAGGCCTCAGCCTCCCTGCCCTGTTGTTGGCCCTCTAGAGGAACTGATGGGCCACTGTGTGAGGCAGGATGCTGGTCTAGATGGACCCTCACTGGTCTGATCCAGCAGGGCTCTGCTTATGTTCTTACGAGGCATACTGGCACCATATATGAGACACACTTTTCTGCCATATAATCAGTATCAAGTATAAAGCAACCGATCCTAACTGGTGCTACAAAAGTCTGCATGACTTAAAGAAACCATTTCCCCAATAACCACTGATATTGCTTGGCTCCCATGGCCTCAAAAGAGTTATTCAGCCGTGAAATATGGGGAAGTGGTTGAGAGAATTATGACTGACTCTAAGTCATTCCAGCCAGCGCATGTGGAGAAGTGGGGAATCAAACCCAGTTCTCCAGAGAAGAGTCCACGTACTTAACCACTACACCAAACTGGGTCCCATTATACATAAATCCCTTTTTAATTAACCAGACCTCAGATTCAGCAGGAGCTCACAGGAACGCAGCTCCTGAATCTTTCTGAGGGTTCCTCCTCTTTCTCCCCACCTACCTTGTCCATTGAGTAGCAGGTGCAGCTGCATATAATCCCTGGATGAGCTCCACCACCTCTTTTTCTACAAAGTGACCCCTGTAATTAACCATTTAAAAAGCCCTGCTACCCAGATAACGGAGGTCCATTTTTAGCTAATCAGAATTTCTGAATAGCTGCTGCACTCACCTTAACCGAAAGGAAAACATTTGGAGCCTGTTTGCCCATTTGCAGAAATGAGTTTGTGCCATTCCAAATAGTACATTAGATAAAGAGTATTTCATATCATTTCAGATAACCCAAAACATGTTCATTCCTCACAACGGATCCTTTCATTTATAGCATCGCATTCGATATAAATTTGATTCCAGGTTCTTTTTGACTAGGGGTGATTTTGAATGTCTTATTCCTGTAGGTGTCATTAAAACATCAGTTTTGGTTTTCTCTTGTGCATGGATCAAACCGGAGAGACCCAGTTTGGTGTAGTGGTTAAGTGCGCGGACTCTTATCTGGGAGAACCGGGTTTGATTTCCCCACTCCTCCACTTGCAGCTGCTGGAATGGCCTTGGGTCAGCCATAGCTCTCGGAGGAGTTGTCCTTGAAAGGGCAGCTGCTGGGAGAGCTCTCTCAGCCCCACCCACCTTGCAGGGTGTCTTTTGTGGGGGAAGGAGATAAAGGAGATGGTGAGCCGCTCCGAGTCTCTGATTCCGAGAGAAGGGCGAGGTATAAATCTGCAATTCTTCTTCTTTCTCAGTTTCCTTCTATTAAACTCCTCCTGTCAAAATGTACATCTTACTTTACATCATTTTGGGGTAAATAAAAAAAAAGAGAAATTCTCTTTTTTTAAATAATACAACTGAACTACCGACGGCACGAATCAGTTACCCTGGAGAAAACGGGAGCTTTGAAGGTTGGAATCGATGATGTACCATAGGGATTAGGAAAAATGGACATCCCAGAGTGACATTTGTTTTCCCACTGAGCTTCTTCCAGTCGCCAAGACTCCCTTCTCTCCAGGCACAACCTCCAAATCTCCAGGAACCTTCCGACCGAGGGTTTGATTCAGACCAAGGGTTTGATTCAGTGCAAGGCTCAAGCCCTTTCACAACAATGTTAGTGGTGCAAAATCTAAAAAAAAACCTGGTTTGATATATGCTGCTAACGGGGTGTTAACTTGGGTTGCCAACTCCTGCTTGGGAAGTACCTGGAGATTTGGGGGTGGAACCTGGAGATGGCTGGGTTTGGAGAGGGGAGGGACCAACAGGGATATGATGCGATAGAATCCACTTTCCAATTCTTCAGGGGGTGGGACTAGTCTCTGTCCACCGATCAGCTGCAAGCAGGGGTGGAATTCTAGCAGGAGTTCCTTTGCATATTAGGCCACACCCCACTGATATAGCCAATCTTCCAAGAGCTTACAAAAAAAGAGACCTGTAAGCTCTTGGGAGGATTGGCTACATCAGGGGGGGTGCGGCCTAATATTCAAACGAGCTCCTGCTAGTATTCTACCCCTGGTCATTGATGAAGGTAGGAGGAAGAGGTGAACCAACCCATGTCTAAGGCTTGGAGGATTGGCTACATCATGGGGTGTGGCCTAATATGCAAAGGAGCCCCTTCTTCACCCAAAGGGTGATTAACATGTGGAATTCACTGCCACAGAAGGTGGTGGCGGCCACAAGTATAGCCACCTTCCAGAAGGGTTTAGATAAAAATATGGAGCACAGGTCCATCAGTGGCTATTAGCCACAGTGTATGTGTGTATATAAAATTTTTTGCTACTGTGTGACACAGAGTGTTGGACTTGATGGGCCGTTGGCCTGATCCAACATGGCTTCTCTTATGTTCTTATGTTCTCCTGCTAGAATCCCACCCCAGGTTGCATTTCTGAGAGAACATCAGGCCAACTTCTAACTCCCTGATTGCGCAATGGATCAATAAGAATCCAATGACCGAGTCTGTCCCTCTTTCTTCTCTCCTAGGGAGGCAGGAGGTGAAAAAGAACTTGACCAGTTGGGGTTCCACTTTCAAATGCAGACGTTTTACGGCTACCAGAGCCCCAGCGAACTAGTGTGTTTCTTTAGATTCCACTTCCCATCCTTATTCAGAATCAGACCTACACAAAGAGCTTCTTTCCAGGTGGCAGCCGTTTTCTGTTCATAAGAGAAGACATTCAAAGGTTTGTGCCTCACAATGAGATGTAGTTGCTGCAGCAGCTTGTCTCTGCGTGAAAGTCTTTTAAGCTTATTCTTTGGTTCTGAGAAGTTAAAGAAGAAAGGTAATGGAAGGTAACTCCTTCAGTCGCTCTGTGGTTGGACAGAAAATTGGCGTTTTCCCTTTCTTCCTACATAAACTTCCACACTGGAAGAAAACCAACCAGTTAGAATCCATCAAAGAAAAGCCGTCTCTATGCCAAGCAACTGTCTCTGGGGGTAACAGCCCTGTCTATTCTGACCTTCTCTTTGAGGAAGAAGAAGACTGCAGATTTATACCCCACCCTTCTCTCTGAATTAGAGACTCAGAGTGGCTTGCAATCTCCTATATCTTCTCTTCCCACAACAGACACCCTGCGAGGTGGGTGGGGCTGAGAGGGCTCTCACAACAGCTTCCCTTCCAAGGACAACCTCTGCCAGAGCTATGGCTGACCCAAGGCCATTCCAGCAGCTACAAGTGGAGGAGTGGGGAATCAAACCCCATTCTCCCAGATAAGAGTCCACGCACTGAACCACTACAGCCAACTGGCTCTCTGAAAGACCCGCTTTCTTATACCAAGAGCTGCATTAGGTCATAAGTGGCTGGAGATATTGTCATCCAGAAACACTCATTCTTACAGCAGTAACTTCTCCCCAGTGGCTACAAATAGCCTTTTTTTTTTTGCAAGTTTCATAACTCCATTTCCAATCTATCACACCCTTTAGGTACATAAACAGGATCCGAACCGAAATGCAAATATCCCCGGAATCCTAAGCCATTACAAGTCTCAATATTTGCCCAACTTAAATCTGGCCTCAATTACTCCCTTGGAAGCTCAAGCTGAAACAATGAAACCCCCCAAACAATGGGACTGTGTGCTGTTTATAGACTTCTCTGGGATTTCTATCAGATTTGGTTGAGCAACGAAAATTCTTCTGTTTTCAATAAAGCTTTAAAACTATTTCTGAATGACCCTCTGTCTGTTTTTTCAGCTCCATGGCATTAAGCTCAAAGAACGCAGCCAAGCAGAATGGCAAATAATAGCCAGTTAAATATTCCACTGTTTTATACATCTTTCTTCCCTTGAAACGACCACAGTATTCAAAGAAAGGAGGGGTGGGGGTCTTAATAGGTCCTCAAGCATCCCCTACTAATGGGTATGACTCTGCTAACACTAGCAAAGAAGAATAATTGCAGGTTTATACCCTGCCCTTCTCCCTGAATCAGAGACTCAGAGCGGCTTACAATCTCCTTTATCTTCTCCCCCCACAGCAGACACCCTGTGAGGTGGGTGGGGCTGAGAGGACTCTCACAGCAGCTGCCCTTTTAAGGACAACCTCTGTGAGAGCTATGGTTGACCCAAGGCCATTCCAGAGGTGCAAGTGGAGGAGTGGGAAATCCAACCCGGTTCTCCCAGATAAGAGTCCACACACTGAACCACTACACCAAACTGGCTCTCTTTAGACAGACAGACGGATGGACAGACAGGCTGACAGACAGAGAGGGGCCACAACATCTTCAGTGTTGTCCTAAGCATAGTTGGAAGGGTGTAAACCTAGGATCTAAAGAAGAAGAAGACTGAAGATTTATATCCCGCCCTTCACCCTGAATCAGAGACTCAGAGCAGCTTACAATCTCCTATATCTTCTCCCCCCACAACAGACACCCTGTGCGGTGGGTGGGGCAGAGAGAGCTCTCCCAGAAGCTGCCCTTTCAAGGACAACCTCTGCCAGAGCTATGGCTGACCCAAGGCCATTCCAGCAGGTGCAGGTGGAGGAGTGGGGAATCAAACCCGGTTCTCCCAGGTAAGAGTCCACGCACTTAACCACTGCACCAAACTGGCTCTCCAAAGATTTTGATGATGTTATTTGACAATGGATTGTGACTTTGAGGTCTTTATTAACTATGAAAAAGAATCAAGGGTATGTGAGAGAAAGATGGGAGGGAAAGGACTATTTATTCAACATAGAGTTACACACAGGAAGCTGATAATAATTCAAAATACATGATCCAGTAGGTGGCAGGTTTGGGTGCCGTCTCTCATACCCCTACCTCGCCTACTTGCGGTGTCATGTTGCCAGCTGCTGCCAAAGCAGTATTGTTAACAAACAAGTTGCACAGCCAATCAAATTTCCAGCAGCCAATCAGAAGTCTTGCTGGACAAGTGAACCAGAGGAGAGGCAAATGAAATCCGCTTGCTTGTGAAGAAGAAGCCGGCTGGGATGATTCTCAGAAGACTCTTAAATGAAACTTTCTCTGGACACCTGTCAGGACACTCCAAACAACGAGCAGGAAAAGGTTCAGGCCCAGCTTTTGGCTTCTGACTCCCAGGCCGAGAGGATGTTTGGCCGTCACAGGGGGCAAACCTGGAGCCCACCGTGAACAAGGCAAATCTTTGAAGGCCGGATAGAAGCTGGGCAGATAACCGAAATGCAGGTTGGTTCAGGGGCCGGGGGAATAAGAGAGGATTCGATGGACAGGTAAATGAGAAACAGGAACAAATAGAATTTGTCTTTGGTGAGCCAAAGCCCTAAAAGGAGGACATCAAGGGCCAATGTGTAGATGCGCATTTTATTGATACAATTAAGTGAGGTGAATTGTTGAGAACTTGCAGAGTTCAAAACCCACAGAGTACATCTATGGGGATGACCCAGCAGTATTTCCAAGTGTTTTTTTTTTTAGCAGGAGCTCCTTTGCATATTAGGCCACACCCCCTGATGTAGCCAATCCTCCAAGAGCTTACAGGGCTCTTCTTATAGGGCCTGCTGTAAGCTTTCGGAGGATTGGCTACATCAGGGGGGTGTGGCCTAATAGGCAAACAAGTTTGCTATGTACTGAATTTATTGGTTTGCGCGGCTTCGTGAGCTTCCATTCAACCGTGGGAAACCGCGGGTCACCCGGACAGATTTGAACTCTGCAAACGAACCAATGAGTGGTGGGGGCGCAAAACTCAACCGCAGTGATTTGGCATGGGCTTGGTGGGGGGGGTGTTCCGACATACATGTGTATGTGGGGGTCCAGCCCCACAATGTTGTCTTTTAGTATGCAGAAGCAATAAAGCAATGAAGATCCTGTGAATGTAGGGGGAGGTGTTTGCGAGTTTCCTGCATTGAGAGTTTCGAAGGCGAGTTTCCTGCATCGTGCAGGGGGCTGGACTAGATGACTCTGGAGGTCCCTTCAACTCTATGATTCTAGGATTCCATGTCCTGCGTTGAACTCCGATACATCGAACTCACTATTTAACAGAGTTCCTGCTATAAAAGAGGTTCTGAGGATTTCATTCCATCGAAGTAAGCTGGAAGTCCAAGTCCAAAGAATGAAGGAGAGGGTTAACCGGCTAGATGACATTCTGCCCTGCTGAGGCTCTTCACTTCCCGGGCTCCACTCCAAAAACCTCCAGGAATTTCCCAACCCAGAGCTGGTAACCTTAGGGGAAAAGGAGGCTGTACGTGGAGAGAGAGAGATTCCCGGAAGAGACAGACTGTCTGTGTCAAACCTGAACGGCTCTGTGCCGTCCCATGACAAGCGTTCACCCTGGAGGTCTCAGAATGCTTACACGCAACAGGATACAACAAACACCCCAGGGACTGGAAATAGCATGGCGCACCAATATCACTTTTCCCTCTGTGATCTTGCACACTGCTTTGACATCATCTGCACAGCAGATGGTGAAGGGACCGGGCAGGCTGGGGTTGCCAGCCTCCAGGTGGGGCCTGGAGATCTCCTGCTTTTGCAACTGGACGCCCGCTGGCAGAGATTGGATCCCCTGGAGAAAAGGGCTGCTTTGAAGGGTGGACTCTGTGGCCTTGGGCCATGACGAAGCCCATCCCCTTCCCAAACCCTGCCCTACCATAGCCCCACCCCAGAGATGGCACCCCTTTGGCTGGTACCGTACAGGAGCACAATATTTTCCTAGCCTCAAGAAGGGAGAAGAAGAAAAAGGAGAAGAAGATGATGATGATGATGAATTTATATTCCACCCAATGGCCTTGGGTTAGCCATAGCTTTTCCAGGAGTTGTCCTTGAAAGGGCAGCTTCTGGGAGAGCTCTCTCAACCCCACCTACCTCACAGGGTGTCTGTTGTGAGGGGGGAAGGTAAAGGAGATTGTGACGGCTCTGAGATTCAGAGTAGGATGGGATATAAATCCAATATCTTCTTCTTCTTCTATACTCTGAATCTCAGAGTCTCAGAGCAGTCACAATCTCTTCTTCCTTCCCCACCCCCCACAACCTGTGAGGTAGGTGGGGCTGAGAGAGCTTTTTACAGCAGCTGCCCTTTCAAGAACAGCTCCTTATCTGGGAGAACCGGGTTTGATTCCCCACTCCTCCACTTGCAGCTGCTGGAATGGCCTTGAGTCAGCCATAGCTGTGGCAGAAGTTGTCCTTGAAAGGGCAGTTTCTGTAGGAGCTCTCTCAGTCCCACCCACCTCACAGGCTGTCTGTTGTGGGGGGGGGGAGGTAAAGGAGATTGTGAGCCACTCTGAGATTCGGAGTGGGGGGCGGAATATAAATCCAATATTTTCTTCTTCTAAATTAAAAGATTACATTGGAGACTACTGGTCCCTTATGAAAGTTGTTTAAAAGTTTCAATATTGATTATTTCTAACATTTATGGAATATCCTCTTTTGATGCATTGGAAACAGATGGGGAAGACGTCGACGACCTGTCCAGGGAATTCCAAGATGTCTTTTTGTCGTATCTATTGAAGGAACATTCTTCATTGAAGGAAACATTTACATGGTGAAGAAGACGTCCTCAGCGTGGATCTTTTGAGCATGTGAATCATTTTCCATTGGGACTTTGTTATGGACCGGGGAGGGAGGAGCCTCAGCCAATAGAAGGAAGAGAGGCTTGGCTCAGTAGCTCTGCTGTGTGATTGAGAGAGATTTCTTATGGACTTATGTCACTATCATCTAAGTCAGAGGTGTCAAACTCATTTGTTATGAGGGCCAGATCTGACATAAATGAGACGTTGCTGGGCCAAGCCATGCCGGTCCAGGCCATGTGTGTATCTATTTAAGATTAGGTAGCAGAGATATCAATTTGATAAAGAACACAGACAAAAACAAATATAAATTTTTAAAAACTTAAAACGTTAGCACTCATTAGTCTTAAAGATACTTACTTTGTATTTCTCCCATGAGATCCAGGGAACTGGGCAAAGGAAGCTGTGGCTCTTTCCTTCCTTCCCCAGGGGACCGGGGAGGGAGGAGCCTCAGCCAATAGAAGGAAGAGAGGCTTGGCTCAGTAGCTCTGCTGTGTGATTGAGAGAGCCTGGCAAAGCAAGCTATCCCTTCCCCCTTCTTCCCCATGGGAGGAGACTCAAACAATGGAGAAAACAGAGGTTTTGCTCTGTAGCACCTGTTCAATCGAGCAAGCCTTGCAAAGCAAGCTGTGATGCAGAAGGAAGCAAAAGAGAGGGAGAAGGAAGCAGATGACAGCCAGTTGCTCGGGGGCCTGATATGAGCCTTCCGGGGGCCCGATTCAGCCCCTGAACAGCCCCTGAACAGGTCCTCTTGTGGATCAAAAACTGGCTGAGTAATAGGAAGCAGAGAGTGAGTATAAATGGGCAGACTTCGCAGTGGAGGACGGTAAGCAGTGGGGTGCCACAGGGCTCAGTACTGGGTCCCATGCTCTTTAACTTGTTCATAAATGATTTAGAGTTGGGAGTGAGCAGTGAAGTGGCCAGGTTTGCGGATGACACTAAATTGTTCAGGGTGGTGAGAACCAGAGAGGATTGTGAGGCACTCCAAAGGGATCTGTTGAGGCTGGGTGAGTGGGCGTCAACGTGGCAGATGTGGTTCAATGTGGCCAAGTGCAAAGTAATGCACATTGGGGCCAAGAATCCCAGCTACAAATACAAGTTCATGGGGTGAGAACTGGCAGAGACTGACCAAGAGAGAGATCTTGGGGTCGTGGTAGATAACTCACTGAAAATGTCAAGACAGTGTGCGTTTGCAATAAAAAGGCCAATGCCATGCTGGGAATTATTAGGAAGGGAATTGAAAACAAATCAGCCAGTATCATAATGCCCCTGTATAAATCGATGGTGCGGTCTCATTTGGAGTACTGTGTGCAGTTCTGGTCGCCGCACCTCAAAAAGGATATTATAGCATTGGAGAAAGTCCAGAGAAGGGCAACTAGAATGATTAAAAGGCTGGAGCACTTTCCCTATGAAGAAAGGTTGAAACGCTTGGGGCTCTTTAGCTTGGAGAAACGTCGACTGCGGGGTGACATGATAGAGGTTTACAAGATAATGCATGGGATGGAGAAAGTAGAGAAAGAAGTACTTTTCTCCCTTTCTCACAATACAAGAACTCGTGGGCATTTGATGAAATTGCTGAGCAGACAGGTTAAAACGGATAAAAGGAAGTACTTCTTCACCCAAAGGGTGATTAACATGTGGCATTCACTGCCACAGGAGGTGGTGGCGGCCACAAGTATAGCCACCTTCAAGAGGGGTTTAGATAAAAATATGGAGCACAGGTCCATCAGTGGCTATTAGCCACAGTGTGTGTGTATATATAAAATTTTTTGCCACTGTGTGACACAGAGTGTTGGACTGGATGGGCCGTTGGCCTGATCCAACATGGCTTCTCTTATGTTCTTATGTTAACTGCATGTTTGACAGCCCTGATCCAAGTGTTTATATAAATTATTAGTTAATTGTCACTGAAACCCATGGGTTGTGTTATTGTTTGCTACCTGGAAGCTGGCAATGCTATTCCACACAAAGAACTAGTAGGAAGGAAGGTCGTAGTTTGAGCTCATCCCAAACGCTAGTTTTCGATGGAAAGCATTTTTGTTTTTTTGTTTGCAGGGAAGAATTTAATCATGCAAACCTTTTGCTGTGTTCCAAAGTGTGACAATCTAGACATGGGCCTCCTGCTTTCACAAAAGCTAGGTCCAGACTTGGCTCCCCTCAAGAACGTGCAACTCCTCCAAGCTAGACGGAATTGGAGGAAATAGCCGGGCCCGCCTAATAAAAGGTACCGTCTCACTGACTGTATGTTTCTCATTCTGTAGGACCAACGCAGCCACCCAACGCTCTGATCTCCAGGCAGGGAGAATTCCTCGAATTGTTCGACTCATTAGATGTCAAGCAAGCAAAGGGAAATGTTTCCCGAAAAACGCGAGAACTCGGCACGCTTCGAAACCTCCCAAACCACTTTTCTTGCATACTTTTAGCAGCCATTGCTTTGCGCGCACCCCACTTCCAAGGAAAAAAACACCCACTTTCATCATTGTCCTTCGTTTTAACAGGAAGAACCTCTTCGTTTCAAACATCTGGCCCACAAATGAAACACTCTGACAGTAGTATGAGCCGTCATTACTGCAAAAAAACTCTCTTCTCCGCTGAGGCCACCTGTTTCTGGAGGGTAAAAAGAGGTTTGGGGGGTTGAGGTCCCCCCACCACCATTTTCAAAAGACAAGCAAAGGAACACTTTATATATTGAGATTCGTTCTCCCTGTCTGCCATTTGCTGGAATGGTCAAGGTCTCGGCGGAGTCCTTTCTTGTCTGTAAAAACTCAGACCGATTTCCCACTACTCTTATGCTGCTCTCACTTTCCTCTTCTCTGCGGGACTTCTGTCAGATTTCGCACAAGCTGCCCGCAGACTGCGGCTCACTTCGAGTCCATCAAGCGCGCTTATTTCTGTAACGTGTTTTTCTTATAGAGAAAGAGCAGGTCACCAGCTCTCCTCTGCTCCCCCCCCCCCCTTATTTACAACTATTGGGCAAGTAATAAATCCATCTGGTCCAAGAATGTTTATACTACAGCCTGGCTGGTATTACTTTCAAGTTGTCTCTCCCACAGGTTCACATGGACATCTCTTATCTTCTACCAGAACAGTGTGAGAATTGTTGATGTTTCCAATAGCCTGAATTCCTTAGTATCCAAATACAAATACAAATCCCTTTATTGGCAATAGAAATAAAAAGTACAGCATAGCAAATTTACATAGAGTTTCAGCTATAAAAACCAGTCAAACATCAAGAAGGGGAGCTAGTCTTTTGCTCCCTGATAGTTATGGCAGCCAAAAGGTACTTTGCAACCAGGCTTGTGATATGGGAACATTGGTCAGATAGCAGAAAGAAAACTAACTTCACTTCAGGTAATCCATAAAAATTAGACGGAAAAGGTTTGATTATGCAGTCCCGCACTTCCCCATAAAAATCACAATAAAGTAAGACATGGGCGACCGTTTCAAGGTGCCTTCCGTTACATGGGCAGACTCTATCCTGATAAGGGCTGTTGGCAAACCTCCCAGACAATACCGCTGAGGGAAGAACATCGAGTCTTGCTAACATAAAAGAGCGGCATAACTGGGGTGAAGTAATCTGGGAAAGGTAGGCAGCAGGTAGCCCATGATCTGGGAATATACCAAATGCTAAAGGGGAACAAGTTTTATGTCCAGAAGAACAAAGGGACTGTTTCTCAATATCTAAGATCCTCTGTTTCAGGATTCCGAATGCCTGCGTTTCATTTAGCATACAGAGGTTGTCCTAGGGTACACCCATGAAATGTATTTTCTCCTAGATCTGACTATACCAAGTGGAATCGAAGGAATCTGCTAGCATCATATGGATATAACTAGCAGGATCTGCCCTAAAGTGTAGGCGTAGCCAAAACTTTATAGTTAGTAGCCTTGCCCTGGTCTCCATCAAATGGGTTCCAGTCTCTAGGCACATTGCAGCAAAGCTGACACAGTTGGGGACCCCTAAAATACGGCGTAAAAATGCTGCCTGAATTTGCTCAAGTTGGAAATTGAGGGCGCCAACCCAAATGGGGATCCCATATAACAACCGAGAAACTGTTTTAGCGTTAAAAACACGAATGGCGGCTGGGACAAATGGGTTGCTGTTCTTGTAAAAAAAGCTAACCATCGCAGACGAACGACACCTTTGAACCCGTGACTCAAGCATGCATTTGTATGGTAACCTTTGATGATATCCTATATAGCAACTGCGTAACTGTGTGTACGTCATTACTCCCAAGGCTTGTGTCCTTTGTACAGCTCCTGAGCTTCTAACAATAAAACAGCTTTGATTAAAAACAAAAGACTGCGTATTGAGAAATATCGGCGCTCGATAGAGCCTTTCGCGCGGCAAACAGAAACTGGGTTTTAGATAATCTTGCTTGCTGCGTGAAAGAGGCAGAGCGTAGTTGCAGCTTCGGGGCAGCTCGTGCGAAATCTGACAGAAGCCCCGCAGAGAAGAGGAGAATGAGAGCGGCATAAGGCTAGCGAGGAATCGGTATCACTGTAGTAAAAGCCACTTTGTTAATGTGGCTCAGTTAGCAGGAGCAGTTGCTAGATCAGTTTAAAAGGGAATTCTCAAAATGCAGCCGTTGCTACTGATTGGATCCTCTCCAGCTGTTTAGGTTGCCAGCTCCAGGTTGGGAAATTCCTGGAGATATCAGGGGTGGGGCCTCGGGAAGACAAGGTTCAGGGAAGGAAGGGCTTGCAGTAGGGCGCAATATCGGGTTGCCAATCCCCAGCTGGGGCAGGAAAAAGCACAAAAGCATCCGATAGAAACCAGCCTCAAGCAATATACAAATAGTTCTCACAGATTTTATGCAAAATACAAACATTCCTTATGTTTTGAACACTTTCAAAACGTAAGAATGCTGACCGCTCCCAAACCCGAAGTCTTTTCAGCTGCAGTCAACGGCGTTCACTCCAAAATGGTGGGTCCAGGCAGAAGGACAATAGGCTGTTTTTCCGCAGAGTCCAGCGCTCCAACTACTCCTTCCAAACGGAACTGGCATAATATCCAGTTGCAGCAAGGCAAGAAAGAACCATGACGGGGTGGTATGTGATGCCCTGTTTCACTCTAGGCTTCTACAAGCTGCACCAATGAGACGTTAAAAATTCACCAGCTCGATAGTAAACTGTGGATATGTAAACATGGAAAAGCAAAATTACATACCTTAAAAAGACCTCTACACATTTTCCAGCAGAGAACACTCCTTCATAATACTGCGCAGACAAACTTTGACAGCAACACACAGTCATCACATGACTATATATCCACAAGTGCATAAAATTTGTGATAAGTATTTGTATATTGTTTGAAGCTGGTTTCTCGTGGAAGCTTTTTGTGCTTTTTCCGCGTTATGTTTGGTTGCCTAATCCCTAGTTGGGGGCAGTTATCCGAAAGCAGGGTGAAGGAGGGAAATGTCTGCTGGGCACTCCATTATACCCTATGGAGACCAATTCCCATACAGTATAATGGAGAATTGATCTGTGGGTATCTGGGGCTTGGGAGGGGCTGTTTTTTTGAAGTAGAGGCACTAAGCTTTCAGCATAGCATCCAGTACCTCTCCTCAAACCACCCCTCAAGTTACAAAAAGTTTGGACCACGGTTAGTGGAGAAATCTAAAAAGGAATTGGATAAGTTAAAAACACAAACCAATGATTTAGAACATACTCTTAAAGACAGTGGTTCTAACACAACTTTTGACGGAAAAAAAATTTAAAGGCATAGAGGCCTCTGTGAAGGAATTTGAGGAGAAAACAAAGGAGCTTAAGATTTTTTAAAAAGATGAACAGAGATCTTAGGGACTATGCTCAAGGTCACATATCTTGACCTTGACCACACAGGAGAGGTCGGGATAAAAATATAAGATAATAAAATAAAAAATAAATAGCTTTCATTGGAAGAAAATTACCTGGGCTTCACAAATCCATAGATATTAACATAAGAATGTAAGAACATAAGAGAAGCCATGTTGGATCAGGCCAATGGCCCATCCGGTCCAACACTCTGAGTCACATAAGAACATAAGAGAAGCCATGTTGGATCAGGCCAATGGCCCATCCGGTCCAACACTCTGAGTCACATAAGAACATAAGAGAAGCCATGTTGGATCAGGCCAATGGCCCATCCAGTCCAACACTCTGAGTCACATAAGAACATAAGACAAGCCACGTTGGATCAGGCCAATGGCCCATCCGGTCCAACACTCTGTGTCACATAAGAACATAAGAGAAGCCATCTTGGTTCAGGCCAATGGCCCATCCAGTTCAACACCTTGTGTCACATAAGAACATAAAAGAAGCCATGTTGGATCATGCCAATGGCCCCTCCAGTCCAACACTCTGTGTCACGTAAGAACATAAGAGAAGCCATGTTGGATCAGGCCAATGGCCCATCTGGTCCAACACTCTGTGTCACATAAGAACATAAGAGAAGCCATGTTGGATCAGGCCAATGGCCCATCCGGTCCAACACTCTGTGTCACATAAGAACATAAGAGAAGCCATCTTGGTTCAGGCCAATGGCCCATCCAGTTCAACACCTTGTGTCACATAAGAACATAAAAGAAGCCATGTTGGATCATGCCAATGGCCCCTCCAGTCCAACACTCTGTGTCACGTAAGAACATAAGGGAAGCCATGTTGGATCAGGCCAATGGCCCCTCCAGTCCAACACTCTGTGTCACATAAGAACATAAGAGAAGCCATGTTGGATCAGGCCAGTGGCCCATCCAGTCCAACACTCTGTATCACACAGTGGCCAAAAAAAACCAGGTGCCGTCAGCAGGTCCATAAGTAGGGCCAGGGTGCTAGAAGCCCTCTCGCTGTTGCCCCCCCAAGCACCAAGAATACAGAGCATCACTGCCCCAGACATAAGGACATAAGAGAAGCCATGTTGGATCAGGCCAATGGCCCCTCCAGTCCAACACTCTGTGTCACGTAAGGACATAAGGGAAGCCATGTTGGATCAGGCCAATGGCCCATCCGGTCCAACACTCTGTGTCACATAAGAACATAAGAGAAGCCATGTTGGATCAGGCCAATGGCCCCTCCAGTCCAACACTCTGTATCACACAGTGGCCAAAAAAAACCAGGTGCCGTCAGCAGGTCCATAAGTAGGGCCAGGGTGCTAGAAGCCCTCTCGCTGTTGCCCCCCCAAGCACCAAGAATACAGAGCATCACTGCCCCAGACATAAGGACATAAGAGAAGCCATGTTGGATCAGGCCAATGGCCCGTCCAGTCCAACATTCTGTGTCACACAATGGCCAAAAAAAACAGGCGCCATCAGGAGCTCCATCAGTGGGACCAGGGCACTAGAAGCTCTCTCACTGTGCCCCCTCAAGCACCAAGAATACAAAGCATCACTTGCCCCAGAGTTCCAACAATACACTGTCACTAATATTCGCAGGGATGGAATTCTAGCAGGAGCTCCTTTGCATATTAGGCCACACACCCCTGATGTAGCCAGTCCTCCAACAGCTTACAAAAAAGAGCCTTGTAAACTCTTGGAGGATTGGCTACATCAGGGGTGTGTGGCCTAATATGCAAAGGAGCTCCTGCTAGAATTCTACCCCTGGCTATTCGGACCGAGATAATCTGAAGGAGAGGATTCTGGATCAACCTCAGGAGAGGATAGTGGATCTGAACGCTCTGACAGGAGCAGAGAGAGAGGTAGTGTTCCTAGGAGTATGGCAAAGGGCTATGAGGATTTTCAATTGAGTCTCCCAAATAAGGGCAGGCAGAAAACACAATGGCAAATCTGTCAAATCAGGCTCTCTCTATCATAGACTAACGTGTGTTGAACGAGGGTCTGGGGTCTGTACCCACACCCAGGTATGACTCTTGCCACAAGAACTGATCTGTTTAGACTTGTCACACAAACCAAATTACGAAAAACGGTTGGAGCGCTGGCTATTGTAAGTAAATGGATGCTATTGGAATACGTTAGCGTCAGGTTCTAAAAGAGCGTAAAAAGTTATTTTTGTAATTTTAAGGTAACAAGTCCCAACCCTGCTTAGCTTTCAAAATCTGAGATCGGGCTCGCTTGGCCCGTAGATTGTTGTTATTCCTTGCTAGTGTCAAATGCCTTACACTTTTATGATGTTAGAAGAACTATATGAATTTATCAGTGATTCCATTTATCAGACTGAGTTGAGAATCCACAAGGGATCGGTGCCTTCTATGATGCCAGTCTGATGTAGTGGTGAAGTGTGCGGACTCTTATCTGGGAGAACCCAGTTTGATTCTCCACTCCTCCACTTGCAGCTGCTGGAACGGCCTTGGGTCAGCCCTAGCTCTCGCAGGAGTTGTCCTTGAAAGGGCAGCTTCTGGGAGAGCTCTCTCAGCCCCACCTACCTCACAGGGTGTCTGTTGTGGGGGAGGAAAATAAAGGAGATTGTGACCGCTCTGAGATTTAGAGTGAAGGGCGGGATATAAACCCAATATGTTCTTTTTATTCTTCTCCTCTGATTAACTTCCTCCAGGCTGCTATTTTCCTGTCTATTCCTTGTTATTTTATGGGACCCTAGTACAACCTGACCTTCACTGACAAAGGAAATGTGTGTGTGTGTTTGTATAAGACTGCTTTGAATCCTTGATTTAACTCTTCGGGTTTTATGGATGCTAAATTAAACCATCTTTTCTGTATCAAAATTTGCTATCCATATGTGACCCATACGCAGCTTGGTTTGCTCATTCTGAACTTTACTGCCGCTGCTACCTGTTACACACTCGTTTATATCTCCTTTCATGCTGCTAAATGAAATCGTCAACGTTTTAACGGTTCGACGTATTTACTCTTTTTTAATGTGTCGCCGCTGCTGGTTCATTGGTTTTCGCCGCCTGCGCCGATTGTAGTTTATTGGGTGTTTTATGACGGCAAAATACACTGCCTCGAGAACCATATGGCTTAGAGGCAACCTATGGAGAAAATAAGTCACGTTTGAGTTATATCATTCAGTACTTCCGTCTCGCTTTTCTCCCTGGAGGGACCCAAAGCAACTAACAACGAAACTCAATATAGATGGGGGTAGAAAGTGTCCATCAAGTTGCGACGGACTATGGCGACCTCTTGGGGGGGTTTCGAGGCAAGACATGAGCAGAGGTGGTTTGCCATTGCCTGCCTCTGCATAAATTGGAACTTGGGAGGGAGACCACCAAGGAAGGCTCTGCAGAGGGAGGCCATGGCAAACCACTTCTGCTTCTCAATTGCCCTGAAAGTCCCTTCCTGGAGTCGCCATTAAGTCAGTACTTGGATGGGAGACCACCAAGGAAGGCTCTGCAGAGGAAGGCCATGGCAAACCACCTCTGCTCCTCACTTAGCTTGAAAGCCCCTTGCTGGGGTCACCGTTAAGATGGTACTTGGAACGGAGACCACCAAGGAAGGCTCTGCAGAGGAAGGCCATGGCAAACCACCTCTGCTTCTCACTTGCCTTGAAAGCCCCTTGCTGGGGTCACCGTTAAGATGGTACTTGGAATGGAGACCACCAAGGAAGGCTCTGCAGAGGAAGGCCATGGCAAACCACCTCTGCTCCTCACTTGCCTTGAAAGCCCCTTGCTGGGGTCACCATTAAGCTGGTACTTCGATGGGAGACCACCAAGGAAGGCTCTGCAGAGGAAGGCCATGGCAAACCACCTCTGCTCCTCACTTGCCTTGAAAGCCCCTTGCTGGGGTCACCGTTAAGATGGTACTTGGAACGGAGACCACCAAGGAAGGCTCTGCAGGGGAAGGCAATGGCAAACCACCTCTGCTCCTCACTTAGCTTGAAAGCCCTATGCTGGGGTCACCGTTAAGATGGTACTTGGAACGGAGACCACCAAGGAAGGCTCTGCAGAGGAAGGCAATGGCAAACCACCTCTGCTCCTCACTTGCCTTGAAAGCCCCTTGCTGGGGTCACCATTAAGCTGGTACTTCGATGGGAGACCACCAAGGAAGGCTCTGCAGAGGAAGGCCATGGCAAACCACCTCTGCTCCTCACTTGCCTTGAAAGCCCCTTGCTGGGGTCACCGTTAAGATGGTACTTGGAACGGAGACCACCAAGGAAGGCTCTGCAGGGGAAGGCAATGGCAAACCACCTCTGCTCCTCACTTAGCTTGAAAGCCCTATGCTGGGGTCACCGTTAAGATGGTACTTGGAACGGAGACCACCAAGGAAGGCTCTGCAGAGGAAGGCAATGGCAAACCACCTCTGCTTCTCACTTGCCTTGAAAGCCCCTTGCTGGGGTCACCGTTAAGATGGTACTTGGAACGGAGACCACCAAGGTAGGCTCTGCAGAGGAAGGCCATGGCCAACCACCTCTGCTCCTCACTTAGCTTGAAAGCCCCTTGCTGGGGTCACCGTTAAGATGGTACTTGGAACGGAGACCACCAAGGTAGGCTCTGCAGAGGAAGGCCATGGCCAACCACCTCTGCTCCTCACTTGCCATGAAAGCCCCTTGCTGGGGTCACCGTTAAGATGGTACTTGGAACGGAGACCACCAAGGTAGGCTCTGCAGAGGAAGGCCATGGCCAACCACCTCTGCTCCTCACTTAGCTTGAAAGCCCCTTGCTGGGGTCACCGTTAAGATGGTACTTGGAACGGAGACCACCAAGGAAGGCTCTGCAGAGGAAGGCCATGGCAAACCACCTCTGCTCCTCACTTGCCTTGAAAGCCCCTTGCTGGGGTCACCATTAAGATGGTACTTGGACCACCAAGGAAGGCTCTGCAGAGGAAGGCAATGGCAAACCACCTCTGCTCCTCACTTAGCTTGAAAGCCCTATGCTGGGGTCACCATTAAGATGGTACTTGGAACGGAGACCACCAAGGAAGGCTTTGCAGAGGAAGGCCATGGCAAACCACCTCTGCTCCTCACTTAGCTTGAAAGCCCTATGCTGGGGTCACCGTTAAGATGGTACTTGGAACGGAGACCACCAAGGAAGGCTTTGCAGAGGAAGGCCATGGCAAACCACCTCTGCTCCTCACTTAGCTTGAAAGCCCCTTGCTGGGGTCACCGTTAAGATGGTACTTGGATGGGAGACCACCAAGGAAGGCTCTGCAGAGGAAGGCCATGGCAAACCACCTCTGCTCCTCACTTGCCTTGAAAGCCCCTTGCTGGGGTCACCGTTAAGATGGTACTTGGATGGGAGACCACCAAGGAAGGCTCTGCAGAGGAAGGCCATGGCAAACCACCTTTGCTCTTCACTTGCCTTGAAAGCCCTATGCTGGGGTCACCGTTAAGATGGTACTTGGAACGGAGACCACCAAGGAAGGCTCTGCAGAGAAAGGCAATGGCAAACCACCTCTGCTCCTCACTTGCCTTGAAAGCCCCTTCCTAGAGTTGCCATTAAGCTGGTACGTGGATGGGAGACCACCAAGGAAGGCTCTGCAGAGGAAGGCCATGGCAAACCACCTCTGCTTCCCACTTGTCTTGAAAGCCCCCTTCCTTGGTGGTCTCCCATCCAAGGTTGCCATACAGACACACAATTCAACAGCATAGCTCTTACATTCCATTATCTTACAAAAACAGAGGAAAGGCCTTTTATATATCTTCTTTCCTAATTACAGCGGTGAGGTGTGAAACTGAATTTTGGGAAGAACCAGGTGGGCAGCCGTGTTGGTCTGAAGGAGCTGAACAAAGTTTGGAGTCCAGTAGCACCGTTAAGACCAACACGGTTTTATTCAGAAGGTAAGCGCACGAAAGTTTACATTCTGAATAAAACTTGGTTGGTCTTAAAGGTGCTACTGAACTCCAGCTTCGAACTTCTGGAAGTTTGATGTCAATGATGCATTTTGTCATTCCCGGTGACCTTGCTAGTTGTGAACAGGGGACGATTATTGCAACCAGCCTGTGACATCTAATAAATGTATGCAGGCCTCAGATTCAGCAGGAGCCCAGCTCCTGAACCTTTCTGAGGGTTCCCCCTCTTCCTCCCCACCTACTTTGTCCATTGAATAGTAGGTGCAGCTGCATAACAATCCCTGGATTAGGACAGCGGGCAGCTAGCCAGCCACCAGGAGCTTTGCCATGCCCCCGGAAGCCCTCATTAACCCCTGGAGAAGCCCGTGCCACCCTGTCTCCACTTCTTATGTGATTTTGGGCAGCGGGTGGCTTGCTGGCCTTTTGACTGGTGTGTGTGTGGCCCAGGAGAGCCCCAGGCGAGTGAGGCCTGCTAGAGATCCAGCCAGTCCAAGCAGGCCTCGCTCGCCCTGGGCTCTCCTTTCTTGCATCGGGTTGCTTTTGGGTGGGGGGGCAGCATATGCTAATGAGCTCTGCTAATGAGCTCTGCTAATGAGCTCTGCCACTTAGTTTTCTACAAAACGACCCTTGAATGTACGACGTGCCACAATTGCGCTGGTGTTTCCTGGACCCCTCTACGAATGTTAGCTACCTATGTGGGATAGCAACACATGGGATGAGGTATGCTTTCTTTGATGAAATACTGCAAGTCCTACATTGCTAGCGCTGTATAATCGAATTCTGTGAAATAACAGCATACCCAAGACATCTCTGGCCTCTATCGGCATCAAAGACGAGGAGCTAAAATTGAATAGATAATACTCTTCTCGGTCGACACCAGAGACTTTTTGACTGGCTGAACATCTGTTTCGGAGCATACGCCAAATGTTCCATTTTACAGGGCTGTTCTTCAAGGCAAAATGAGAAAGATAACACGGCTTCTACACGAGATTAGGCAGTGATTTAAGAAGACGACACTGAGGGGCTATTGACAATGGGTTACGAGAAGGTCTTTAAAATTCCTTCTGGGATAAGATCAAGGGGCTGTCTACAGAGCTCAGCGGCCTGTCTCCAAGAGGGGCAAGCGGGATGTCTCTGGGAAAGAGGGTGTGATGCGAACAGCCCACATCTGTCGTTTATTCCAGGCACAAAAGCATATTAACTTCTGGACAGAGAAATTCCATATTGAACAGCCAAGAGGAGACCAATCTCCCTGCGATTGCCTTACCCATCAATCATAGCCACGTATCCCAGCAGGACAACGTTTGAGTCCAGTGGCACTTTTAAGACCAACAAAGTTTTACTTTGGGTGTAGCTTTTCGCATGCACGCGCAAACAAAATTCACCACCACAGGAAGGGTTGGTGAGTTGGCTACAAGCATATAAGACAAATTCAAGCGGGGATTAGATAAACTTGGAGCAGAGGTCCATCGGTGGTTGTTAGCTGGATCAGTGATGCTCTATCTTCTTCGTGCTTGGGGGGGGGGCAAGAGTGGGAGGGCTTCTGGAGTTCTGGCCTGCTGGTGGACCTCCTGATGGCCCCTGGATTTTGGCCACTGTGTGACACAGAGTGTTGGGCTGGAGGGGCCATTGGCCTGATCCAACATGACTTCTCTCACGTTCTTATGTCTGGGGCAGTGATGCTCTGTATTCTTGGCGCTTGGGGGGCAACAGTGGGAGGGCTTCTGGAGTTCTGGCCCTGCTGGTGGACATCCTGATGGCCCCTGGGTTTTGACCACTGTGTGACACAGAGTTTTGGTCTAGATGGGCTATTGGCCTGATCCAACATGGCTTCTTATGTTCTTATACAATGGCACTACCCAGGTTAGGGCATAGGATCCAGCTTAAGCAAACTATAAACCAGGGAGGTTAAACGTGACCCAGAGGGCTCCTATCAGGCCCCTGAACAACTGGCCACCATCTGCTTCCTTCTCCCTCTCTCTTGCTTCTTTCTGCATCACAGCT
Organism: Heteronotia binoei; assembly: GCF_032191835.1. Taxonomy (NCBI): domain Eukaryota; kingdom Metazoa; phylum Chordata; class Lepidosauria; order Squamata; family Gekkonidae; genus Heteronotia; species Heteronotia binoei. The sequence goes on along the minus strand of NC_083223.1, from coordinate 13,337,662 downwards.
TGCTTTGCCAGGCTTGCTCAATCGCACAGCAGAGCTACAGAGCAAAGCCTCTATTTTCTCCATTGGCTGAGGTTCCTCCCTTGAGGAGGAAAGTGAGTAGGAGGAGCTTGCTTAGCCAGGCTTTCTCAGTTGCACAGCAGAGCTAGTGAGCCAAGCCTTTCTTCCTTCTACTGGCTGAGGCTCCTCCCCCTTCTGGTTCCCTGGGGAGAGAGGGAGGGAAAGAGCCAGAGCTTCCTTTGCCCAGTTCCCTGCATCCCATGAAAGAAATACAAAGAAAGCACCTTAAAGACCAATGAGTGCTAATGTTTTAAGCATTTAAAAAAAAAAACCCTTTGTGTTTGTATCCTTTATAAAGTTTATATCTCTGCTACCTAATCTAAAATAGGAACCCACATGGCCTGGCCCAACAAGGTCTCATTTATGTCAGATCTGGCCCTCATAACAAATGAGTTGGACACCCCTGCGCTAAACATTATTTTAGTGGCACTCAAGCATGTTTAACCTTTTCTGGATTGCTCCCCTCCCCTTCCCATTCTCTTTCTCTGTCTCTCGCTCTCTCTGTCTCTTGCTCTCTCTGTCTCTCTCTCTCTATCACTCTCTTCTGCTTCTCAATTGCCTTGAAAGTCCCTTCCTGGAGTCGCCATTAAGTCAGTATTTGGGATGGGAGACCACCAAGGAAGGCTCTGCAGAGGAAGGCAATGGCAAACCACCTCTGCTTCTCGCTTGCCTTGAAAGCCCCTTGCTGGGGTCACCATTAAGATGGTACATGGAACGGAGACCACTCTCTCTGTCTGTCTCTCTCTTCTGTCTCTCTCTCTCATGTCTTCATGCTCAAAAGGCTTTTACACAGATTCATGATCCCTGAAGACACTTCTGTGGGACCAGGAACCCCTTCCTTCCCAGATGATGCAATCTGAGGGTCCCCACATGAAGGAAGTCGCATGTGACCGAGCTTTCCAGAATACGACTAAGTCTGGCCTCCAGGGATTCTCAGGGTTATAGCGGTCCACAAAGGCGCTGCCTCGGAAGCTGCAACTGGTTAAATTCTCTGGTTTGGTATAGCCGGAAGCCATGAATAATTGAGCAAAGGGCGCAAAGGCTTAGCACACAGCGGGTGACTCTCTAGCGTGTCATGTGTGGGCTGGTAAGAGTCCCCATTCCTCCAGAAGCAGCCAGCTGAGTGACCTCAGATTCAAAGTCCCAGTTCTCTCAGAACTCTCTCAGCCCCACCTGCCTCACAGGGTGTCTGTTGTGGGGAGAGGAAGGGAAAGGAGATTGGGAGCCGCTTCACGACTCCTTCGGGGGGAGTGAGAAATGATGTCTAATTTTGTTTCCTGCTATTGTTTTCGTTAAGGTTGTTTTGTCCTACAGCTGTAATTCGATTTCTACCTTTTATGTCTTTTATAGATCCTCGATTGTTGCATGGGTCGGGTCGATTTCTGTTTTCTTCTCCTTGTCTTCTTTTATGAAATGTAAATAAAATTTATGAGACAGAAAGAAGGAGGTATAGAAACCAACTTGCCACCACCGCCGCCTCCTTTTTGGAGGAAGACTTGTAAAAAATGAAAAACAGACTTTGCGAGAGTGGACAAACTCGTGTGTGTGTGTGTGTGTGTGTGTGTGTGTGTGAGAAAGAGAGAGAGAGAGAGAGAGGCAGAGAGAGAGATACACAGAGAGACAGACAGAGACAGAGAGAGAGACAGAAAGAGAGAGACAGAGACAGACAGAGAGACAGAAAGAGTCTTCCTTTTTGGAGGAAGACTTGTTAAAAATGAAAAACAGACTTTGCAAGAGTGGACAAACTCGTGTGTGTGTGAGAGAGAGAAAGAGAGAGAGACAGAGAGAGACAGAGAGAGATACACAGAGAGACAGACAGAGAGACAGAAAGAGTCTTCCTTTTTGGAGGAAGACTTGTTAAAAATGAAAAACAGACTTTGCGAGAGTGGACAAACTCGTGTGTGTGTGTGTGTGTGTGTGTGTTAGAGAGAGAGAGAGGCAGAGAGAGAGATACACAGAGAGACAGACAGAGACAGAGAGAGACAGAGAGAGAGAGACAGAAAGAGAGAGACAGAGACAGGCAGAGAGACAAAAAGAGTCTTCCTTTTTGGAGGAAGACTTGTTAAAAATAAAAAATAGACTTTGCAAGAGTGGACAAACTCGTGTGTGTGTGTGAGAGAGAGAGAGACAGACAGACAGAGAGACAGAGAGAGAGATACACAGAGAGACAGACAGAGAGAGAGACAGAGACAGACAGTAAGAGAGAGACAGAGACAGACAGAGAGACAGAAAGAGTCTTCCTTTTTGGAGGAAGACTTGTTAAAAATGAAAAACAGACCTTGCGAGACTTTTGAGTGGACAAACTCGTGTGTGTGTGTGTGTGTGTGTGTGTGAGAGAGAGAGAGAGAGAGATCTTTCCCTCCTGTTGGCTGTTTCTCTGCTGCTTTTCCACACACAGCGACAACTTTCCCTTCTGCTCGGAAACTGCAGCTGCCCACCGCTGCTTTTCATTTGTGCGCAATTTGCCCCTCACTTAGACTACAAAAGTGTTAAGCCCTGTTACCCTGTTCCTGTAGGACTTAAGTGTACATAATCAGTTTATCCAAGCATTCAATTATCCATATGTTTTGAATGTCTCTGTTCCACTCAGTTAAATGAGTCATACTCTTAAGTAATCACAGAAAAAGGGGGGGGGAATACATAAACAAGAGTTTTATAGTCAACAATAACGCCGCTTTCATCATCTTTCTTCTCTCGGGGCGAAGTTCCAAATATGTTTTCTTATGTCCTTCCTTCGGGGAGGAAAAGATAATTAAGTGTAAGCTTTTCTAAGTGAGATCCATTTTCGAATCAATTACAGATGGGATAGTCTACGGTCGGGGTGGCCAGACTTGCTTAACGGAAGAGCCCACATAGAATAAATGTCAGGTGTTTGAGAGCCGCAAGGAAGGAAGGAAAGGTGGGAAGAAAGCAAACAGATGGGGGAGGAAGAGGTGGAAAGAAAGCAACTTTAACTATAGATGCATTCCCCAAGCCACCAGCTGGCTTGGCTTGGAGAAGTGATCTAAAGAGACAAATGCCTTCTTCAGGTCGGCCAACGGGCAGTTGGGGGCTTCAAGAGCCACACAATATGTACACAATATGTACGAGCCACAGTTTGGCCACCCCTGGTCTATGGAGCGGGACCTTCACTATCCTTTTCAGAGTTTCAGAACCGTCATACGCATCACGCAGAATGAAGTGACGATGGGTGGGGGGGTAAAGAAAGGATTCTGGACTTGAGTGCTTTCAATACCAGTTGGGAGTATGTTAGAGTTGCCAAGCCCAATTCATGAAATATCTGGGGACTTTGGAGGTGGAGCCAGGAGACTTTGGGGGTGGAGCCAGGAGACATTGGGGGTGGAGCAGGAGCAAGGGTGAGACAAGCATAATTGAACTCCAAAGGGAGTTCTGGCCATCATGTTCAAAGGGACCGCACACCTTTTAAATGCCTTCCCTCCATTGGGAATAATGAAGGATAGGGGCACCTTCTTTTGGACTCATAGAACTGGACACCCTGGTCCAATCCTTTTGAAACTTGGAGGATATTTTGTAGAGAGGCACTGGATAATATGCTGAAAATGTGGTGTCTCAAAACACAGTCCCCCCCAGAGCTCCAGATACCTGCGGATCAATTCTCCATTATACCCTATGGGAATCGGCCTCCATAGGGAATAATGGAGTGCCCAGCAGAAATTTCTATCCCCCCCCCCTGCTTTCTGATGACCTTGAAGCGATGGGAGGGCCTCCAAACCGGGGGATCCCCTGCCCCCACCTGGGGATTGGCAACCCTAGAGTATGTGCCATTTTCGATCCACTTCCAGCACGGGGCAAGAATTTGAGTTTGCAATAAAAAAGGCCAATGCCATGCTGGGAATTATTAGGAAGGGAATTGAAAACAAATCAGCCAGTATCATAATGCCCCTGTATAAATCGATGGTGCGGTCTCATTTGGAGTACTGTGTGCAGTTCCGGTCGCCGCACCTCAAAAAGGATATTATAGCATTGGAGAAAGTCCAGAGAAGGGCAACTAGAATGATTAAAGGGCTGGAACACTTTCCCTATGAAGAAAGGTTGAAACGCTTGGGACTTTTTAGCTTGGAGAAACGTCGACTGCGGGGTGACATGATAGAGGTTTACAAGATAATGCATGGGATGGAGAAAGTAGAGAAAGAAGTACTTTTCTCCCTTTCTCACAATACAAGAACTCGTGGGCATTCGATGAAATTGCTGAGCAGACAGGTTAAAACGGATAAAAGGAAATACTTCTTCACCCAAAGGGTGATTAACATGTGGAATTCACTGCCACAGGAGGTGGTGGCGGCCACAAGTATAGCCACCTTCAAGAGGGGTTTAGATAAAAATATGGAGCAGAGGTCCATCAGTGGCTATTAGCCAGTGTGTGTGTATATATAAATTTTTTTGCCACTGTGTGACACAGAGTGTTGGACTGGATGGGCCGTTGGCCTGATCCAACATGGCTTCTCTTATGTTCTTATGAGTGTTGGTCTAGGAATAGTCAAATTCCTACTGAAGGCTAAGCTAATAGCGAAGTCTGTCACAGACAGATGTGGCTAGACTTGCCAATCCCCAGGTCCCAGTGGGGGATCCCCCAGTTTTGCAGGCTCCTTCCAGCCCCCAGCCAGCTGACCTATGGGGGGAGGTTCTGCCCCAACAGCCACCATGTGCCTTTCCACCTCAGAAGGCTAGAAGCTCGGAAACTGCTTGCTTTTTGGAAGGTGTGTGTGTCTTTAAATCTGTAGCAGCCAGGCTGAATGGGGGGCGGGGCGATCTGGCAGAACAACGGTGGCTGCACTCAGTGAGCTGTGAAGCTGTAAGAAAGACAAGCTAGCCCAGTCCCTCCATTTGTTTTATATTCCTTTCAGAAGCCATTTGCACCGTAAAACAGAGAGTAAATAGTAAACTAGAACCCTTGGTTTCCCTGTGTTAGTTTGAAGAACTTGGTTGAATATATGGCAGTTACATTCAACAGCACCATGAGTAAATTGCCCCAGTAAGATCACAAAAGTGTATGCCTGCAAGCTATTTTGGCTGCTGTGTGTGTGTGTGTGTGTGTGTGTTTGTGTGTGTGTGTGAGAGAGAGAGAGAGAGAGAGGTGCAGTTACCGGGGAATGAGGAAATGAAGACTGTATTCCGGGGAACTGGACTGTTAGATTTTTATTTATTTATTTTAGGGAATGTGAAAGTCTCCTGGCTCCATCCCCAAAGTCCCCAGATTTTTTCTGTTAGACTTGGAAATCCTAGATGTGACATCCCCAAGTTGTACACACCATTCTGAGACCTCTGGGGAAAAGAAAAACCTGATAGATATGCAAAAAATCCATAACTCCCTGCATACAGCAAACTTGTACATGAGGAAGAAAAGAAGGCACATATTCACACCAATAGTCCAGAATTCTGCCGTAGCATTCTTCACATGCATTCACACATAGATACAGATAGATGCAAACTCCTTGCAAGTAGAATTTTAGCACAGGATGGGGAACACTTCTAAATCCCAGATACAGAGAAGATAGATAGATAGATAGATAGATAGATAGATAGATAGATAGATAGATAGATAGATAGATAGATAGATAGATAGATAATAGGCGGATGGAAAGAAAGAAAGAAAGAAAGAAAGAAAGAAAGAAAGAAAGAAAGAAAGAAAGAAAGAAAGAAAGAAAGAAAGAAAGAAAGAAAGAAAGAAAGAAAGAAAGAAAGAAAGAAAGAAAGAAAGAAAGATGGACGGACAGACAGACAGACGATGGGTGGGTGGTCAGACAGACAGATAGACAGACAGATTTTATAGATTTTAATTGTTTTAACTGTTGATTGTCTTTTATGATGTAACCTGCCCTGAGCCTGTTCTACAGGAAGAACAGGCTAAAAATCAATCAAATAAATAGATAAATAGATAAGCTCTTGATATAGTCTGGAGATGGTAGAAAAGAACAAGAGTCCAGGAGCACTGTAAAGACTAACAAAATTTGCGGCAGGGGTGGAGCTCGCTTCTTCAGATACCGGAGGTATCAGAGATCCGTTGTGATTCTGCAAGATCTTCAGGCCTCCCCTGAAGGCTGCAACCCAGAGAGATCCATGGAACTGGAGAATAACAAGGGAAATAGAACCGTGGACAAATTACAAATCAGCACAATAAATAATCAATTCAATATCTAAAGTCCAACATGTCTTTCTTAAATATCTCCCCATCTGTTTGGATGGTGAACATTCTTGTGAATGTTTTTGAGTCAATGATGAATTAATTCTGTATTGTGATACTGGACAAAGAAAGGCATAGTTGACATTAGACTTTACATAGATATTGAATCAATTCTTTATTGTGTTGACTCGTAATTTGTCCATGGTTATATTTCCCTTGTTACTCGCCTGGAGACTGGCGCTTCTGAAGTCTTGAATCCTTGAATTCTTGGTTTTTCCCCAAATAACTGTACATAGGATTACAGCGTTCACTGGCAGGGCTCTAGATTTGGAACAAATTAGCTTTGGAACAAATTATTCTCCTGAACACTTATTTATGCTTGAATTATGTTTATAGCTGGAGTTCAGAGAATGGGGGCTTCTCATTTTCTCCTCACTTAAACCCTGTGAGGAAATTTAGGCCGGGACTGGCCAAGACCACCCAAACAGTTTTGTGGCTGAGTGGGAATTTGAACTCTCGTCTCTTCTCTCCCGCACACTGGCTGCTACTCTGCACATGTGGTGTCTTCATGACTTGGGAGCTGGTGTTTGACAAGTTCTTACATGAGTCAGGCCGTGTTTCTTCCAATTGTGCTAATTTTCCACTGGCAGTTGTTGTGGTGATGGTTGTGGTGTGGTGGTGGTGATTTGTGTTGTTGTGCTTGAGAACATAGAACACTCTTTAACTGTGGTGTCAAGACACACACACCCCATCAAATTTCCCTGGAACAGGGGTCCCAACCCGATGCCCACCATGCATTTTTTAGAAAGTAGGCAGGGGCAGATGGTGCTTTTGCCCAGCAAGGCATCTGATTGGCCACTGGAGATTTTGATTGGCTGTTCAGATTTTTAGAAGGGTTGCTTTGGCTGCAGCTGTCACCACAGCACAAGGATCTTCACTGTGGGACGGAAGGTAGGCTGAGGCAACCATTTTGTGTTTTGTTCTATCTCCTACGTCAGCCATTTTATGGCAGCCATTTTGTGGTTGCAGCCACCGTGCTGTGACAAAATTCCAAAGGTGCCCACAGGCTCAAAAAGTTTGGGGACACCTGCCGTAGAACAAAAGTGTAATGAGCATGCTAAGAAGCAGAAGGTACAAAAAGGAATTAGATCCACAAACCAGTTCCAGGCTAACTTCCATCCAGGGATTTACCTCTGCATGAACAGTGAGAAGCCCCCTCCCCCCAGTATATGGTAGGGTTCTCATGGGGGGGGGGGCACTCCCTTCAACAGCGATCTCTGGTCTGTTGGTTTGTGTCAATGAATTCATCGGGGCTTCTGACCGGCTGTGCAAATTAAAAACTGTCTTCTTAAACAGTGTTTCTGTCCAAAATGTTGAAGAGTTACTTTTCGAGTTGCATATAACCTTGATCCCTGACATTGTGGTTGACCCCACCTCCTGCAGCTTGTCATTTTCTGATTGGCTCCACCCCCTGAGGCAACCATTTTGTGATTGTCCCCTTTGTCAGTATTCCAAACATGCTCATAGGAAGAGTTCCCTCTAAGCTGAGTTAGCGTGAGCTAGCTCACAGGGGTTTTTAGCCTCCGGCTCACACATTTTTGTCTTTGCTCGGGGAAAACGGCTCCTGATTTATGCAGTGGCTCACAACTTGAATGTCAGTTGCTCACCAAGTAGAATTTTTGCCCACACAACACCACAGTTTAGAGGGAGCATTGCCCATAGACACAAAAAGGTTGGAGACCCCCCCCCCCCCAATCTGGGCATTCCAAGAAGAGGCAGAGCTAAGCTCTACTCTCAAAATGGGGCGGAGCACTCCTGTGCATCAGCCCCCCTCATCTCCGAGCCCTTTCAGAGGCGTTTGTTCCTTTATTTTCAAAGTTGCAGAATAGCTTTACCACGCAGCTCAGAAAAAGAAACTTCTGGGCTTCGGAACAAGTCTGAGACACGGCATATGACCATATGAAGCTGCCTTCTACTGAATCAGACCCTGGGTCCATCAAAGTCAGTCTTGTCTACTCAGACTGGCAGCGGCTCTCCAGGGTCTCAAGCGGAGGTTTTTCACGCCTACTTGCCTGGACCCTTTTTTAGTGGAGATGCCAGGGATTGAACCTGGCACCTTCGGCTCACCAAGCAGATGCTCTGCCACTGAGCCACCGTCCCTCCCCATAGTTGAACATATGAAGCAGCCTTATACTGAATCAGGCCCTTGTTCCATCCAAGTCAGTCTTGTCTCCTCAGACTGGCAGTGGCTCTCCAGCGGAGGTTTTACATGCCTATTTGCCTGGACCCTTTTTAGTTGGAGATGCCGGGGATTGAACCTGGGACCTTCTGCTTGCCAAGCGGATGCTCTACCACTGAGCCACCGTCCCTCCCCAAATCAGTCTTGTCCACTCAGACTGGCAGTGGCTCTACCACTGAGCCACCATCCCTCCCACATCTATGAACATATGAAGCTGCCTTCTACTGAATCAGATCCTTGGTCCATCAACGTCAGTATTGTCCACTCAGACTGGCAGCGGCTCTCCAGGGTCTCCAGCGGAGGTTTTTCACGCCTACTTGCCTGGACTCTTTTTAGTTGGAGATGCCGGGGATTGAACCTGGACCTTCTGCTTGCCAAGCTTTACCACTGAGCCACCATCCCTCCCATATATATGAACATATGAAGCTGCCTTATACTGAATCAGACCCTCTTGTGTCCATCAAAGTCAGTCTTCTCTACTCAGACTGGCAGTGGCTCTCCAGGGTCTCCAGCGGAGGTTTTCCACACCTACTTGCCTGGACCCTTTTTAGTTGTAGATGCCGGGGATTGAACCTGGGACATTCTGCTTACCAAGCAGATGCTCTACCACTGAGCCACCATCCCTCCCCAAATCAGTCTTGTCCACTCAGACTGGCAGCGGCTCTCCAGGGTCTCAAGCTGAGGATTTTCACACCTATTTGCCTGGACCCTTTTTAGTTGGAGATGCTGGGGATTGAACCTGGGACCTTCTGCTTACCAAGCAGATGCTCTGCCACTGAGCCACCATCCCTCCCCAAATCAGTCTTGTCCACTCAGACTGGCAGTGGCTCTCCAGGGTCTCCAGCTGAGGTTTTTCACGCCTCTTTGCCTGGACCTTTTTTAGTTGGAGATGCCGGGGATTGAACCTGGGACCTTCTGCTTACCAAGCAGATGCTCTACCACTGGGTCACCGTCACTCCCCTTTCCCATTGCTTCTGGCAGCAGGGAGCAGAGCGATTATGTGAAGACCCATTCCTGCCCCACTTCCTATCACTCGCCATCGGCAAGGAGGGGCTTTTCGTGGCCCTGTGTAGGCGCAACTTAAACGAAAACGCTGGCTGTCGTGTGGAAGCAGTGCACGCGCGTCCGTTTGTAAACCAATTAAAAATCCACGCGCATCGGTTTGCAAACCAATTAAAACTTGACTTGACTCCCCCCCCCCCAATTAAAACTCCAATGCGTGCCTTGAGCTGGAGGTAAACTCATCAGTTCGAGCCGAACACAAATCAGCTTTTTAATCCCATGCTCTGGTTTAACCGGTTTGCCGACTGTAGCCTCAAAGAATGAGTTCGGCCAAAGACGATTGTCTTTTGCCAGTTTTTCTTCTTTTCTTTTGTAGAGGGGGGGAAAAGGGGGGGGGCACTCATTTCAACAGCGATCTCTGGTCTGTTGGTTTGTGTCAATGAATTCATCATGTGTACGGCTTTTGATTTCAAGTCAAAAGCCACCATGTGTGGGCTATTCATAAGGCGGTGGAGTAGAATCCCCCCTCTCATTTATCCCGTCTCTTGCGGCCTAAGTGCTTTTCCATTTCTACACACACACACATACGGTTGCCCATTGGCACTGCCTCTGGAAGAGAGCTTTTTTATAGTGATAGTTTTGAAACAATGTGAACTCACACTTTTTTCCAATCTGAAGAGAATCCAGTTGCAGCCTGCCAACAGCAGAGTTCCACTAGTCCTTTGACGGTATTGCACAACATCTTGACACATAAAAGTTAAATGTTGCATCCGGAAACGCATGCCAAAACCAGGCCTGCCTCAGAAGGATTAAAGCTCTCGGTGGTGGTTGTTTTAATTCATAGGATCAGGGTGGACTTACATTACCCAGAATGCAGCTGCAGCTCATCTGTGCGAGGTTTTTCTTTTCCCTTCCCCCCCCCTTTGTCGCTCGGTCACTTAAGCTGGTATGCATTAGCATCTTTCCGTCGCTCTAGCCTCCAATATGTCGCCTTAAAACAAAGCATAACACACATCGAGTTCTGTTTTCTCTAATAACTCAAAATCTACTGACATCCACGGTTTATGGGCAAGAAAGGTTTCATCACCGTTTGCTTCTTAGTACGGTGTTCTTTTGAGGCTGGAATAAATTCTGACGCTCCAGAAGATCATCCTAGAGCCTGAGTCACCACAGCCATGGTTCCCCAACATGGCGCCCTTAGGTGTCAAGACGCCCACTGACATCTTTCCTCGTGCCTGCTATGCTCAACATGGCAAAAACAGGACACATGATGAGGGAAGGGGGTTGCAACCTAAGATCGGCATTGGGGTAATACATCAGAACATAAGAGAAGCCATGTTGGATCAGGCCAATGGCCTATCCAGTCCAACACTCTGTGTCACATAAGAACATAAGAGAAGCCATGTTGGATCAGGCCAGTGGTCCATCCAGTCCAACACTCTGTGTCATATAAGAGAAGCCATGTTGGATCAGGCCAATGGCCCCTACAGTCCAATACTCTGTGTCACACAGTGGCCAAAAATGCCAGGCGCCATCAGGAGGTCCATCAGTGGGGCCAGGACACTAGAAGCCCTCCCACTGTTGCCCCCCCTAAGCACCAAGAATACAGAGCATCACTGCCCCAGACAGAGAGCTCCAACAATATGTTGTGGCTAATAGCCACTGATGGACCTCTGCTCCATATGCTTATCCAATTCCCTCTTGAAACTGTCTATGCTCGCAGCCTCCACACCTCCTGTGGCAGTGAATTCCACATGTTAATCACCCTTTGGGTGAAGAAGGACTTCCTTTTATCCGTTCTAACCCAACTGCTCAGCAATTTCATTGAATGTCCACGAGTTCTCGTATTGTGAGAAAGGGAGAAAAGTACAGCGACGCCTAGTTTCTTTCAATTAAACTAAGTCCTCGAGGCCAGATGAACTGCATCCAAGAGAATGTAGGAATTGAGCAGTTCTGCCCTTTCTTCATGACCTGCTACAATTTCACTTTCCTGTCCTTGCAATGGGACTGCCATGCCCCAGGAGAAACGCTGCTTGCCACTTTGGGATCAGTCATCGGTTTTATTCCAGGCTAGTTTGGTGAGGAATCCTGGAGGTTTTTGCCATCTTCTGGGCATGGAGAAGGTCATTGGGGACATATGTGTGAGGAAAAGGTATTTGTGAAGTTCCTGCAGTGTGCATGGGATTGGACTAGATGACCCTGGAGGTCCCTTCCAACCCTATGATTCTGTGACATACCCACCAACACACAAATTCGCTCAATGTTCTATGAAGTATCTTGTCTTTTATCTTGGGCCACAGGGAAGAAGCGTTCCCAAAAAGTACAATATATTTAGGAGCGCGGTCCACTTCAGAAAGTCTGAGAACCGCTGCCTTGACATGCGAGAGCATGCCCCCATCTGCAGAACACGAGCGGTGCTCGAACCAGGCTAAAGTCAGCCATCTTGGAAGCACACTGTCCAGCTACTCACTCTGCAGGGCTTCCCTCAGAAGACGGCTCCGAAGTTTTGATCGATACCAAAGACCAGGTGCCACAGACAGGGCTCGCGTTTAATTTAATTTTTTCGATTTATACCCTGCCCTATCCCACAAGCAGGCCCTGGGTGGTTTACAACATTAAAAACCTTACAAAAAATTCAACAAACCACATCCAGACTAGATAGGGTTCCCAACCCCTCCGCCCTGCCGGGGAACCCCTGAATTAGGAGCCTTTCCCCCCGATCTCCAAGAACGTGGAAGCGGGAGGGGGGGGAACGGCGCGGCCTCCCTTCGCGAGGTGCATGCTGGGACTCGTAGTCCTTGCATCCTCTCCGGCTGCTACAGGCGTCTCCTCGGGGAGTCTGGTCGGCGGAGGGGGGGGAGCTCCGCCCCCAGAGGACCATGTGCGTTTCTACCTCCAGAGGCTTCAATCGCTGATTGAAAGGCTTCCTCTTGGGATGGGGTGTCTGTGTTACTTTGAAAAAGTTGGCAGCAATTCGTGAGTAAAGAGGCCGATCCCCCTTCAGTGTTGCCAGAAATGGTGGTGGGGGGGGGGAGTCTGCTGAGTACTTCATTATTCTCTATGTGGAGATCGATTCTCATAGGGTATAATGGGGAATTGATCTGGAGGTTTTGAGGGCTCTGGGGGCGCTGCTTTTTGAGGTAGAGGCACCAAATTTTCAGTATAGTATCTAGTGACTCTCTCCAAAGTATCTGCCAAGTTTCGAAACGATTGGACCATGGGGTCCAATTCCATGAGCCCCAAAAGAAGGTGCCCCTATCCTTCATTATTTCCTATGGAAGGAAGACATTTAAAAAGGTGTGCAGTCCCTTTAAATGTGATGGCCAGAACTCCCTTGGAGTTCAATTATGCTTGTCACACCCTTGTTCCTGGCTCCGCCCCGATGTCTCCTGGCTCCACCCCCAAAGTCCCCAGATATTTCTTGAATTGGACTTGGCAACCCTAAGACTAGATAATATAATTACAAAATCTGTAAAATTACAGAATCACAGAATTAGCAAGATAGTATCCAACATAACTTAAACACCTAGATGGTAAGGTGCTGGGGGAAGCGATGACTTCAGGGAACAACCGCTGGATCAATGAAAACCCTGGCAGAAGAGCGCCATCTTACAGGCCCTGCGAAACTTGGATAAGTCCTGCAGGGCCCGGATCTCCAGCAGGAACGTATGGGTGTGGAGGGAGGTATTCCTACAGTGTGCAGGGGGTTGAACTAGACGACCCTGGAGGTCCCTTCCAACTCTATAATTCTGTAACATATCCGCCGACACACAAACTTGCTCAAACGTCTTTTTAAATTGGGCTGTGTTATGTATGTGGACTCAAGCGAGAACTAAATTGGGTGTTACCGCATGACTCTCGAGTCCACATACATAACAGGCTGCAGGGAAGAAGCGTTCCTGGAAAGTACGGTACGTTTAGGAGCGCAATCCACTTCAGAAAGTCTGAGGACCGCTATCTTGACATGCAAAAGCATCCCCCCCCCATCTGCAGATCACAAGCGGTGCTTGAACCAGGCTAAAGTCGACCATCCCATACCTCCGCACGGATCGCATCCAAATTCCTGCAACGCACTCTTTGCGGGGCTTGCCTCAGAAGACTTGATCGATGCCAAAGACTGGGTGCCAGAGACAGGGCCCGGCTCGCCTCTTGCCTGATCCACTTGCTGCCCGTTTGCTTGCGAATACGCGAGTCTGTCCCTTTAAACTCCTAAATTGCACGGGATGCGGCTATCTATGGAACTATCGTCTGTTGCTTTGTTTATTAAGATTTACGCCAGTTTTCTGCTCGAAGGGTGGAGCGGAAAAGTTTTGAAATAAACAAGTAATGACTAAAAGGCAGGGTGCGTCTTTTAAGCAAATAAATTATCTAATAAGAAGTTGTTTGTTGCCTAGTCACTCGGAACATTATCTAGTAAGTTGTTATTTCTTGGATCCCCAAATCAACGTCCGGATTCCCACATAGACATTTGGAAAAGGAAAGGAAAGGTCCCCTGTGCAAGCACCAGTTGTTTTCAACTCTGGGGTGACGCTGCCTTCACATTTTCATGGCAGACTCTTTACAGGGTGGTTTGCCCTTGCCTTCCCCAGTCATCTACACTTTATCTCCAGCAAGCTGGAGACTCATTTTACCGACCACGGAAGGATGGAAGGCTGAGTCAACCTAGAGCCGGCTACCTGAACCCAGCTTCCGCTGGAATCGAACTCAGGTCGTGAGCAGAGGGCTCAGACTGCAGTACTGCAGGCTTTACCACTCTGTGCCACAGGGCTCTTTCCATAAACATTTATGAATTGGTAAATATATAACACAATCTTCCCTTCGAAGTCCCACTATGTTCTACAGTGCTTCCCTCCACGTAAGCATGTGTTGGATTACACCCACACAGTGAAATCCTAAACAGAGTAACCCTCTTCTAATTCCGCTAAATATGCTTAAAACAGTGTGATTTTCTTTAGCATTGCAATGATAATCTTCTTGGCTTTGACTTTTGCTTAACCCCTTAAGTGGAACAACCTGTGGTAGTATTTGGATGTCTAGAATGACCTTCAGTTTAGTATGCACTATCATAAGAACATAAGAAAAGCCATGTTGGATCAAGCCAGTAGCCCATCCAGTCCAACACTCTGAGTCACATAAGAACATAAGAGAAGCCCTGTTGGATCAGGCCAGTGGCCCATCCAGTCCAACACTCTGTATCACATAAGAGAAGCCCTGTTGGATCAGGTCAATGGCCCATCCAGTTCAACACGCTGTGTCACATAAGAGAAGCTATGTTGGATCAGGCCAATGGCCCATCCAGTCCAACACTCTGTGTCACATAAGAGAAGCCCTGTTGGATCAGGTCAATGGCCCATCCAGTCCAACACTGTGTGTCACATAAGAACATAAGAGAAGCCATGTTGGATCAGGCCAATGGCCCATCTAGTCCAACACTCTGTGTCACATAAGAGAAGCCCTGTTGGATCAGACCAGTGGCCTATCCAGTCCAACACTCTGTGTCACATAAGAACATAAGAGAAGCCATGTTGGATCAAGCCAATGGCTCATCCAGTCCAACACTCTGTGTCACACAGTAGCCAAAAAAACCCAGGTGCCATCAGGAGGTCCACCAGTGGGGCTAGAAACCCTCCCACTGTGCCCCCCACCCCAAGCAGACAGAGCATCACTGCCCCAGAGTTCCAACGATATGCTGTGGCTAATAGCCACTGATGAACCTCTGCTCCTTATGCTTATCCAGTCCCCTCTTGAAGCTGTCTATGCTTGTAGCCACCACCACCACGTATCATCCTAGACGGACAGTTTGCTTCACGCTCAGTTCAAAGCACTAGCACTGACGTTTTTAAAGTTCTAAAAAGCCAGGGCCCAGGATACATCCAGGATCATGTTGGAGTCTGGCTTTTAAGATCTTTGGCAGAGGTCCAACTGTGTATTTCCCCAGGCAAGAAGTGGTTATACAGGAGAAGATCTGAATTTAATTTTATATTTATTTACTACATTTTATTTAGTATATTTATATTATAATCCACCTTTCTCAATGAGGAATTTTCAGCATTCTTGTTTTCTTTCTTTGTGAGCTCCTGTTGCTTTGGGAGGGGTTGGGGGGGGGTCTGTTCCATATATGTTTGGCTCCCCTGGTGGTCGATTTAATATTACACTGCTTTACATCCAGCGTACCTCTTGATAAGATTTAAACGGCAGGTTTTTATGCCGGACCTAAAGCAGCCATGTGGAATCAACCGCCAGAGGGAGCAAAACACATGCCGAACAGAACACCGACACCCTGAAATAACAGGAACGCACAAGAGGGGCGAATTAAAATGCAGAGAAGCCCTGAGATCCAACGACCCATTTCCCGCTAGCCTTATCTCGCTCTTTTCTTCTCAGCGAGGTTTCTCTCGGATTTCACACTATCTGCCCCGGGGTTGCAACTTGCTCCGCCTCTTTCACACAGCAAACGAGATCCCCTAAAAACCCGTTTCTGTTTGCCACGCGAAAAACACGAAACTAATTGCAGCCCGGAGCAGAAATCCGACAGAAGCCCCGCAGAGGAGAGCGAGATGGCTAGTGGGAAATCGGTCAAAGTATAAGTCGACAGAGTCAACACAATGATATGCCTAATAAGCAATGTTATAAGACTAGGATTTCAGAAGGGTGATATGAAGCAGACACACAGCGAATTGCACTTTCTGCATTGCTTAAAGCACTGCGCCTCTGCTTCATTTCACCTTTCTGAAATCCTAGCCTTATAACATTGCTTATTGGGAAAAAGAAGCACCAAGTGCTAGAACTCTTCTTCGCTCTTCTCAGGGAAAATCTGCTCTTCCCTTTCTGTTGAATTTCCATAGCTGGGCACGACATTTCTCTCAAAGGGCACCCAAAATGTACTTCTAGTAACGGTTGGCTGGTTTCTTTTGCTGCTACTTGGGATACGATGCTTTGCTGTTTTTCTTTTCTTAGTTACAGTGTGTTTTGGTCAGGGCTTTTTTTTTTGTAGGACAAGCCCAGCAGGAACTCATTTGAATATCAGGCCACACCCTGACAACACCATTGTCTCACACAGGGCTTTTTGTAGGAAAAGCCCAGCAGGAACGCATTTGCATACTAGACCACACCCCTGATGTCACCATTGTTTCACACAGGGCTTTTTTGTAGAAAAAGCCCAGCGGGAACTCATTTGCATATTAGGCCACACCCCCTGACACAAAGCCAGCCGGAATTACGTTCCTGCTTTAAACAAAAAGCTCCGGTTATGGTTATTTGATTTTATTTTTACATTTCTTCGTGAAAGACAGGATTCCGTGTGCATTACTGGTACCGAACTCTGAACTACGGTTCAAAGCTAAAGCGTCAGCAGCTGATAAAACCTATCCTACGCGAATTCTGTTCTTCAAGGGCCCAGGAGTTCAATGGTATTCCTGCCACGTAAGGAGCCTGGAGACCAAGAAGCCCTGAGGAAAGGTGGAGGGACTTGAGAATGTTCAGTCTGGAGAAGAAGAGGTTGAGGGGGGGACCGGATCGTTCCCTTGAAGTGTTTTTAGGGCTGCCGCTAAGAGGACGGCGCGGAGCTGTTCCTGTTGGCAGCAGAGGAGAGGACTCACAACAATGGGTTTACATCAGGAGTGGGGAACCTTTTTTCTGCCAAGGGCCGTATGGATATTTATAACATCATTCGCGGGCCATAAAAAACTGTCAACTTAAAAGTGCTCCACCGAGGGAGAATGATTCAGGCCGGCAAAATTAATGCAAACTCTTTTTTTTCTATTTGAAGTCATGTGGGGAGAGCCTAATCTGGCACGCACACACACACCCAGCCCACCGCCCAGCAGGAACTCAGTAGCATATTAGACCCCATCCCCTAATATTAGCATATTAGGTCACACACACACTCATTAGCGTATTAGGTCACACCATCTGGATAATCAAGTGCAAACTGAACTGTGACAGTAACTTTTCCAGGCCCTGCAGCAATTCTGGCCGGCCAGCCAGGCCCCAGGGAGGCTGCCGCACAGTACATCTGGCCCTGTGATCCCTGCCTGGCCCTGGGAGGCTGCTGCACAGCACAGCTGGACCCCACGATCCTCGCTGGCCAGCCAGGCCCCAGGGAGGCTGCCACATGGCTCGGTTTGGCCCAGCAATCCCCGAGGGCCACACCAAGTGACCTCGAGGGCCGCATACGGCCCTCGGGACAGGTGTTCCCCACCACTGGTTTTGAACGGTGGCAAGGTTATCGACTGGATATCAGGAAAGCCTTTTTTACTGTGAGAGCTGTTTAACAGTGGAATCATCTACCGAGGGAGGTGGGTGAGCTTGCCCACACTGGCAGTCTTAGCAGACGGACAAATACGTGTCAGGGATGCCCTAGGCCAGGAGTGACCGAACTTGCTTAAAGTGAGAGCCACACAGAATAAACATCAGATGTTTGAGAGCCGCCAGACACGAACATCAGGTGTTTGAGAGCTTCAAGGCATAAGGTCAGTTGTTTGAGAACTGCAAGACAGGAAGGAAGGAAAACGAGGGAGGAGAGAGAGAGAGAGGGGTGGAAAGAAAGCAACTTTAACTTTAAATGCATCCTCCAAGCCGCCAGCTGGCTTGGGTTGAAGAAGTAATTTAAAGAGACAAATGCCTTCTCCAAGCTGAGCATTGGGGACTTCGAGAGCCACACAATATGTGTGAAAGAACCACATGTGGCTCCCGAGTTTGGCTACCCCCGCTCTAGGCTGATCCTGCAATGAGCCGGGGGTTGGACTAGATGGCCTCTAGAGCCCTTCCGACTCTGTGATTCTATGAAGCCTTGTATTTAAAGTCTTGGTTTTGCCCTTCTTGGCTCATTCCTTTCACTGAACTTTGACAGCCTTTCATCTAATTAGTCGATTGAGCTCCGGCTCATGAAAGCTTAACCCGAAAAGGCTTTAAAGGGCCGCAGGACTCTTTGTTGTTTGCACAACAAAGAGCCCCAAGGCCCCTTAAAAACTAATGAATTTATTGCAGCACAAGATCTGAAAAGAGTCGATCCGTTCACTTCACCAGACGCACGAGCTGATTCACTCACCAGGAGAGCATTGTTAAGAGATATTCAGTTGGTCCCAGACTCATGGGCTGGATACAAGGCATTAATTCTGAAAAGCATGCAAAAATTATAATAAACAGACTATTAACAGGCAGACTTAATATAGAAATAGGCAATCACCAAGGATGCCCGCTATCTCCAGTTTGAGAGCCAGTTTGGGGTAGTGGTTAAGTGCATGGACTCTTATCTGGGAGAACCGGGTTTGATTCCCCACTCCTCCACTTGCAGCTGCTGGAATGGCCTGGGGTCAACCATAGCTATCGCAGGAGTTGTCCTTGAAAGGGCAGCTGCTGGGAGAGCTCCCTTAGCCCCACCCACCTCACAGGAGATTGTGAGCCACTCTGAGACTCTGATTCAGAGAGAAGGGTGGGGTATAAATCTGCAGTCTTCTTCTTTCGCTTTTATCCATTCTCAAATCTTGAAAGACTGAGAGGTGACAGGGATTAATTTAAACTCAGAAGCTATGAAGAGAATGTTTAGTTTATCAATTAAGGACCTCCACATTTCATATACACGTACAACACTCAGCAATTTGGATCAATGCATATTAATTGCTCTTTCTGTTTTCAACGCGTGTTAATTGGTCTTTCTGTTTCCGGAGAGCCAGAAACAGAATGAGCAATTAACATGCCTTGACCCAAGTTGTTAAATGTTGTACTGAGGCTCCAGGATAAAACACTGAGAGAAAAAGGCTGACGAAGGTCTGAAACCGTGAGGAATCCCGGGTTGCAGTCCCTTACTCTCTCGGAGACAAGCCGTGCTGGAGATTTGAGAACTCCACCCACGTTGCTGAACATAAGGGAGAACAGCAGGAAGGCAATTGCCTCTGAGGAACTGTAGCTTATTATCTTCCTACAGCAGACTGTGGGGGAGTGAAAACAACTCTTTTCCCAGCTGCAGTTGCATTATGAGCGTTTGTGAATTTAATATCAGGAGTGGTTGATAAGCTGCTAACGATGACTATTGCCATGCATGTATTTTGATAAATGTAGGTTGTATATACACTATATTGTGTAAAAGTGTTATTGCTATTCCAGTGTTTTTTCGCTTACATCGGAACCTGTTCATATTTACCAGTAAAGTAGATTGGGCTGAGTGTGTGTGTGTCCTTTATTAAGTTTATAACTCCTCTACCTGGCATCACATTTTATGGTACACATGGCCCGGCCCAAAAAGGTCACGCTTATGTCAGATCCGGTCCTCATAACAAATGAGTTTGACGCCCCTGCATATCGTTTTATATATATATATATATATATATATATATATATATATATATATATATATATTCCGTTGTCAGACAGACTTGTACCCAAAGCGACAAAGGTTCTTCCCTTCTGAAGCACAGCAACCTTTAATGTCTGGCGCTAAAGGCCCAAGCGGTTGGAATTACTGCAATTTTTTGTTTCCACTTTATGCACTTGTCACCTACAGCAGTCTGACAGAACTTCTTGGGCCCAAATGGCTCAATTCAGCCCGATCTTGACCAAACCCAAAGAGTTGTCCTTGAAAGGGCAGCTGCTGGGAGAGCTCTCTCAGCCCCACCCACCTCACAGGAGATTGTGAGCCACTCTGAGACTCTGAGGTCTGACGAAGGTCTGAAACCGTGAGGAATCCCGGGGAAACCGTGAGGAATCAGGCCTGGTCCTGCTTATGGGAGACCACCAAGGAAGTCCAAGGTCCTGTGCACAGGCAGGCAATGGCCAACCACCTCTGAACATCTCTTGCCTTGAGAACCCCATGGAGTTGGCATAATTCAGCTGTGTCTCGATGACACTTTCTGCCACTTGAAATCTACCCGCTGAATGCAAGAACATCAGAAAAGCCCTGCTGGATCTCAGACCAGTGGTCCATCCAGTCCAGCCTCCTGCCTTACACAGTGGCCAACCAGCTACTCTGGAGGGTGAAAAACAGGACATAGAAGGCAAGACCTGTTGGAGCAAGAATCTACATAAACCCAGTCTGACAGCTACAGTATGACAGCTGGTGATCTAGCTGCCAGGCTAGGTCACAGTGACCTGATCAGCAGACCGGCTTGAGCCGGCAGAAGCCAAGTGATGCAATCTGCTGAGTCAGCACGGCCAGGATTGGCTGCTTGGACTATATATGATCTGTGTGTGCATCACACAGGTCTCTCCCTGTGAGATGGTGGTTAGGCGAAGCACTCTGTCCGTGGAGGTGATATTGTATAGACTGCACAAGAGAGCACTTGTTGTGTATATATGTTAATACACCTTTTGGCACTAGTTGCACGTGTCTGCCTGATTTTCTTTCCTGAAGCCCTGTGTCGGGCAAGTCATCTCCCTCACTCTGCTACTCCCGCTCCGACAGGGTTATGGGCCCAGGGCGGTTCCGCTGCGCGGAGGAGAGAGTTGAGAGTTGAGCTGACTGTGAGTTTGGAAAGAGCCGGAGGCGAGGAACGCCGGTGAAGGACACAGAAGCACCACCGTTCTCTGTTTGAGAGCCAGAGGGACGTCGGCAGCCAGCCGTGAGGAGGAGTCGGCACGATGGCTCAGCAACAGCTTGGAGTAGCCGTTGAGAAGCTCACCTCAGCCAACTACGCGGTGTGGAGCCTGAGAATGCAACACTACCTCAAGCGTGAAGGGCAATGGCTGTTCGTGAGTAACCCCCCTGCTGACTTATCTCCTGCCGAGACTGTGTTATCGGATAAGGCACTGGCCAACATAGTGCTATCTATAGGAGATGACCAGCTGGTTTATGTGCGAGGGCAGGACACTCCCAAGGCTGCCTGGGACGCGTTGAGTGCGGTGCATGTTAGCACCACTGCTGGTTCCCTCATGGCCTTGACAAGGAGGATGTTCCGCACCGTTATGCCGGCTGGAGGGTGTGTGAAAGATCACATCAAACGGCTAACGGACTGTTTCGTTGAGCTGGAGGCAAGAGGCAAGACTGTAGCTCCAGACGACAGAGTGTACATTTTGCTGTCGTCGTTGCCACCTGAGTACACTCCCCTGATAACTTCTCTGGAGACGGTGGACGTAGCGACCCTGACCATGGAATACGTCTGTGCCCACCTGCTTGACTTCCAAGAGAGAATTGCGGCCGTGAGCTGTCCGGGGGTGTCGGCCGGGCAGCGTGCTGTTATCGGTGTGTCCGGGAAGACAGCCAAGAATGAGCCAGCTTTTGCTGCTGGCAGGCGTCCGAAGGTGGAGGAAGTGGAGCCGACTGCGTTTGCAGTCCGTCGCTGCTATGGATGCGGGTCGTCGCAGCACCTGCTCCGAGCTTGCCCTGAGAGGGAGAAGAGGCGGGGGCGTGTGCGGCGAGAGCGGAGGACCGCCAGCCCGTGTGAGGAAGCAACCCGGCTGGTCACGTCTGCAGTAGAGAGCACAGGGTCTGCTTGGATTTTAGACTCCGGGGCAACGAGCCATCTCTGCTGCGAGAAGGAGTTGTTGAAAAACATTGACAGTCCTGAGCATAAGTATGTGAGATTGGCTGATGGGACCACTGCCAATTCTGTTTGCTCAGGCAATGTGGAATTTCCTGCACTGAACTGTATGTTGCAAAATGTGTTGTATGTACCCTCACTGCAGTCTAACCTGTTGAGTGTTAGTACACTGTTTGACCAGGGATACCAGGTGAGATTTGAGAAAACCTGCTGCAAAATCCTGGGAGGTGGGGGAAAGTTGCTCGTGACAGGAAAGAGGGAAGGTAAACTGTATGTGGTCCAGAGTGATTGTGCCCAGGTGGCTCAGGTGTCGAATGAGCCTGTGCACAATAATTGTATACATTTGCTCCATAGGAGACTTGGGCACTGCGGATTTAGGGCGTTAAAGAAAACCCTGGAGCTTGTGCCTAGTTTGAAAGTAAATCCTTGCAAATGTTACTTGGATTGCCAGGTCTGCAAGAAGACCAAAAGCAAGGCGTGTGCTGTTGCTAAAGAAAGCTCAAGGGAAAGCACACGAGCCCTGGAACTAGTCCATTTAGACGTTATTGGCCCATTGCCAAAGAGTCTGTCGGGGAGGAGATACTGCTTGGTGGCCACCGACGACCACACGAGGTACGCGTGGGTTTTCACCATGGTGCATAAGTCTGAGGTGTATAAGACATTCACCAAGTGGGTCAAAGCAGTGGAGAGACAATTAGGGGTTAATCTCCTGGCTGTACAAACCGACAGAGGGGGGGAATTCTTATCTAACCAGATGAAACGTTGGCTGGGGAACAAGGGCATCGCCCACCGTCTGACGAACCCGGCAACGCCCCGAGAAAAGGGGCATGGGGCTGTATTGCAGAATGTGATGTATTGCATGTTAGAGGATGCACAACTGCCAATGACCTATTGGGCAGAAACCATACATGCAGC
The DNA here is from genome assembly GCF_032191835.1 of Heteronotia binoei. Taxonomy (NCBI): domain Eukaryota; kingdom Metazoa; phylum Chordata; class Lepidosauria; order Squamata; family Gekkonidae; genus Heteronotia; species Heteronotia binoei. The sequence continues at coordinate 13,314,834 of NC_083223.1, read as the reverse complement.
TGTTTTTTTGCAAAATAGGGTTTGGTGTAATACTGTGAATAATGTGCCTTACAGGTTACTGTTGAACAAGACCCCAGATTTGAGTTCTTTAAAAGTCTTTGGGTCACGGGCTCGGGTTGGCATCCACTCCACGAGTAGCGGGGAGGGGGATGTCCGGGCAGAGAGCCTAATTTTTCTGGGCTACAAGCCAAGGGCCAGGTGTTATCGTTTCTGCAATAGCAAAAGCAAGATAACACTTAGTAAGAGTGCCCAGTTCAATGAAGAAAGCAGCTGGGCAAGATTGCACTCCTTGCAGAAACAATTTGTCCTGCTGCCAAGTAGCGATAACGATGTTGGAGCGCAGCCCAGAACTCCAGCCCAGGAGGTGGCACCCAGTGGGGCTGGAGAAGGTGAGCCGAATGCTGGCACAGAGCCTGACGAGCAGAGTCAGGAGGCAGAGCCTCAAATGCAGGAACTGGAGGTAAAGTGTGAGAGTCAGGAGGTTCAACACCCAATTACAGGGGCAGAGCAACCAGCCCAGGAGGTGGGAACAGAGCAACCCGAAGAAGACAAAGCTGGTCCAAGCACAGGGCCACGGGTGTCTGCCAGGTCCACCAAAGGCCAACGTCCCGCTAGGTACAAGTGTCCCTATGTCACTCTGACTGTCAATCCAGACCCACCCGGATTTGAGGAAATGTTAAAAGAAAAGGCTAAGAAATGGAAAGCCTGGGTGGCAGAGTGCGAGGCAAGGGAGAAGGAGGCTGAAGCCAAGCGTCTGAAAGAGCTGGCTGAACAGGAACACGATGATGTGTTTTACAATCATGATGAGTTCCTGAACGAATTCCGGAAAGGGTTCCGAGCTACGTAAATATGAACTGTAATGTTGCTGGTGGACATGTATGTAAACTGTGTAAAGTGTTTTGGTGCACTGGGTTTAAATAGATTAGGAGGTGTGTTGGAGCAAGAATCTACATAAACCCAGTCTGACAGCTACAGTATGACAGCTGGTGATCTAGCTGCCAGGCTAGGTCACAGTGACCTGATCAGCAGACCGGCTTGAGCCGGCAGAAGCCAAGTGATGCAATCTGCTGAGTCAGCACGGCCAGGATTGGCTGCTTGGACTATATATGATCTGTGTGTGCATCACACAGGTCTCTCCCTGTGAGATGGTGGTTAGGCGAAGCACTCTGTCCGTGGAGGTGATATTGTATAGACTGCACAAGAGAGCACTTGTTGTGTATATATGTTAATACACCTTTTGGCACTAGTTGCACGTGTCTGCCTGATTTTCTTTCCTGAAGCCCTGTGTCGGGCAAGTCATCTCCCTCACTCTGCTACTCCCGCTCCGACAAGACCTTCATAAGAACATCAGAAGAGTCCTCATGGATCAGACCAGGGAGGGTCCATCCAGTCCAGCCTCCTATCTCACACAGGGGCCAGCCAGTTCTTCCGGAGGTCCAACAACAGGGCAGAGAGGCTGAAGCCTACGTAAGAACCTCAGAAGAGCCCTGGTGGATCAGACCAGTGGTCCATCTGGTCCAGCATCCTCTCTCACACAGTGACCAACCAGTTCCCATGGAAGGCCAACAACAGGGCAGAGAGGCTGAGGCCTTCCACTGAGAATATCAGAACAGCCCTGCTGGATCAGACCAGGGAGAGTCCATCTAGTCCAGCCTCCTGTCTCACATAATGGTCAACCAGTTCCTCTGGAGAGCCAACAGCAGGGCAGAGAGGCTGGGATCTTCTCCTGGCGTTGCCCCCTGGCTCTGGGATGAAGAGTTTTAGTGCCCTTGATAAACTTCTCCCATCCCAATCCATCACTAGGATCTCTGTGACCCCCTTTTCTGGTTAGGGCCCTCTCAGCTGAACCCACCTTGCAGGGAACATAAGCACATAAGAGAAGCCATATTGGATCAGGCCAATGGCCCATCCAGTCCAACACTCTGTGTCACATAAGAACAGAAGAGAAGCCATGTTGGATCAGGCCAATGGCCCATCCAGTCCAACTCTCTGTGTCATAAGCATGTAAGAGAAGCCATGTTGGATCAGGCCAATGGCCCATCCAGTCCCACGCTTGGTGCCATAAGAACATAAGAGAAGCCATCAAGTGCCATCAAGAGGTCCCCCAGTGGGGCCAGAAGCCCTTCCACTGTGCCCCGCACCCCGCAGCACAAGAACCCAGCGCATCGGTGCGGGAGAGGGCGCCTCCTTGAGCCGCCGCGGGGAGAAAGGCCTCCTTAGAGCCGTGGCGCAACCGGGGCCCAAGGCGCGGTGCCCGCCTCGCCTCGCCTCCCGCGCGGAGCTTTGCAGAAGCCCGCTGTGGCCGGTGGAAGGCGGCAGGAGGCAGCCAGAGGCCCGAAGGGAGCCGGGCCGAGGCGGCGGCATCGGAGGGGGGGGGGCGGAGGGAGCGCCCCGGCGAGAAGCGGAGGGCAAGGCCAGGGCGTCGTATAAAAGCCAGGCGGCCACCCTTCTCCCCGGCAGGGGAGGCGGGCAGGCGAGGAGAGGAGAGGAGAGGCGGGCCGGCCCCTCTCGGCTCTCCGGCTGGCAGGAGGCAGAACGCGGCGAGGCGAGGCGAGGCAGTCAGGGGGCGCCTCGCTCGCCAGCAGCGGCGGAAGGGCCGGCTCTCGCCCCGCGGGCTCGCAGGCGGGCAGGCGCCGCCGTCGGGGGGAGCCCTCCAGCCGGGCGCGCAGAGCCACGAGGGGAGCCGGCGGGCAGCGGGGAAGAAGCGCCACGCCGGGGGCGCCCGAGAGCGCATTGGAGCCGCGGGGGGAGGCAGGGGGAGCCGCCGCCGCCGCCGCCTCTCCCCACCCGCCGCCGCCGCTCGCCCTCGGGGCCTCGGGGGCCCGCCGGAGGCCGCCCGCCTTGGATGGTGCCGCCGAGGGCGAGGAAGCGGCGGTGGGGGGCGCCGGAGAGGCCCGGAGCCCCCCGGTGCGCGCTGGGGGGCGGCAGGCGCGCCCCCTGCCGCCTGCCCCGCCGCCGCCGCCGCCTCCCCCGGGCGCCCCTCGCCCCGCAGCGGCGGAGAGCTGGAGGTGGTGGAAGCGGCCGCGCGGCTCCTCCTCGGCCCGCCCCGTCGATGCCGAGAGCGGTGGCGCGGCGGGAGAGAGCCCGGCGGCGGAGGCGGCGGCCACTCCTGCGCCACTAGCGGCGGCGGCGGCCCCGGGGGCTCGTTCGCCTTCTCCCGCCGCTCCCGCTCGGCCGAGGAGCCCGAAAGGCGCCCGCTGGAGGAGGATGGGCCGCCTGGCCGCCGAGCTGCTGCTCCTGCTCGGCCTCCTCCTGCTCACCCTCCACATCACCGTCCTCCGCGGCAGCCCCGACGCCGCCAGCGCCGCCCGCAGCTCCAACCGCAGCAGCAGCAGCAGCGACCAGCGCCGCCCGCCCCCCCACCAGCAACAGCAGCAGCAGCAGGTGAGCGAGCCAGCCAGCCAGCCAGGAGGGCCACACGCGCCGCTGCCCGAGAAAGAAAGCGCTTCGTCCCAAGCTGACTGGCTCCTTCCTTCCTTCCTTCCTTCCTTCCTTCCTTCCTTCCTTCCTTCCTTCCTTCCTTCCTTCCTTCCTTCCTTCCTTCCCTCTCTCCCCTCCCTCCATTCCCTCTCTCTCCTTCCTTCCTTCTTTCCCTCCTTTCCTCTCTCCTTCCTTCCTCCCTTCCCTCTCTCTCTTTCCTTCTTTCCCTCTCTCTCCTTCCTTCCTTCCTTCCTTCCTTCCTTCCTTCCTTCCTTCCTTCCTTCCTTCCTTCCTTCCTTCCTTCCCTCTCTCCCCTCCCTCCATTCCCTCTCTCTCCTTCCTTCCTTCTTTCCCTCCTTTCCTCTCTCCTTCCATCCTCCCTTCCCTCTCCTTCATTCCTTCCCTCTCTCTCTTTCCTTCTTTCCCTCTCTCTCCTTCCTTCCTTCCTTCCTTCCTTCCTTCCTTCCTTCCCTCTCTCCCCTCCCTCCATTCCCTCTCTCTCCTTCCTTCCTTCTTTCCCTCCTTTCCTCTCTCCTTCCTTCCTCCCTTCCCTCTCCATTCCTTCCCTCTCTCTCTTTCCTTCTTTCCCTCTCTCTCTCTCCTTCCTTCCTTCCTTCCTTCCTTCCTTCCTTCCTTCCTTCCTTCCTTCCTTCCTTCCTTCCTTCTCCTTTTTCTCATTCTTTCTCTCTTTATTTCCTTCCTTCCTCTTTCTTTCTCTCTTTTCTCTTTCTCTTTCTTTTTCCCTTTTCTCTATTTCCTTCCTTCCTTTCTCTCTCTTTCACTCTTTACTTTAATCCTTCCTTCTCTTTTTTCTTTTTCTCGTTCTTTCTCTTTTTATTCCCTCCTTCCCTCTTTCTCTCACTCTCTCTTTCCTCCCTTTCTCTCCCTTTCATTTTCTCCTTCCTTCCTTCCTTCCGTCTGTCTTGTCCTGTCCTGTCCTTTCTCCGAAGAGCGCACCTGGTTCCCTCCCCTCCATCCTTCTAACCTCACCTGGTCATTTTCAGCCAGAGGGGCTGCCCACAGGTGCCCCCCCACCTATTTCCTGCCCAGTGGGAATTTGAACCAAGGACTCCCCAGACGGGGCCAAGGGTCGCCCGATCTCCTCAGATCTCGGAAGTCAAGCAGAGTCAGTCGATGGGAGACCTCCAAGGAAAGCCAGGGTTGCTCCTAATGCAGTGGCTGTAATTTGACCAGGTGTAGGCTGCCTCTGTGGATGGGAGCACAATCTAATGATGGAGAATCCAGCCTATGGGATCTACGTGATTCCTTTACCTGGGAGGTGCTGGGGATTGAACCTGGGACCTTTGGTGTGCAAAGCAGATGCCCTGCCTCTGAGCCGTGGTCCCGGCAACCAGCGAGACGCCTGATCGATTCTTTTGCAGCGCCTGCAGTCTCGCTTCTGTGCCTGTCATACCTCCTATACCAATATGATAAATCTCCCCGCTGGAGGAAAGCGACGAAAAGCTTCATAGATCAGTTTCCTTGATGGATTCCCTTGTCGTGATCTGTCTGTTACCCTCCTGCCACGTGTGTGTTTGTAGGTGTGTGTGAACTGTAGCCAACCGACAGCAACTGCATAGGGTTTGCAAGACAAACAGTAAACATACTCGAGAGATGCAGGTCGGTAGCTGCGTTGCTCTGAGGCAGGGGTGACCACATGTGGGTTTTTTTACACATAATTTGTGGCTCTCAAAGCCCCTTCACTGCTTGAAGACGGCATTTCTCTCTTTAAATCACTTCTGCGAGTCGAGCCAGCTGGCAGCTTGGAGAATGCATTTAAAGTTGCTTTCTTTCTACCTCTCTCTCTCTCCCCATCTTCCTTCCTTCCTTCCTTCCTTGCGGCTCTCCAAAATCTGACGTCCATGTCTTGCGGCTCTCAAACATCTGACGTTTATTCTCTGCGGCTCTTCCGTTAAGGAAGTTTGGCCAGTTTGGGCTACAAGGTCTTCCTGCCTTTGATTCCCTACCGGCGTGTGAGATGAGTCTTTGCACGTCTGGCGAAGCTGCCCTTGATCTGACAGCTGTTCAGATAAGAGCCCTTGGCAGGAAGAGACCGGTTCACAACTCCCGGACCGAGAGGAAGTCGGTCGCTGGCGTTTCCAGCCGGTGGCACAGGAAGGGGAGGTGCCCCTCGTGAGTGACAGGTGGGGGGGGGCGCTGGTTCTCCTTAGAAGCCCTTTGCCTATCTGTGGACAAGAAAGGAAGGTGGGAATCTGCACTGTCCTGGTTCCGTTGATTCCCGTTGTGCCTGAAATGTTCAGGGCGGCTTGCAGCATTTTTTAAAAACCACCTTCATCTCTTCAGGCACGCGGCTTCTGCCGGTACCCATCGGCCACACCTTGATTTGTGAAGCAATTGGGCAGAATGCAAACTTAGCTTTATTTTTCTCTGCCTGCGCTATGCGCAACCCCTCCTCCAGCACCAATAAACATGAACATCGATGAACATACGAAGCTGCCTTCTACTGAATGAGACCCCCCTCAGTCCATCAAAGTCAGTCTTGTCTACTCAGACTGGCAGTGGCTCTCCAGGGTCTCAAGCGGAGGTTATTCACGCCTACTTGCCTGAACCCTTTTTAGTTGGAGATGCCTGGGATTGAACCTGGGACCTTCTGCTTCCCAAGCAGATGCTCTGCCACTGAGCCACTGTCCCTCCCCAACGTCTATGGACATATGAAGCTGCCTTCTACTGAATCAGACCCCCCTGCTGGGTCCATCAAAGTCAGTCTTGTCTACTCAGCCTGCCAGCACCTCTCCAGGGTGTCCAGCGGAGGTTTTTCACACCTACTTGCCTGGACCCTTTTTAGTTGGAGATGTCAGGGATTGAACCTGGGACCTTCTGCTTACCAAGCAGATGCTCTACCCCTGAGCCACCGTCCCTCCCCTTCTGCCTTCTGTTTTTGTTTTGTTCTTGGGGAGGGGGGGACTGCATTCATGAATCTTTACCGCTGATAAGCATAGAGATGGGCGGTGGGAACCATTCTGTGTCCCAGGCAACTTGGGTGTTAGCTCAAAAACCACAGGTGGACTCGGTGGTTCTTAGCCGCTGCAGCCTATCAGGTACCCCAAATCGTCATGGGTGACTGGAGTTTGCTTCCTTCCCGACAGTCTGTGGATGAAGCAGGGTTACTGGCTGCCATGTGGGGCCTGGAGATTTCCTAAAATCACAGTGGCTCTCCGGATGACGGAGTTCCGTTCTCTTTGGAGAAAACAGCGGTTTTGATTCGTTCGGTCAGTTTGGAGTAGCGGTTTCGAGCGGCGGACTCTAATCTGGAGAACTGGGTGGATTCCCCCCTTCCACATGCAGCTGCTGGGTGACCTTGGGCCGATCCCAGTTCTCTCCGAGCTCTCTCAGCCCCACCTGCCTCACAAGGTGTCTGTTGTGGGGAGAGGAAGGGAAGGAGATTGTAAGCCGCTCTGAGCCACCGAGTGAAAGGCAGGGTGTAAAGGCAAGATGTAGCCCCGTGGCGCAGAGTGGTAAAGCTGCAGTACTGAAGCTCTCTGCTCGTAACCTGAGTTCGATCCCAGCAGAAGCTGGGTTCAGGTAGCCGGCTCGAGGTTGACTCAGCCTTCCATCCTTCCGAGGTCGGAATCTCAGCTGGGAGAGCGTTCCACCAGGTCGGGGCCAGAGCTGAGAAGGCTCCAGTCGTAGTTAGCCAAATGCTTCTCGGTCCAGGAATTTTCAGTCGTTCTTTGTCCAGTGAGCGTAATGCTCTTGGGGGAGGGTACACTAGGAGAGTTGGTCCTGAAGTTATGCTGATCCCAGACCATGTTGGGCTTTCGAGGCTAAAACCAGCACTTTGAACCTGATCCGGGATTCAATTTGGAGCCAGTGCCACTCCCCGGCAGGGAAAAAGAAGACCATAGATTTATAGCCTGCCCTTCTCTCTGAATCAGAGTCTCAGAGCGGCTTACCATCTCCTTACCTTCTTCCCTCACAACAGACACCCCCTGAGGTGGGTGGGCCTGAGAGACCTCTCCCGGAAGCTGTCCTTTCAAGGACAACTCTGTGAGAACTCTGGCTAACCCAAGGGCATTCCAGCAGCTGCAAGTGGAGGAGTGTGAGAATTTTGCTGAACTCTAGGACTTGACAAATTTTCTAATATTCCCCACACACACACACACAAAAAAAAATGGGAAAATCGCCAAAACGTATCAAGCAGACAGAAGGAAATCTTCCTCATGCCGCTGTGGCCAGATGGGAGAAAGTAATTTAAAAGGTATGATGGGAGTAAGGTTTTATGTTGACATTTCTAATTCAAGAAGTGTTTTAAGGTAGATGCTGAGCTGATATAATTTAGTACCCCTTTCGGTGACGTCCAGGGGATGTGGCGTATGCAAAGGAGTTATGCAAATGAGTTGTGCTAACGAGCTCCAGGACTTCTTTTTCTACGAAATGACCGCTGGTCCCGCCAGTCCGGTTGCACCAAGCATCCAAAGGAATCCAAGAAGCAAGCAGATTTTGCTTTTTTACCTTAAAGCACGCTCCCAAGTTTTGAGTGATGTTTCCAAGGGAACAGTGAAGAGCGTGGAAAGATCAATCTCTCCACACCTGAAATTTGCGGGAACGTGGCCTCTCTTGGTGTGGATTTGGTAACTAAGGAAGAGCGGATCATGGAGTTTCCAAGTAATCGGGGGCTGTTAGCTGCAGCTTTGCTTAGAGCTTGTAATACAACGTTTTTCATTCCTATAGATTCCAAAAATAATCCTCAAGGTGCCTAGCTATAACGTTTTTATGCGTGATGATTTCTTTCCTTATGAGTTCCTGGAGTGCCTTAAAGGGATATACCGTAAAAGAATAAACAGGAAGGATTTTTTTTTTTAAATGAAACATTTTCTACCATCAGAATTTGGCTCTCTCGACAGAGAAGTCACATAATGAGCGAAACAGATGAGCAAACGTAAACTCTAGGAGAAAGTCGCTCCCAGAGGGGTACTTTGTAAATTACCCAGGGCGGTGGGGTTGAAGGTGATTCTCTAGTTCTAAAGGGGGAGGGAAGTAAAAATCAGATTCTTTTTTTACAGCCGTTCGTAGTATTCTGTATGGGTTCCCCGTTTCCAGAATTGTCTTCCGTTTCTAATAAGCTTTTAAATTGCATTTTTGTCTTCAAGCGCTGTAGAGCTAACGGTCTGGTAGAGCTCCTTCGTCGTATTCTACCACGTGCTGCAGTGTTGAAGTTTTATACTTCCTCACTCGATTGATTTTGCAGCTACGGAAAGCCGAATCCGGAATCCACTACAGTCAAAGAGTGTATCGGGTGTCATGCTAAGCGTTTAAACAGATGGACGTGTGTGTGTGTGTGTGTTGCAAATACATTTCTTCTCCAGCCTGAAGAATAATAACGCACCCCAGATACACATTTCCAAACACAACTCCACGGACGTTTCCAGGTCTCGGAAAGCTTTGCTGACTCTCGGTTTTCAAACAGCATGATCCAGTGTAGTTACTCCCTTTTCAGCCCGTCGAAATCCTGCATCAGGTTACTCTGTAAAACTGCCATCAGGATTGCAGTAGAAAAGAGAAGAACCCTATAGCACCTTAAAGACCAGGGGTGTCGAACTCATTTGTTATGAGGGCTGGATCTGATATAAATGACACCTTGTTGGGCCGGGCCATGTCGAGTTGGGCCATGTGTGTACCTATTTTAACATTAGATAGCAGAGATAGGAGAGAGATAAATTTTATGAAGAACACAGACGAACACACATATTTTTTAAAAAACTTAAAACATACTTAAAACGTTAGCATTCATTGGTCTTAAAGATGCTTTCTTTGTATTTCTCCCACGGGATCCAAAGAACTTGGCAAAGGAAGCTCCGGCTCTTTCCTTCCTTCCCCAGGGGACCAGGATGGGGAGGAACCTCAGTAGCTTGGTTCAGTAGTTCCGCTGTGCGATTGAGAGAGCCTGGCAAAGCAAGCTATTCCTCCCCCTTTCCTCCCCAAGGGAGGAGCCTCAGCCAATAGAAGGAAGAGAGGCTTGGTTCAGTAGTTCTGCTGTGCGATTGAGAGAGCCTGGCAAAACAAGCTCTCCCTCCCCCCCTTCCTCCCCAAGGGAGGAGTCTCAGCCAATGGAGAAAATAGAGGTTTTGCTCTGTAGCTCCTGTGCGATTGAGCAAGCCTGGCAAAGCAAGCTGTTATGCAGAATGAAGCAAGATATAGGGAGAAGAAAGCAGAAGACAGCCAATTGCTTGGGGGTCTGATAGGAGCCCTCCAGGGGCCTGATTCGGCCCCCAAACTGCATGGTTGACACCCCTGTTTAAAGACTAACACAATTTGTGGCAGGGGTGGGGATTTTGTGAGTCATGGCTCACTTCTTCATATAGAGCAAGATGGGAAGCCATGTTGGTTTGTCTGTAGCAATAGAAAAGAGAAATGCCGATTCCTCACTCGCCTTATGCCGCTCTCTCTCTCCTCTCCTTGACGGGGCTTCCGTCGGATTTCACACACTCTGCCCCAGGAGTGCAACTCACTCCACCTTTTTCTTGCAGCAAACAAGATCCTCTAAAAGCCAGTTTCTGTTTGCTGCGCAAAAAAGGCGAAGCTGGTTGCAGCCCCGAGGCAGATAGTGCGAAATGCAACAGAACCCCCGCGGAGAAGAGGAGAATGAGAGCGGCTTAAGGCTACTGGGAAATCAGCCCAAGAGTCCAGGAGGACCTTGACAGGCTGGAAAACTGGGCTAAAACCAATAAAATGAATTTTAACAGGGATAAATGGAAAGTTCTGCATTTTGGTAGGAAAAATCCCATGCATGGTTATAGGATGGGGGAGACTTGTCTTAGCAGTAGTCTGTGCAAAAAGGATCTCGGGGTCTTAGTGGATCATACGCTGAACGTGAACCAAAAGTGTGATGCGGCGGCTAAAAAGGCAAATGCAATTTTGGGCTGTATCAACAGAAGTATAGTGTCCAAATCATGTGAAGTGATGGTATCACTTTACTCTGCTCTGGTAAGACCTCATCTGGAGTATTGTGTTCAGTTTGGGTACCACATTTTAAGAACGATATAGACAAGCTGGAAAGGGTCCAGAGGAGGGCGACGAAGATGGTGAGGGGTCTGGAGACTGAGTCCTATGAGGAAAGGATGAAGGAGCTGGGCATGTTTAGCCTGGAGAAGAGGCAGCTGAGAGGTGATAGGATCACCATCTTCAAGTCCTTGGCTGTCATAGAGAGGATGGTGTGGAATTGTTTTCTGTGGCCTCAGAAGGTAGGACCAGAACCAAATGGGTTGAAATTAAATCAAAAGAGTTTCCGGCTCAACATCAGGAAGAATTTCCTGACCATTAGAGCAATTCCTCAGTGGAACAGGCTTCCTCCTTGGGAGGTGGTGGGCTCTCCTTCCTTGGAGGTTTTTCAACAGAGACTAGATGGCCATCTGACAGCAATGAGGATCCTGTGAATTTAGGGGGAGGTGTTTTTGAGTTTCCTGCATTGTGCAGGGGGTTGGACTAGATGAGCCTGGAGGTCCCTTCCAACTCTGTGATTCTATGAAATTTTGTTAGTCTTGAAGGTGCTCCTGGACTCTGGCTCTTTTCTGCTGCGGCAAACATGGCCGCCCAGTCTTTATCTGCCGGCAAGACTGCAGAGTGCTGTCTTGTTATCTGTGGCGCAGAGATGCTCTAGGAGAGGTAGTTCTGTGCTCCCTGTTTGGTAGAGCAGTTCACCCCTGCCTAGTCAGTCTCCCAAGTAAGTCTGCAAAGATGAAAACGGGCTGGCGCTTCCTTTTAATGGTTGCTTGTCAAGTTTTCTTCTGTGGGGGCTCACGTTTCTTCCCTCTTGACGTTTGGGGAACTCCTTCAGGCGTGTTGAACATGCAGTTTGGGGGCCGAATCAGGCCGGAGGGCTCCTGTCAGGCCCCTGAGCAACTGGCTGTCGTCTGTTTCCTTCTCCCTCTCTTTTGCTTCTTTCTGCATCTCAACTTGCTTTGCAAGACTTGCTCGATCGCGCAGGAGCTACAGAGCAAAACCTCTATTTTCTTCATTGGCCGAGGCTCCTCTCTCGGGGAGGAAGGAGAAAGGAAAAGCTTGTTTTGCCAGGCTCTCTCAATTTCACAGCAGAGCTACTGAGCCAAACCTCTCTTCCTTCTGTAGGCTGAGGCTCCTCCCCCTTGTCCCCTGGGGAAGGAAGGAAAGAGCCAGAGCTTCCTTTGCCCGCTCCCTTGAATCTCGTGGGAGAAATACAAAGAAGGCATCTTTGAGACCGATGAGGGATAATGTTTTAAGCACGTTTTAAGTTATTTAAAAAGTATATATTTGTGTTCATCTGTGTTCTTTATAACATTTATAGTACACACGTGGCCCGGCCCGACATGGCCTGGCCCAACAAAGTCTCATTCATGTCAGATCCGGCCCTCGTAACAAATGAGTGTGACACCCCTGGTATATATGAGATGAGTTTCCAGTGGCTCAGGAGAGCCCAAGGAAAATGGCACTCCTTCCTCAAAGCATGGGATGGTTACAGCAGGAAAACATTGCCTTGTGGGGGGGGGGGAGCACCTTTTCAATCACTAGAAGCCAGAAGATAGATCCAAGTGGGCAACCGCCGGACTCAAACTCTGTTCTAGAAGCTAGAAAGTTCTCTCCAAGGCAGGCATTCGCCCAGACTTCCAAGGAGAAACAGACTTCCAAGGAGAAACAAAAGCATCAGGCCTCGTGGCTGGCGTTGCACCAGGAGTGGTATCATCACACCAGCAACGTTCAGCTGGAAGAAGTTCACGGTGGCTCAGTGGTAGAGCATCTGCTTGGGAAGCAGAAGGTCCCAGGTTCAATCCCTGGCATCTCCAAAAAGGTTCCAGGCAAATAGGTGTGGAAAACCTCAGCATGAGACCCTGGGGAGCCGCTGCCAGTCTGAGAAGACAATACTGACTTTGACGGACCAAGGGTCTGATTCAGTATAAGGCAGCTTCATATGTTCATATGTTACTGTTTTTAATGCAAGAAGTTTACTGTTACTCTTTGGCTGCTCTGACGGGTAACAGACTCGTGATAGTCGCTCTTTGGGAGTCCCCTGTATCCCCCGTCTGCCCTTCTTTTGTGCATCCCTAGCAAAACTGAGCCAGGCGGGCAGCCGTTTTGGTCTGAAGCACTAGAACAAAGTTGGGAGTCCAGTAGCACCTTTAAGACCAACCACGTTTTGTTGAGGACGTAAGCTTTCGTGGGCTAGAAGCACACTTCATCAGGCAATGAAGTAGAGTACAGCAAGCAGTGCTACACAGGGGTCATTTTGTAGAAAAATAAGTGGTGGAGCTCATTAGCGTAACTCATTAGCATATCCCACCATCCTCCAACAGCAACCTGACACAAGAAAGGAGAGCCCCGGGCAAGCGAGGCCTGCTTAGGCTGGCTAGAGATCCAGCCAGCCCAAGCAGGCCTCGCTCACCTGGGGCTCTTCTGGGCCACCTCCCCTCCAGTCAAAAGGCCAGCAAGCCACCCGTGGCCCAAAATCACATAAGAAGTGGAGAAAGGGTGGTGTGGGCTTTTCCACGGGTTATTGAGGGTTGCTGGGGGTGTGGCAAAGCCCCTAACGGCTGGCTGGCTGCCCGCTCTCCTCATCCAGGGATTGTTATGCAGCTGCACCTCCTAGTCAGTGGACAAGGTAGGTGGGGAGGAGGAGGGGGAACCCTCAGAAAGGTTCAGGAGCTGCGCTCCTCTGAGCTCCTGCTGAATTCAAGGCCTGCTTGCTACATACAGTTTGTGGGTAAGATTAAGCCTGCACAATGGTACTATGTTAGAATCCAATGTAGCGGCCCCGTGGCGCAGAGTGGTAAAGCAGCAGTACTGCAGTACTGTGGTCTGAACTCTCTGCTCACGACCTGAGTTCGATTCCGGCGGAAGCTGGATTCAGGTAGCCGGCTCAAGGTTGACTCAGCCTTCCATCCTTCTGAGGTTGGTAAAAAGAGTCCCCAGCTTGCTGGGGGGAAAGTGTAAAAGACCGGGGAAGGCAACAGCAAACCACCCCGTAAAAAAGTCTGCCGTGAAAACGTTGTGAAAGCAACGTCACCCCAGAGTCGGAAACGACTGCACAGGGGACCTTTCCTTTCCTAGAATCCAATGGCAAAGTAGTGAAATTAACAAACTGAAAGGAGAACAGTTTGGCGTGGATGGAATAAGTTGTGTGGGGAAACAGCAAAAGGTAATAAACATGTGGGAATTGGACCAAACTAGGGATGCTAGTAGCCAGGTTCACCAGTCGTTAGAATGAGTGGAACGTCTGCCAAAATACAAACCACGATCGGTGCCTCGATTAACGTTGTGTCGGGACTCCTTGGAAAGTCAGACTTGAGAGTTGTGTTGTTGACCTTAAGAAGAATCTGAAACTCAGGCAGTTGAATATCCACATGCCTCGTTCTGACAGTCACTCTGTCCTTTGAAGAGAGAGATCTCCTGTTATTGCTTTTTTTTTTTAATGGAAGGCCTCGTGGACTGTGAGGAATCTCTTGTTTGTACCGATTCGAGATCCCTTGTTGTTGGCCTCTGTTGAGCTTTACTGGGGTGTATGTTTGTATTTTAACAAGGAGTCTCTTTTTCTCGTTTGCATCCTAAAAGTTTGTGTATTGCGTGGATGCTTACACTTGAGTAATTCGGTTTGTATGATTTTTATAATCGTATGGTTATGAAATCTGATGGACCTCCTGATGGCACCTGGGTTTTTTGGCCACTGTGTGACACGGTTCTTATGTAACACAGAGTGTTGGACTGGATGGGCCACTGGCCTGATCCAACATGGCTTCTCTTATGTTCTTATGTGACACAGAGTGCTGGACTGGATGGGCCACTGGCTTGATCCAACATGGCTTCTCTTATGTTCTTATGTAACACAGAGTGTTGGGCCTGGATGGGCTATTGGCCTGATCCAACATGGCTTCTCTTATGTTCTTATGTGACACAGAGTGCTGGATTGGATGGGCCACTGGCCTGATCCAACATGGCTTCTCTTATGTTCTTATGTGACACAGAGTGTTGGACCGGATGGGCCATTGGCCTGATCCAACATGGCTTCTCTTATGTTATGTGACACAGAGTGTTGGACTGGATGGGCCATTGGCCTGATCCAGCATGGCTTCTCTTATGTTCTTATGTGACACAGAGTGTTGGACTGGATGGGCCATTGGTCTGATCCAACATGGCTTCTCTTATGTTCTTATGTGACACAGAGTGTTGGACCGGATGGGCCATTGGCCTGATCCAACATGGCTTTTCTTATGTTCTTATGTGACACAGAGTGTTGGACCGGATGGGCCATTGGCCTGATCCAACATGACTTCTCTTATGTTCTTATGTGACACAGAGTGTTGGACCGGATGGGCCATTGGCCTGATCCAACATGGCTTCTCTTCTGTTCTTATGTGACACAGAGTGTTGGACTGGATGGGCCACTGGCCTGATCCAACATGGCTTCTCTTATGTTCTTATGTGACACAGAGTGTTGGACTGGATGGGCCATTGGCCTGATCCAACATGGCTTCTCTTCTGTTCTTATGTGACACAGAGTGTTGGACTAGATGGGCCATTGGCCTGATCCAACATGGCTTCTCTTATGTTCTTATGTGACACAGAGTGTTGGACCGGATGGGCATTGGCGTGATCCAACATGGCTTCTCTTATGTTCTTATGTGACACAGAGTGTTGGACTGGATGGGCCATTGGCCTGATCCAGCATGGCTTCTCTTATGTTCTTATGTGACACAGAGTGTTGGACTGGATGGGCCATTGGTCTGATCCAACATGACTTCTCTTATGGTCTTATGTGACACAGAGTGTTGGACCGGATGGGCCATTGGTCTGATCCAACATGGCTTCTCTTATGTTCTTATGTGACACAGAGTGTTGGACCGGATGGGCCATTGGTCTGATCCAACATGGCTTCTCTTATGTTCTTATGTGACACAGAGTGTTGGACCGGATGGGCCATTGGCCTGATCCAACATGACTTCTCTCATGTTCTTATGTCTGAGGCAGTGATGCTGTGTCTTCCTAGTGCTTGTGGGGGGGGGGGGGACAGAGGGAGGGCTTCTGGAGTTCTGCCCCCACTGGTGGACCTCCTGATGGTACCTGAGTTTTTTGGCCACTGTGTGACACAGAGTGTCAGACTGGATGGGCTGTGGGCCTGATCCAACATGGCTTCTCTTATGTTCTTATGTAACACAGAGTGTTGGACTGGAGGGGCCATTGGCCTGATTCAACATGGCTTCTCTTATGTTCTTATGTGACACAGAGTGTTGGACTGGATGGGCCACTGGCCTGATCCAACATGGCTTCTCTTATGTTCTTATGTAACACAGAGTGTTGGACTGGATGGGCCATTGGCCTGATCCAACATGGCTTCTCTTATGTTCTTATGTGACACAGAGTGTTAGACTGGATGGGCCATTGGCCTGATCCAACATGGCTTCTCTTATGTTCTTATGTGACACAGAGTGTTGGACCGGATGGGCATTGGCCTGATCCAACATGGCTTCTCTTATGTTCTTATGTGACACAGAGTGTTGGACTGGATGGGCCATTGGCCTGATCCAGCATGGCTTCTCTTATGTTCTTATGTGACACAGAGTGTTGGACTGGATGGGCTATTGGCCTGATCCAACATGGCTTCTCTTATGTTCTTATGTGACACAGAGTGCTGGATTGGATGGGCCACTGGCCTGATCCAACATGGCTTCTCTTATGTTCTTATGTGACACAGAGTGTTGGACCGGATGGGCCATTGGCCTGATCCAACATGGCTTCTCTTATGTTATGTGACACAGAGTGTTGGACTGGATGGGCCATTGGCCTGATCCAGCATGGCTTCTCTTATGTTCTTATGTGACACAGAGTGTTGGACTGGATGGGCCATTGGTCTGATCCAACATGGCTTCTCTTATGTTCTTATGTGACACAGAGTGTTGGACCGGATGGGCCATTGGCCTGATCCAACATGGCTTTTCTTATGTTCTTATGTGACACAGAGTGTTGGACCGGATGGGCCATTGGCCTGATCCAACATGACTTCTCTTATGTTCTTATGTGACACAGAGTGTTGGACCGGATGGGCCATTGGCCTGATCCAACATGGCTTCTCTTCTGTTCTTATGTGACACAGAGTGTTGGACTGGATGGGCCACTGGCCTGATCCAACATGGCTTCTCTTATGTTCTTATGTGACACAGAGTGTTGGACTGGATGGGCCATTGGCCTGATCCAACATGGCTTCTCTTCTGTTCTTATGTGACACAGAGTGTTGGACTAGATGGGCCATTGGCCTGATCCAACATGGCTTCTCTTATGTTCTTATGTGACACAGAGTGTTGGACCGGATGGGCATTGGCGTGATCCAACATGGCTTCTCTTATGTTCTTATGTGACACAGAGTGTTGGACTGGATGGGCCATTGGCCTGATCCAGCATGGCTTCTCTTATGTTCTTATGTGACACAGAGTGTTGGACTGGATGGGCCATTGGTCTGATCCAACATGACTTCTCTTATGGTCTTATGTGACACAGAGTGTTGGACCGGATGGGCCATTGGTCTGATCCAACATGGCTTCTCTTATGTTCTTATGTGACACAGAGTGTTGGACCGGATGGGCCATTGGTCTGATCCAACATGGCTTCTCTTATGTTCTTATGTGACACAGAGTGTTGGACCGGATGGGCCATTGGCCTGATCCAACATGACTTCTCTCATGTTCTTATGTCTGAGGCAGTGATGCTGTGTCTTCCTAGTGCTTGTGGGGGGGGGGGGACAGAGGGAGGGCTTCTGGAGTTCTGCCCCCACTGGTGGACCTCCTGATGGTACCTGAGTTTTTTGGCCACTGTGTGACACAGAGTGTCAGACTGGATGGGCTGTGGGCCTGATCCAACATGGCTTCTCTTATGTTCTTATGTAACACAGAGTGTTGGACTGGAGGGGCCATTGGCCTGATTCAACATGGCTTCTCTTATGTTCTTATGTGACACAGAGTGTTGGACTGGATGGGCCACTGGCCTGATCCAACATGGCTTCTCTTATGTTCTTATGTAACACAGAGTGTTGGACTGGATGGGCCATTGGCCTGATCCAACATGGCTTCTCTTATGTTCTTATGTGACACAGAGTGTTAGACTGGATGGGCCATTGGCCTGATCCAACATGGCTTCTCTTATGTTCTTATGTGACACAGAGTGTTGGACCGGATGGGCATTGGCCTGATCCAACATGGCTTCTCTTATGTTCTTATGTGACACAGAGTGTTGGACTGGATGGGCCATTGGCCTGATCCAGCATGGCTTCTCTTATGTTCTTATGTGACACAGAGTGTTGGACTGGATGGGCCATTGGTCTGATCCAACATGGCTTCTCTTATGTTCTTATGTGACACAGAGTGTTGGACCGGATGGGCCATTGGCCTGATCCAACATGACTTCTCTTATGTTCTTATGTGACACAGAGTGTTGGACCGGATGGGCCATTGGCCTGATCCAACATGGCTTCTCTTATGTTCTTATGTGACACAGAGTGTTGGACCGGATGGGCCATTGGTCTGATCCAACATGGCTTCTCTTATGTTCTTATGTGACACAGAGTGTTGGACCGGATGGGCCATTGGTCTGATCCAACATGGCTTCTCTTATGTTCTTATGTGACACAGAGTGTTGGACCGGATGGGCCATTGGCCTGATCCAACATGACTTCTCTCATGTTCTTATGTCTGAGGCAGTGATGCTGTGTCTTCCTAGTGCTTGTGGGGGGGGGGGGACAGAGGGAGGGCTTCTGGAGTTCTGCCCCCACTGGTGGACCTCCTGATGGTACCTGAGTTTTTTGGCCACTGTGTGACACAGAGTGTCAGACTGGATGGGCTGTGGGCCTGATCCAACATGGCTTCTCTTATGTTCTTATGTAACACAGAGTGTTGGACTGGAGGGGCCATTGGCCTGATTCAACATGGCTTCTCTTATGTTCTTATGTGACACAGAGTGTTGGACTGGATGGGCCACTGGCCTGATCCAACATGGCTTCTCTTTTGTTCTTATGTAACACAGAGTGTTGGACTGGATGGGCCATTGGCCTGATCCAACATGGCTTCTCTTATGTTCTTATGTGACACAGAGTGTTGGACTGGATGGGCCATTGGCCTGATCCAACATGGCTTCTCTTCTGTTCTTATGTGACACAGAGTGTTGGACTAGATGGGCCATCGGCCTGATCCAACATGGCTTCTCTTATGTTCTTATGTGACACAGAGTGTTGGACCGGATGGGCATTGGCCTGATCCAACATGGCTTCTCTTATGTTCTTATGTGACACAGAGTGTTGGACTGGATGGGCCATTGGCCTGATCCAGCATGGCTTCTCTTATGTTCTTATGTGACACAGAGTGTTGGACTGGATGGGCCATTGGTCTGATCCAACATGGCTTCTCTTATGTTCTTATGTGACACAGAGTGTTGGACCGGATGGGCCATTGGCCTGATCCAACATGGCTTTTCTTATGTTCTTATGTGACACAGAGTGTTGGACCGGATGGGCCATTGGCCTGATCCAACATGACTTCTCTTATGTTCTTATGTGACACAGAGTGTTGGACCGGATGGGCCATTGGCCTGATCCAACATGGCTTCTCTTATGTTCTTATGTGACACAGAGTGTTGGACCGGATGGGCCATTGGTCTGATCCAACATGGCTTCTCTTATGTTCTTATGTGACACAGAGTGTTGGACCGGATGGGCCATTGGTCTGATCCAACATGGCTTCTCTTATGTTCTTATGTGACACAGAGTGTTGGACCGGATGGGCCATTGGCCTGATCCAACATGACTTCTCTCATGTTCTTATGTCTGAGGCAGTGATGCTGTGTCTTCCTAGTGCTTGTGGGGGGGGGGGGGGGACAGAGGGAGGGCTTCTGGAATTCTGACCCCACTGGTGGACCTCCTGATGGTACCTGAGTTTTTTGGCCACTGTGTGACACAGAGTGTCGGACTGGATGGGCTGTGGGCCTGATCCAACATGGCTTCTGTTATGTTCATAATATTATGTAAATATATGTAATTATTCCTTAATATTGTGAGTACATAGTGTTTTCACCATGGTATCTTTTGTATAAGTTGGATTAGTCCCCAGATCTGGACGGGATTCCCCCAGTTTGGGGGGCTTCTCTCCACCATTTGCCAGCTGTTTGGAGGGGAAAACCCCACCCCAAACGGCCATGTCTACATGCAGTGTCCTTGATGCAATGATGTCACATGGAAGTGACATCATCGCATCAGCAATGCTCTCATTTTTGATGAAAGTCTATGACTCGAGCCCAATTTACCATAGAGTTTGCCCGAAAAGTAGAGTGTTGCTGCGCCGTGTCACTGACATGATGATGTCATCATATTGGAGGCATACCTGCCCACTCCCAGAACACCCCCCTCTCCGATACCTCCTGCCAGCGCAACGAGGGGATCTAGTAACCCTGGACACAACCCAGTCATCTCTCCTCCAGGGCTTCTGATAGTTTTGCTGATGATCTGTTTTCTGTAGGGAGAACTGCTTGACGTTAGCGCAGTCTTTGGGTCCCAGCTGGCTTGGCTTGGAGAAGTGATTTAAAGAGAGGAATGCCTTCTTCAAGCTGGCCAGTGGAGTGGTGGTGGCTTTGAGAGCTACGCAATATATGTGAAAGAGCCACATGCGGCTCCCAAGCCACAGTTGGGCCACTCTTGCCCTAGACCTAACAGTAAACATAACATACTCATATGAACTGTCTCACACAGTGGCCAACCAGTTCCTCTGGAGTGCCAACAACATGGCAAAGAAGCTGAGGCCTTCTCTGAGAAGAACGTCAGAAGAGCCCTGCTGGATCAAACCAGTGAGGGTCCATCTAGTCCAGCCTCCTGTCTCACACAGTGGCCAATCAGTTCCTCTGGAGGGCCAACAACAGGGCAGAGAGGCCGAGGCCTTCCCCTGAGAAGAGCATCAGACGAGCCCTGCTGGATCAGACCAGTGAGGGTCCACTTATTCCAGCATCCTGTCTCATACCGTGGCCAGCCAGTTCCTCTGGAGGGCCAACAACAGGGCAGAGAGGCTGAGGCCTTCCCCTGAGGAGAACATCAGAGGAGCCCTGCTGGATCAGGCCAATGAAGGTCCATTTAGTCCAGCCTCCTGTCTCACACAGTGGCCAGGCAGTTCCTCTGGAGGGCCAAAAACAGGGCACAAACACCAAGACTTTCCCCTGCTTTCAAGAACATCAGAACAGCCCTGCTGGATGACACCAGTGAGGGTCCATCTAGTCCAGCCTCCTGTCTCACACGGTGGCCAACCAGTTCCTCTGGAGGGCCAACAACAGGGCAGAGAGGCCGAGGCCTTCCCCTGAGAAGAGCATCAGACGAGCCCTGCTGGATCAGACCAGTGAGGGTCCATTTATTCCAGCATCCTGTCTCATATCGTGGCCAGCCAGTTCCTCTGGAGGGCCAACAACAGGGCAGAGAGGCTGAGGCCTTCCCCTGAGGAGAACATCAGAGGAGCCCTGCTGGATCAGGCCAATGAAGGTCCATTTAGTCCAGCCTCCTGTTTCACACAGTGGCCAGTCAGTTCCTCTGGAGGGCCAACAACAGGGCACAAACACCAAGACTTTCCCCTGCTTTCAAGAACATCAGAACAGCCCTGCTGGATGACACCAGTGAGGGTCCATCTAGTCCAGCCTCCTGTCTCACACGGTGGCCAACCAGTTCCTCTGGAGGGCCAACAACAGGGCAGAGAGGCCGAGGCCTTCATAAGTACATCAGAAGAGCCCTGCTACTTGGCAAACTAGGTGATTGTCTAGGGCGCTGGCCTACTGGGGACACCACATTGGGCACCCTCCATGTGTGGCTGTGACATTATCAATGGGTGCAGGGAGGTTAGCCTGGTCTAGGATGCTAGACAGTCTAGAGCCAGACCAGTGGTCCATCTAGCCCAGCTTCCTGTCTCACCCAGTGGCCAACCAGGTCCCCTGGATGGCCAATGTCACGGCAGAGAGGCCTGGGAACTGTTGCCTTTAAAGACACACACACACACCCGGTGACCCAGGTTTACCCTGACATGAACGGTTGCCAGATTCTGCTACCTCTCTCTTTTGTCCCCGTTTTGGAATTTTAAATATACGTCCTTGTTCGTTCCCAGTGGATGGGTTCTGCCACAAACAGCAGGTGAGTACTTCTCTTGGAATTTTCAGTCGAACCCCCCACAAACTCTGCTTCATAATCCCAGAAGGAGTCAGACAGCGCGGAGCCTGTATTTAAAATATGTGTGTGCGCACTGTGATATACTACAAAGGCAGAGGGGCAGGAAAGATCAAACCCTTTCATGTGGTTCGAACGCAATCTTTATGCCCGAAAATATCGATTTCAGCAGTGTAGAACATCTGAACAGGGGGCTGACATTGTTTCTTTCATGGTCTGGTACAAAAAAGTGTGTTATTTTGCCTCTATTCAGGAGTTTGGGTTTTTTTTAGCAGGAACTCCTTTGCATATTAAGCCACACCCCCTTGATATAGCCAATCCTGCAAGAGCTTACAGGGCTCTTACTACAGGGCCTATTGTAAGCTCCAGGAGGATTGGCTACATCAGGGGGTGTGTGGCCTAATAGGCAAAGGAGTTCCTGCTACAAAAAAAGCCCTGTCTCTGTTTCTCTGTTTCTCTCTCCTCTCTCTCTGCTTGCTCTCACTAAGCTGAGTTAGTGTGAGCTAGCTCACAGTATTTTAGCCTCCAGCTCACAGATTTTTGTCTCAGCTCAGGAAAAACGGCCCCAGGGCAAAGTTAAATTACGAGTTAGCTCACAACTTTAATGCCAGTCGCTCACGAAGTAGGATTGTATAAACAAGGCTCCACAGCTTAGAGAGAGAATTGTCTTTGCTGCTGGTGGTTCGTGTTACAAATTGTTCCAGCAGTTTTGCTGTTTGCACACAAGCGAAGACAACACATCCACGCTTTCTCCTCCACAAGGGGTGGGGCGCGTTCAGTACCGCCCGCTTAATTGGCTCACGTTCTGAGTTTACCAACATCTTGTGGAGAAGAATAATTTGGAACAAAAGGATGTTCTTTATTTTTAAAAGCTGACATATTTGACATCTTCGTTTTTGCTGCAATGCTAGCATAAGACCATCAGAAGAGCCCTGCTGGATCAGGCCAGTGAGGGTCCACCTAGTCCAGCCTCCTGTCTCACACAGGGGCCAACCAGTTCCTCTGGAGGGCAAACAATAGGGCAGAGAGGCTGAGGCCTTTTCCTGATAAGAACATCAGAAGAGCCCTGCTGGGTCAGACCAGGGAGTGTCCATCTAGTCCAGCCTCCTGTCTCACACAGGGGCCAAGCAGTTCCTCTGGAGGGCCAACAACAGGGCAGAGAGGCCTTGGCCTTCCCCTGAGAGGAACATCAGAAGAGCCCTCCTGGATCAGACCAATGAGGGTCCATCTAGTCTAGTATCCTTTTTCACACAGTGGCTGTCCAGTGCCTCCAGAGGGCCAACAACAGGGCAGAGAGGCTGAGGCCTTCATAAGGCTGAGGCCTTTTCCTGATAAGAACATCAGAAGAGCCCTGCTGGGTCACACCAGGGAGTGTCCATCTAGTCCAGCCTCCTGTCTGACACAGGGGCCAAGCAGTTCCTCTGGAGGGCCAGCAACAGGGCAGAGAGGCCAAGGCCTTCTCCTGAGAAGAACATCAGAAGAGTCCTGCTGGATCAGATCAGTGAGGGTCCATCTAGTCCAGCATCAAGTTCCTCTGGAGGGCCAACAACAGGGCAGAGAGGCCAAGGCCTTCTCCTGAGAAGAACATCAGAAGAGCCCTGCTGGATCAGATCAGTGAGGGTCCATCTAGTCCAGCATCAAGTTCCTCTGGAGGGCCAACAACAGGGCAGAGAGGCCAAGGCCTTCTCCTGAGAAAAACATCAGAAGAGTCCTGCTAGGTCAGACCAGTGAAGGTCCATCTAGTCCATCCTCCTGTCTCACACAGTGGCCAACCAGTTCCTCTGGTGGATTAACAACAGGGGAGAGAGGCCAAGGCCTTCCCCTAATGTTGCCTCCGGGCTCTGGCATTTCAGAGGCTGACTGCCTCTGAATGTGGAAGTTTCCCTCAGTCAGTAGCAATCGATGGACTTATCCTCCATGAATCTAATCAATCGACCAGGAGTGGCCAAACTTGCTTAATGTAAGAGCCACATAGAACAGGCATCAGAAGGCAGGAAGGAAAATAGATGGAGAGGAGGGAGGGAGAGGTAGAAAGAAAGCAACTTTAACTTTAAATGCATCCTGCAAGCCACCAGCTTGGAGGGTTTATTGTGACATCTGCCAGGGAAGCATGAATTGCCTTTTTGGGATGGCAGCAGAGGGCTCCCCCAGACAACGCAGGAATGCCTCAACCAAAATGTCTTTCCCGCTCGCACATGCCTAACGATGCACCCGTTTTAGTGCGTCTTGGACTGAGAAGTGAAGGAATGACATCCTGACTTCAGTTTCAGGCCTAAACATCTCAAAGGGGTCAGATGACTAATCGCATTTCTTGGAAGTTTCATGTAAACCGTTGGCAGTCGTGTACAACGCTGATGGGCAGGTTTTGGTTTCTTTCCTTTATCCGTAACGAAATGCAGACTATCTCCTGGTAACGTTTAAGACCGTTGTTTTGTGGGTTTGGCATTTTGTAAAATAGGACATAAGTACTCTGTGCTTTAAACAAAGAGGACTTTTGGTGTTTGTTTGTTTTTTAAACTGCTCACGGAGGCCTCTTCGTGTCCCATCTTTCTGTTCGTCTCTCCGGCCGCCATCTCACGGAGGGAGACGGCTGCCTTAACGCTCGTGTGGGAAAGGGAACTTGGGTTAAAGAGACCTTAAAGAACCAGTTCGGTGTCGTGGTTAAGTGTGTGCGGACTCTTATCTGGAAAAACTGGGTTTGATTCCCCACTCCTCCACTTGCACCTGCTGGAGTGACCTTGGGTCAGCCATAGCTCTGGCAGAAGTTGTCCTTGAAAGGGCAGCTTCTGGGAGAGCTCTCCCAGCCCCACCCACCTCACAGGGTGCCTGTTGTGTGGGAAGGAGATAAAGGAGATTGTGAGCCGTTCTGAGACTCTGAGATTCGGAGTGGAGGGCAGGATATAAATCCAATATCTTCTATCTTCTTCTTGGGGTGTCAAACATTTGTTACGAGGGCTGGAACTGACATAAATGAGACTTTGTGGGGCCGGCTATGTGTTTCATAAAATGTAATGCCAGATAGTGGAGGTATAAACTTTATAAAGGACACAAACACAATTAAAGATCTATATATTTTTAGGAAACTTAAAACATCAGCACTCTTGCAATGTTTTGTTTATTTAACAATCTCTGATAACTGACAACTCTTGCTCTGAGGAGCCTCCGCCAATAGAAGGAAGAGAGGCTTCGCTTAATAGCTCTGCTGTGTGACTGAGAGAGCCTGGCAAAGCAAGCTCTCCCTCCCCCCTTCCTTCCCAAGGGAGGAGCCTCAGCCAATGGAGAAAATAGAGGTTTTGCTCTGTAGCTCTCCTGTGCGATTGAGCAAGCCTGGCAAAGCAAGCTGTGATGCAGAAGGAAGCAAGAGAGAGGGAGAAGGAAGCAGATGACAGACAGTTGCTTGGGGGCCTGATAGGAGCCTTCCGGGGGCCTGATTCAGCCTCTGGGCTGCATGTTTGACACCCCTGCTTCATACCATCGCGAGTACAGCCATGGTGTCGGCGGTGGGGTGACAGCTTTACACTTCAGCCTTCTGAGATGGTACTGATTTGCTTCATAGCCCTCCTGTCCAAATGAACTCACAAAGGACGGCCTCCTTTTCCCTCTTTTATCGTGGATTTCCAGTGTTGAGGAAAACGGGTGTGTACATACTTGACTGACCCCATGTGAACGTTTAAGGGACCATCAGCCCAACATCTGGTCTAAAATCTGCAAATCCCCAAAGCTCACGGGTCATTTTGAAGAAGAAGAGATGCCAGAGCTCATTAGCACAACTCGGTTGCATAACACATTTGCATACACTACACACACCCCTGACATCACCGGAAGGTGTACTAAATTATATCAATCTCAGTGTCTACCTTAAATTGCTTCTTGAATTAGAATTGTCATAATTAAAAAAAACCTTTACTCCCATCGTACCATAGAGTTTTCCTTCCCGAATTGCTAGAGCGTCCAGGAAAACCATAGAGTTTTCCTGGAAACGCCTAGAGCAGCCGGGACAACGATGTCACTTGAGGGCGATGTCAGGGGAGAACCTCCAAGGTGGGAGAACCCCCACTCGGCCTGGGGACATGGGAGCCCTAGTTTCTCAGTCTCATGGTGAGCAGAGGCAAGCATTCTGAATCAGCCAAAAAAAATTGCAGTCTGTACTCTTGAGGTGTTCTGGTGTGGACACGAATCAAGCCCATCCTGGTCAAATGCATTCTGACCGCTAGCCACACATGCATTGATTCACAGCACAAAATTTGCCTTCTCTAAGGAAAATATAGTGCAGATCATTTATAAAACGTGACAAGTCTGTAATTATTTTGTTGTTGTTGCCTGATCCAACCTGGCTTCTCTTATGTTCTTATGTGACACAGAGAGTTGGACTGGATGGGCCAGTGGCCTGATCCAGCATGGTTTCTCTTATGTTCTTGTGTGACACAGAGTGTTGGACTGGATGGGCCATTGGCCTGATCCAGCATGGCTTCTCTTATGTTCTTATGTGACACAGAGTGTTGGACTGGATGGGCCACTGGTCTGATCCAACATGGCTTCTCTTCTGTTCTTATGTGACACAGAGTGTTGGACTGGATGGGCCACTGGCCTGATCCAACAGGGCTTCTCTTATGTGACACAGAGTGTTGGACTGGATGGGCCACTGGCCTGATCCAACCTGGCTTCTCTTATGTTCTTATGTGACACGGAGTGTTGGACTGAACGGGCCATTGGCCTGATCCAACAGGGCTTCTCTTATGTTTTTATGTTCTTTGGCTATGGGGGTCATGAAAAGCCTAGCTTTCCCCCTCCCCAGTAATACTGGACTGTGAGGAAGAACTCTGGATGCTAGAGTAATGGATGCAGAATTGAGTGAGATGCATCTCAGATCTCTATCTTTCTTTTTACAGAAATCCAAACCAAACAAAACCAGACAAGACATTTACTTATATTTCCTTTTCTTTACAACAGAGGTTCTGAAAAATGCTGCCAGCGCGCGCGTGTGTTATCCTGAGTCCAGCAAGGCATCAAAGTGTAGACGTTCTAAAATGATTTTGGTTCAAAGTAAAAAGAAGTATGAGGATATTGCACATTTACGAGCGCAGTTAGTAGCATAGACATCACTTCTTACTGCGTTCGCCACATGGCAGTACCGTTTGGCCTGGCACCCACTTTTAACACTAGCTTGAAAAACGGAGCTGGCCACCGACTTGATTGGTACCCATGTAGGTAGTTATGCATATGTGTAATATAAGAAACGAGGACTTGGCTATTGGAAGGAGCAGGGTGTGGATCAGGGAATGTCCCTAGGGTGAGACAATCGGGGAGTGGAGATTTTGGGGAGTTTTACTGAAGTATTTAGCCATGGGGGGTGTGAAGCATCAATATGTTGCCTCTTGTTCTAAAACCGAGCCGTTGGCCACGGAGGCACCGTTCCCCATTATTAGAAACCACCAGCTGTTGTTCATTTCTGCAAATTCCACCGGTCTCTCCTTAATTGAAGGCTCCATTTCTTGGAGACCAGATGCTCGCTCAGAGCAAAGTCGTTCTCCTAACTTGTGGATATTCCGAGCAGAGTTGGTTCTCTGGCAACCTGCGTTTGCAGCTGTTTGCCAATTGCACTCTGGGTCTTATAATTAATTATTACTAAGTAATTAACAGTCCTGCAAATCTGTCCATGTTTTATGGAAATCCAACTCTTGGAAACTCCCCGCTGCCGTTTCTGAAAGGTTTCCTCAGGGCGGTTCTCCCACGCCCAGATTATTACAGCTATTTCAAACGGCTTTGTCAAATCGGCAGCCTTCACCCTGAGGAGAAACCACCATGCCTCAGAAGACGTTTATCATACTGCGAGACAGATGGATGATGGGGGAAAGATTAGGACAAATTAGGGTGCTTAAAAAGTCAACGGCAGGCCAGATACCCTATCTTAAGTGGAGCTTGTCAGATCTCAGAAGCTATGCAGGGTCAACCCTGGTTCATACTTGGATGGGAGACCACCAGGGAAGTCCAAGGTTGCTACGCAGAGGCAGGCAATGGCAAACCACCTCTGCCCTGACCTGGAGGGCCCAGGCTAGCTTGATCTTCTCAGATCTTGGAAGCAAAGCAGGATCAACCCTGGTGAGTACATGGTTGGGAGACCACCAAGGAAGTCCATGGTCACTACACAGAGGTAGACAATGGCAAACCACCTCTGCCCTGACCTGGAGGGCCCAGGCTAGTTTGATCTTCTCAGATCTTGGAAGTAAAGCAGGGTCAACCCTAGTTAGAACTTTGATGGGAGATCAGCAAGGAAGACCAGGGTCGCCATGCAGAGGAAGACAATGGCAAACTGTCTGTGAACGTCTCTTGGCTGGCTTGGTCCAGGACTGAAGCTCTTAAGAGTCAGTTGCAACTCAGTGGCACATTCTTCTTCTTACAGTTATGAAAGAGTGTTCTTCACGTTTGGTGGTGCAAAGTGACCATTGAGTTATGGCAACCCTGTAGAGTTTCTAAAGATAAGAGGCAAAAAGAAGTTGCTTGCCTGCGCAACCTTGGACTTCCTCGGTGGTCTCCCCTCCAAGTACCAGCTGGGGCTGACTCTGTGTAGCTTCTGAGCTCTGACAAGATCCAGGTCAAGGTGATCCCAGGTTATGCAGTGCTTTTAAAAGGGGGGGGGGGGTGGCAACTAAGCTAATGGCATCACAAGCTCTCTATGACATCACAGGCCCAGTCGACATCACAAAGGAGATGTGGCAGGCAAGGAGGTCAGAAGGGAAAAGGATTCCCTGCCGCCTCCCACTAGCAACAGCCAATGACACTCCCTGGCAACACAAGCTCTCTATGACATCACAGGCCCAGTCTGACATCACAAAGGAGATGAGGCAGGCAAGGAAGTCAGAAGGGAAAAGGATTCCCCGCCCCTCCTACTAGTGACAGCCAATGACACTCCCTGGTGACACATGCTCTGTATGACATCACAGGACCTATTGACATCACGAAGGAGATGAGGCAGGCAAGGAGGTCAGAAGGGAAAAGGGCCCCCCACCCCCACCCACTAGCGACAGCCAATGAGGCTCCCTGGCAACACAAGCTCTCTATGACATCACAGTCCCTGTTGACATCACAAAGGAGATGAGGCAGGCAAGGAGGTCAGAAGGGAAAAGGACCCCCCACCCCCACCCACTAGCGACAGGCAATGAGGCTCCCTGGTAACACAAGCTCTCTATGACATCACAGGACCTGTTGACATCACAAAGTAGATGAGGCAAGCAAGGAGGTCAGAAGGGAAAAGGACCCCCCGCCCCCACCCACTAGCGACAGCCAATGACACTCCCTGGCAACACAAGCTCTCTATGACATCAGAGGCTCAGATGACATCACAAAGGAGATGAGGAAGAGAAGGAGGTCAGAAGGGAAAAGGACCCCCCTGCCCCCTCCCACTAGTAACAGCCAGTGATACTCCCTGGCAACACAAGCTCTCTATGACATCACAGGCCCTGTTGACATCACAAAGGAGATGAGGCAGGCAAGGAGGTCAGAAGGGAAGATGGACAGCCAGGCTAAGAAGGGCATGATGGATATAAGCCCTTGTTCTGTTATGGTGACCCCGTAGGGTTATCAAAGCAAGGGAAGAGCAAAGATGGTTTGCCTTTACCTGCTTCTGCATATCGACCCTGGACTTCCTTGGTGGTCTCCCATCCAAGGACCAACCAGGGCTGAGCCTGCTGAGCTTCTGAGATCTTCAGAGATCGAGCTAGCCTGGGCCATCCAAGTAAAGGCAAGAGATGTTCACAGGGTGTCTGCCATTGCCTGCCTCTGGACAGCGACCCTGGACTTCCTTGGTGGTCTCCCCTACAAGTACTAATTGGAGATGACCCTGCTTAGATCTCTTTCTGAGATCTGATGAGAGCGGGCTAGCTGAGGAAACAGGGACGGGGGGTTCAGTTCGGCAGCAGCGAGAGAGATTCGGGGCCAGCCTCAAAGGCTCATTTTGGGGAAAGTTCACACCTCTTTTCACTGCAACACAGAACATACGTCTGCCTTCACCCTTAGAACGGACCATCTGTCTTCACTCTCACGGCTGATGGGGTCCATGGGGGACACCTTCTTCTTTTTTTCTGGGGAAACTTTTTACTGCTTCTAAGTGCGGGTCCTTCGTTACCCTTGAAGCGCGCTGTGGCCCCACAGAGCTGTAATGTCCGCAAATGCTAAAGCAGTTCCATAACAAGGACAGATTAAATTTCTTGTTCTGAACGATCAGTTGATCTCAGGCTTTTTTTTCCTTTTTGGTCCATGCAGTTCAGAGTTTTTAATGTCGTAAGCCGCCCTGAGCCCGCTTGCGGGATAGGAAAAAAGGAAAAGGAAAGGTCCCCTGAGCAAGCGCCAGTCGTTTCCGACTCTGGGGTGACGTCGCTTTCACAATGTTTTCACGGCAGACTTTTGATGGGGTGGTTTGCCATTGCCTCCCCCAGTCATCTACACTTTCCCCCCAGCAAGCTGGGGACTCATTTGACCGACCTCGGAAGGATGGAAGGCTGAGTCTAGAGAAAGGAAAGGAAAGACCCCTGTGCAAGCACCAGTCGTTTCCAACTCTGGGGTGACGTTGCTTTCATGTTTTCATGGCAAACTTTTTACGGGGTGGTTTGCCATTGCCTTCCCCAGTCTTTTACACTTTCCCCTCCAGCAAGCTGGGTACTCATTTTACCAACCTCGGAAGGATGGAAGGATGAGTCAACCTTGGGCCGGCTACTTGAAACCAGCTCCCGCTGGAATCGAACTCAGGTCGTGAGCAGAGAGTTCAGACCACAGCATTGCAGTACTGCTGCTTTACTACTCTGTGCCACGGGGCCGCTTGCGGGATAGGGCGGGGTATAAATAAAAAAAAATAAATTTAATTGGAAAGCAACAAATTCAGCAGGGTTCAACAAAGTCGAATGCGTTTTTCACAAGAAGGCCCAGCTTTTCTAGAGGTTCCAGTTATTCTAAATACCAATATAATGTCCAAAAATTAAAGGTTGTGATGAAAGATATGAGGTGGGGGAATCTGTTTTTCAGTGGGGCGGATTTTAGGGAAGGGGGTTCAGAGTTGAGGAGAGCTAGTTATAGATAGTTGTACTGTTTAACTTTGGACTTTAGTTTCTTGACCACCGCATTTTAAACCTTTCAGGTTCTTGTTTGGGGAAGACATACCTTTTTTTGGGAGGGAAGGAAGGAAGGAAGATTCAACCCATAGTATGTGTTTAAGCATATAGGAAGGAAAGAAAGAAAAGAAAGAAAGAAAGAAAGAAAGAAAGAAAGAAAGAAAGAAAGAAAGAAAGAAAGAAAGAAAGAAAGAAAGAAAGAAAGAAAGAAAGAAAGAAAGAAAGAAAGAGATTTAACCCATAGTGTGTGTTTAAGCGCATAGCCTAGTTTATAATGCAATCACTTAGCTGGTGGGAATAGGCGATATGTTCCAAAGAGCTGCAAACTACTGCTGAAATGTCCTGACCGTTTTTTAAAAAGCGGTCACCACAGTGATATTTTTTCAGAAGGAACGTCCACCTCGTGGGGATTCTTCCAAGATGCCTCTCATGGTCTGTTGCTTTTATTTTGCTTTGTTTCTCAAAAGTTACAGCATCGCTCAATTGTACCCGACGTCCTATAAAGAAGATCTACGCCTGCGACGGCTCTTTGAAAAAGGACCGGGGCGCTCTCCGCTTAAAGGGAAGGCAGTCGCGCGGTAAATTCAGGGAACCCTCTCCTTTCATATCGGCTGTATCGGAGCCAGCGGTCGGTCTTTGAAGTTGTAACAATAGAGCCCAGGCTGAGGAGAGTACGAAGGCTTGAAGAATGTCCGAAAAAGGCGGCATTAATTAGTTTTTTAAGCCAAGGGCTTCTAATGTGTGCAGAACTCTGGCTTGTCTTGTTTGCGGGGAGGGGCTGCGCAGGATCACACTTCTGGAAGGCTCTCAGTATGGGGGTAAACATTTCCTTAGAAACCAGCTGCTCTGCTATGATTGCTATGTCCTCCCTGGCCACCAGTGGTGAATGGGGGAGGTCGGGTGGCCAGCTTCTTGGCACTTGGGGGGCAACAGTGGAAGAGCTTCTGGAGTTCTGGCCCTACTGGTGGGCCTCTTATATGACACAGAGTGTTGGACTGGAGGGGCCATTGGCCTGATCCAACATGGCTTCTCTTATGTTCTTATGTGACACAGAGTGTTGGACTGGAGGGGCCGTTGGCCTGATCCAACATGGCTTCTCTTATGTTCTTATGTGACACAGAGTGTTGGACTGGATGGGCCATTGGCCTGATCCAAAATGGCTTCTCTTATGTTATAATGTGACACAGAGTGTCGGACTGGATGGGACATTGGCCTGATCCAGCATGGCTTCTCTTATGTTCTTATGTGACACAGAGTGTTGGACTGGATGGGCCATTGGCCTGATCCAATATGGCTTCTCTTATGTTCTTATGTGACACAGAGTGTAGGACTGGATGGGCCATTGGCCTGATCCAATATGGCTTCTCTTACGTTCTTATGTGACACAGAGTGTTGGACTGGATGGGCCATTGACCTGATCCAACATGGCTTCTCTTATGTGACACAGAGTGTTGGGCTGGATGGGCCACTGGCCTGATCCATCATGGCTTCTTTTATGTTCTTATGTGACACAGAGTGTTGGACTGGAAGGGCCACTGGCCTGATCCAACATGGCTTCTCTTATGTGACACAGAGTGTTGGGCTGGATGGGCCACTGGCCTGATCCATCATGGCTTCTTTTATGTGCTTATGTGACACAGAGTGTTGAACTGGATGGGCCATTGGCCTGATCCAACATGGCTTCTCTTATGTTCTTATGTGACACAGAGTGTTGGACCGGATGGGCCATTGGCCTGATCCAACATGGCTTCTCTTATGTTCTTATGTGACATAGAGTGTTGGACCGGATGGGCCATTGGCCTGATCCAACATGGCTTCTCTTATGTTCTTATGTGACACAGAGTGTTGGACCGGATGGGCCATTGGCCTGATCCAACATGGCTTCTCTTATGTTCTTATGTGACACAGAGTGTTGGACTGGATGGGCCATTGGCCTGATCCAACATGGCTTCTCTTATGTTCTTATGTGACACAGAGTGTTGGACTGGATGGGCCACTGGCCTGATCCAACATGGCTTCTCTTATGTTCTTATGTGACACAGAGTGTTGGACTGGATGGGCCATTGGCCTGATCCAACATGGCTTCTCTTATGTTCTTATGTGACACAGAGTGTTGGACTGGATGGGCCATTGGCCTGATCCAATATGGCTTCTCTTATGTTCTTATGTGACACAGAGTGTTGGACTGGAAGGGCCACTGGCCTGATCCAACATGGCTTCTCTTATGTTCTTCTGTGACACAGAGTGTTGGACTGGATGGGCCACTGACCTGATCCAACATGGCTTCTCTTATGTTCTTATGTGACACAGAGTGTTGGACTGGAGGGGCCATTGGCCTGATCCAACATGGCTTCTCTTATGTTCTTATGTGACACAGAGTGTTGGACTGGAGGGGCCACTGGCCTGATCCAACATGGCTTCTCTTATGTTCTTCTGTGACACAGAGTGTTGGACCGGATGGGCCACTGACCTGATCCAACATGACTTCTCTTATGTTCTTATGTCCATATGAAGTAGTGTGTTGGTAATGATAGAATTTATAATTTTATGACATTCTCCGTTTGATAGCAACAGGGAACTGCTCGTCTGATGACTTGTCGTAGGGTTGCCAGTTTTAGGTTGGAAAATTCCTGGAGATTTGGAGAGTGGAGCTGGGTAGGCCTGGGTTTGGAGAGGGAGGGGACTTCAGTGGGGTAAAATGTCTTAGACTCCACATTTCAAAGTGGCCATTTTCTGTAGGGGATCTCTGTTGGCTGGAGATCAGTTGTAATCCCAGGGAGATCTCCAGCCACTGTGTAACGATTACCAGCCATAACCTACACCTATGGTCACATGTGCTTGTTCTTGAACAAAGCTTAGGAGGCCGCTGGATAAAATGTTTTACTTTCACATTAAAGTCATTTCAGGCCATTCCTTATCCTGACCCTGTAAATATAGCATTTATAATTGAGGTAAGGTTGGTAGATCTCAGGAAGTTTCTGAAGACTTGGGAGGTGGAGCCTCGGAAGGGCGGGGTTTTCAGAGGGGAGGGGCCTCGACAGGATAGAATGCCATGGAACCCGCACTCCTAAGGTACCATTTTCTCCAGGAGAACAAAACTCTGTAGTTTGGAGAACAATTGTAATTCCATGAAATCGACAGGTCCCCCTTGGAGGCTAAAATCAGGTTTGGATCCAGTTTCATAGATCCAAGTCCTCGCTCTCCTGTGATTTTCTACTGAATTGCAAACAATGAACCATCTGTTTCAATAAGCTCTAGTTTGTTTCGTCAATAAGTGGATTTAGGAGAGGCTATTTGTTTGGTCAATAAGTAGATTTAGGAGAGCCTGGAGAGGAGGTGATATGGTCACTATCTTCAAGTCCTTGAATGGCTGTCATAGAGAGGATGGTGTGGAATTGTTTTCTGTGGCCCCAGAAGGTAGGACCAGAACCAGTGGGTTGAAATTAAATCAAAAGAGTTTCCGGCTCAACATTAGGAAGCGCTTCCTGACCGTTAGAGCGATTCGTCAGTGGAACAGGCTTCCTCCTTGGGAGTTGGTGGGCTCTCCTTCCTTGGAGGTTTTTAAACAGAGGCTAGATGGCCATCTGACATCAATGAAGATCCTGTGAATTTAGGGGGAGGTGTTTGTGAGTTTCCTGCATTGTGCAGGGGGTTGGACTAGATGATCCTGGAGGTCCCTTCCAACTCCATGATTCTAAGGGAGTGTGCCATCATAAATGGACCTCAATTTGTTTACTACTCTTACTGTTGTCAAACGAAGACCACTTTCCTTATTCATCCTTGTTAAAAAAAGATGATATTGGATTTATATCCCACCCTCCACTCTGAATCTCAGAGTGGCTCACAATCTCCTTTATCTTCCTCCCCCACAACAGATACCCTGTGAGGTGGGTGGGGTTGAGAGGGCTCTCACAGCAGCTGCCCTTTCAAGGACAACCTCTGTGAGAGCTATGGCTGTCCCAAGGCCATTCCAGCAGCTGCAAGCGGAGGAGTGGGGAATCAAACCTGGTTCTTCCAGATAAGAGTCCACGCACTTAACCACTACACCAAACTGGCTCTCAGAAGAGAGACAGCCTATGAGGTAGGTGGGGCTGAGAGAGCTCTCTCAGAAGCTGCCCTTTCGTGGACAACTCCTGCAAGAGCTGTGGCTAACCCAAGGCCATTCCAGCAGCTGCAAGTGGAAGAGTGGGGAATCAAACCCAGTTCTCCCAGATAAGAGTCTGTGCACTTAACCACTACACCAAACTGGTTAATTGACCATACCACACTTGAGCTGCCTAATACTGAATCAGACCAGAGGCCCATTGAGGTTAGTATTGTCTACTCAGACTGGCAGCCGCTCTCAGGCTGAGGTCTTTCCCATCACCTCCTGCCTGCTCCTTTCAACTGGAGATGCCAGGGATTGAACTTGGGACCTTCTGCACACCAAGCAGAGGCTCTTCTACTGAGTCACAGCTCGCAGTAGCATCCCTATGGCTTTTCATAAACCACAATCATAGTATAGGTTTTACACAAGCTTCTATGCTCATCTTTCGCCGCTTATCTGCAATATGGAGATGATATGACTGAGTCCGCCATTTTAGTAGTAGTAGAGTTAATATAAGAAGATCTGTGAGCCAGCCTATTCTGCGCCTGAATGCATTGGCTTGTCAATTCCCTGTTGCAGCTTTACACCGGAGTGTAAATACTATTCCCTAATGGAGTAGTGATAAGTTTTGTGGGAACATGGCATTTTTTTCAGGAAGAAGATGATGTTGGATTTATACCCCACCCTATACTATGATTCTCAGAGTCTTAGAGCGACTCACAGTCTCCTTTACCTCCCCCACCCCCCAATCACAACAGACACCCTGTGAGGTGTGTGGGGCTGAAAGAGCTCTTGCAGCAGCTGCCCTTTCAAGGACAACTCCTGTGAGAGCTATGGCTGACCCAAGGCCATTCCAGCAGCTGTAAGTGGAGGAGTGGGGAATCAAACCCGGCTCTCCCAGATAAGAGTCCGCACACTTAACCATTATGCCAGGAAGATGACCAAGTTTCGACTTCAGCCATTCTAAGGAAGTATGAAATGAAGAAACATGCGAATCTCATGTGTCTTTCTCCCACACTCTGTGTGATGCCTGAAGGTATCTTCGGGGTCATGGGTGCTGTTACTTTGACATCACAATCCTCAGTGTATTGACTCAGAATTAATTCCAAAAGAGTTCACTAAACCTTACTTCCTACTTAGGTATGTTTAGGAACACTGCATCGATGGGATCTCTGGTTCTTACTGTCACTTCACGTGCATTTAGTAAAGATTGTACTCCACTGCGGGACTAGCTTCTGAACGAATGTTAATAGAATTGGGTTGCTAGCAGCAGATTAAAACCATGTCTGCGTTGGCCTTGGGTATGGAGTTCATTTCCTGTCCACAGTCTCTTGGGATGCTCCCGCCGCGTTGGATTAATTTTCAATTTGAGTCATGCCTCTTTAGTCAGTATTGGCGAGGCAGTGGAAGTTGAAAGGACCGTATCCAGTAAATGGCCTTGGACCCCAAATGAGAAGGATTCCTGCTTGACGTTTGTCCCAGTATATGTGATATGAATTTATTGGTCTCTCTCAGGCCTCAGGGGTTTTCCCTTTGTCTCCTTACTTAATGGCTACATTTTTCAGATAAATGAGCAGAAGAAGAAGAAGAAGAAGAATTGCAGATTTATACCCCGCCCTTCTCTCTGAATCAGAGACTCAGAGCGGCTCACAATCTCCTACACCTTCTCCCCCCGCAACAGACACCCTGTGAGGTGGGTGGGGCTGAGAGAGCTCTCACAGCAGCTGCCCTTTCAAGGACAACCTCTGCCAGAGCTATGGCTGACCCAGTGCCATTCCAGCAGCTGCAAGTGGAGGAGTGGGGAATCAAACCCGGTTCTCCCAGATAAGAGAGCTATGGCTGACCCAAGGCTATTCCAGCAGGTGCAAGTGGAGGAGTGGGGAATCAAACCCGGCTCTCCCAGATAAGAGTCCGCACACTTAACCACTACTTAACTACTACTTAACCAAACTGGCAGTATAAGTGTGGCCCTTTGCTTTTGTGTGTATTAATGGGCCTCAGAATCCTAAAAGAAGGAGAAATGTCCCCTTTTATTACCCTTTAAACATCCTTTGGGTCGGATAGATGGGTTAGGATTTTGAAAGCGACTGTTTTGAGTTGGAAATTCACATATTAAGGATTTGTGACAGTTGTCCTCCAGACAGACTCTCTAGTCAGAGAGCCAGTTTGGTGTAGTGTTTGTCAGACAATGGAACTTCAAAGTAAGCAGACTTCCATTTGTTACAATGTTAAGCCTTTATTTGATAGTTCATAGTTTCTGAGCATAGATACATTGGAACTGATGCCCTTGGCATGGAGCGTAGATGTTTTAATTACAAGCACATCAAAGGTTTTCTAAACAAATCTGCATTCCCACACTAGAGTGATACATCTCACACGTTTGCTTTCTCTTATCTCTTTGTGGTTCTCATTCTCAGGGGAAGCAATAGCTGGCTTTCCCTGAGGCATTTTATCTTCAAAGGGTTGTTGCCTTTGTTAGTATCAAGGACAGGAATTCACAGTAGGGTTAGTAACGGTTTCACTTCTACTTTGATATGCAAGGCTTCTATTTGGGGTTAGTAGCAAATGCTGGAAAATGGAGTCGGTTAGGTCAAGCAATACATTACATTTTGAACCCAGTATCATATCATATCATAAAAGCTTTCCAGCGTCTAAGTGCACGGACTCATAACTGGGAGAACTGGGTTTGATTCCCCACTCCTCCACTTGCAGCTGCTGGAATGGCCTTGGGTCAGCCGTAGCTCTCGCAAGAGTTGTCCTTGAAAGGGCAGCTGCTGTGGGAGCCCTCTCAGCCCCACCCATCTCACAAGGTGTCTGTTGTGGGGAGGAAGATAAAGGAGATTGTAAACTGCTCTGAGTCTCTGATTCAGAGAGAAGGGCGGGGTATAAATCTGCAGTCTTCTTCTTCTTCTCTCAGCCCCACTCACCTCATAGGGTGTCTGTTGCGGGGGGAGGAGATATAGGAGATTGTAAGCCGCTCTAAGTCTCTGATTCAGAGAGAAGGGCGGGGTATATAACTGTAATTCTTCTTCTTGTTTCATTTTGCGTTTGCTTCCGTTCCTTTTTTCCATCCAGGACACGCTCCACGCTGGTAGCCTTTCATCCCCTGACTCCAGCTTCACCCTAAATCCAGAGGACAGGAGGGGCTATCCGAACCCCCAAGCGCCACACAGGCCGTTTGCCAAGCAGCGACTGAGGCAGGAGAAGGGGCAGACGTCTTTGCAAAGGGACGGGCCCCAGCCTTTCCTTCTGGATCTCCCAAACTTCCCGGACCTCTCCAAAGCAGACATCAATGGACAAAACCCCAATATCCAGGTAAAGCGGCTCTCCGAGAGTTACTGTTGCAGTCCTGTGCTGAATCACTCCCAGCAGTGTCCACTGCTTAGATTAGAGCAGGGTTCCTTGTCCTTTATGAGCCAGCAGGGCCTTTGAAACTGACACAGCATAGATGGGAGGGGACACAAAACGGCTACTATAAAATGGCTGCTGCAGAAGGTGGAGCTAGCCACAAAATGGCGACCGTGGCTTACCGTCATTCACACAGTGAAGAGCTGTGAGAGCAGCTGCTGCCATAGCAACCTTTAAAAAAAATCTGCACAGCCAGTCACACCTAGAGAACCAGCTTGGTGGAGTGGGTGAGATCACGCACTCTGATCTGGGAGAACCGGGTTTGATTCGCCATTCCTCCTCCCCGTGGAGCCAGCAGGGTGGCCTTGGGTCAGCCACAAATTCTCAGCAGAGCTGTTCTCTTAAGAACAATTCTCTCAGAGCTCTCCCAGCCTCCCCTACTTCTCAGTGGGTCTGTTGTGGGGAGGGGAAGGGAAGGGGATTGTGGGCCACTCTGAGACACCAAGTGAAGCGCAGGGTATAAATCCAATGTCGTCATCCTCCTCCTCTTCTTCCTCCTCTTCCTTCTCCTCCTCTTCTTTCTCCTCCTCTTCTTCCCCCTCCTCTTCTTCCATCTCTTCTCCCTCCTCCTCTTCCTCCTCCTCTCCTTCTTCCTCCTCCTCTTCTTCCTCCTCCTTATCCTCTTCTTCTTATTCCTCTTCTTCCTCCTCCTCTTCTTCCTCCTTATCCTCTTCTTCTCTCTCCTCCTCTTCTTCTTATTCCTCCTCCTCCTCTTCCTCCTCCTCCTCTTCTTCTCTCTCCTCCTCCTCTTCTCTCTCCTCCTCCTCTTCTTATTCCTCCTTATCCTCTTCTTCTCTCCTCCTCCTCTTCTTCTTATTCCTCCTCCTCCTCTTCCTCCTTATCCTCTTCTTCTCTCTCCTCCTCTTCTTCCTCCTTATCCTCTTCTCTCTCCTCCTCTTCTTCTTATTCCTCTTCCTCCTCTTCCTCCTTATCCTCTTCTTCTCTCTCCTCCTCTTATTATTATTATTCCTCTTCATCCTCCTCCTCTTCTTCCTCCTTATCCTCTTCTCTCTCCTCCTCTTCTTCTTCTTATTCCTCTTCTTCCTCCTCCTTTTCTTCTTATTCCTCCTTCTCTTCTTCCTCTTTCGCCTCCTCTTCTTCCTCTTCCTCCTCCTGCTCCTTCAGTGGCCAATCAGGACCCTTGCTGGGCAACCCCCACACACACCAGGCCCCAAATACTTGGCAGACGCCAGGAAAGGTGTTGGGGGGGGAGGGAGGTCATGGTGCCCATGTAGGATCCAGCTTCCAGTAGACTGTACACAGCCGTATAGACCGCAGCCCCTAATCATTTCTCCAAATATCTTCGTGAATCATTTAGTACAGCAGAATGCTACAGCCTATGCAGAACCGCCCTCTTGAATAATTCATTTTTGCATCGTTTGTGAAAAGCTAGGAGATCAGGAGCCGTCCTGAGGCAAACCAATTCCATAAGGAGGGAACCACAACAGAAGGTGTGTGTACGGTTGCCCGTTTGCAAGTTGGCAGCTCCAGAAAGCCCTTGCTCCAAGGGATAAAGCTGTCGTGGCGCAGCATAGAGGGAAGGGCGGTCCCACGGATGTGAGCATCCCAGGCCGGTGGAGTAGTGTGTTTGAAACAATACCACACTACTCCTTTCTTAGGATAGGATTTCCAAGTCGTGTTACCTTAATAATTCAGTCCCTGATGATGTGGCCAGATCTCGCTCAAGAAATTTTTCAAATTTAAATTTTCGATCCGTTTAACACGGTCAGAGACCCATCAAGTAGCATAACATAGCTTCGCATAGCAAAATATGCAGTATAACCAAATACCAAAATCCATAATTCAAGGCAGACACCATTTTAAAACCTAGGCATGCAAATTTCAATATTCCAATTCGAAAATGTTAGACTTAAAATTGATGAAATAATTAAATATTTTTTGCCTAACAACTTTTTTTCTTACTCTCAAGAATCAAATATGTCCGTTCAACCTCTGTGCTGTTTCTCCAGTTGCTTAAGCTTTAAGCGAGCCAGTTTGGTATAGTGGTTAAGTGCATGGACTCTTAACTGGGAAAACTGGGTTTGATTCCCCACTCCTTCACATGCACCTGCTGGTATGACCTTAGGTCACTCATAACTCTCGCAGAGCTGTTCCTCCCAAAAGCAGTTTCAGATCCGGGAAATTACAGGCCAGTCAGTCTGACTTCAATACCGGGAAAGTTGGTAGAAACCATTATCAAGGACAGAATGAGTAGCCACATTGATGAACGGAAGTTATTGAGGAAGACTCAGCATGGGTTCTGTAAGGGAAGATCTTGTCTCACTAACCTTTGAGGGGTGAACAAGCATGTGGACAAAGGAGACCCAATAGATGTTGTTTACCTTGACTTCCAGAAAGCTTTTGATAAAGTTCCTCATCAAAGGCTCCTTAGTAAGCTCAAGAGTCATGGAGTAAAAGGACAGGTCCTCTTGTGGATTAAAAACTGGCTAATTAATAGTAAGCAGAGAGTGAGTATAAATGGGCAGTCTTCGCAGTGGAAGACGGTAGTGGGGTGCCGCAGGGCTCAGTACTGGATCCCATGCTCTTTAACTTGTTCATTAATGATCTGGAGTTGGGAGTAAGCAGTGAAGTGGCCAAGTTTGCAGATGACACTAAATTGTTCAGGGTGGAGAGAACCAGAGAGGATTGTGAGGAACTCCAAAGGGACCTGTTGAGGCTGGGTGAGTGGGCGTCAACATGGCAGATGAGGTTCAATGGGGCCAAGTGCAAAGTAATGCACGTTGGGGCCAAGAATCCCAGCTACAAATACAAGTTGATGGGGTGTGAACTGGCAGAGACTGACCAAGAGAGAGATCTTGGGGTCGTGGTAGATAACTCACTGAAAATGTCAAGACAGTGTGCGATTGCAATAAAGAAGGTCAACGCCATGCTGGGAATTATTAGGAAGGGAATTGATAACAAATCAGCCAGTATCATAACGACCCTGTATAAATCGATGGTGTGGTCTCATTTGGAGTACTGTGTGCAATTCTGGTCACCGCACCTCAAAAAGGATATTATAGCATTGGAAAAAGTGCAGAAAAGGGCAACTAGAATGATTACAGGTTTGGAACACTTTCCCTATGAAGAAAGGTTAAAACGCTTGGGGCTCTTTAGCTTGGAAAAACATCGACTGCGGGGTGGCATGATAGAGGTTTACAGGATTATGCATGGGATGGAGAAAGTAGAGAAAGAAGTCCTTTTCTCCCTTTCTCACAATACAAGAACTCGTGGGCATTCAATGAAATTGCTTAGCTGTCAGGTTAAAATGGATTAAAAAAGTACTTCTTCACCCAAAGGGTGATTAACACGTGGAATTCACTGCCACAGGAGGTGGTGGCGACTACAAACATAGCCAGCTTTAAGAGGGGATTGGATAAAAATATGGAGCAGAGGTCTATCAGTGGCTATTAGCCACAGTGTGCGTGTGTGTGTGTGTGTGTGTGTGCACTGGCCATTGTGTGAAACAGAGTGTTGGACTGGATGGGCCATTGGCCTGATCCAACATGGCTTCTCTTATGTTCTTATGTCAGAGTTCTCTCAGCCCCACCTACCTCCCAGGGTGTCTGTTGTGTGGAGGGGAAGGGAAAGGAGATTGGAAGCCGCTCTGAGACTCCTTTGGGTAGTGAAGGGCGGGGTATAAATCCAGTCTCTTCTTCTCCTAACAAGACAAGGAAACGCTCAGCCAGATAACCTGAGTACCTTTTAGTTCTGTGCTCTTGTGCGTGTCTCTTACTTTGTGAATAACACAGTGGCCAGATGCCCCACTGCACTCGGGCAAAGGAATTTGTAGTGCTCTCTTGGAAAAGAGGTGCTTTTGAAAGCCGCCGGGCACATTTCCGCGAGGAGCAGAGATCGCTTCCTCGTGGTGAAAAGATCCTTTGTTGGGCGCCGCAGACTTGTCGCATGCCAGCGCATGCAGCCGTGCCAGCCGTGCGGAGTCACTGAGGGCACGCCAGGTTCGCTCTCTTCCTCCTCCAAAACAGAGTGAAGTCATGTGTCAAGCGACAGAGCTCGTCTGCCGTTC
The DNA here is from genome assembly GCF_032191835.1 of Heteronotia binoei. Lineage (NCBI taxonomy): Eukaryota > Metazoa > Chordata > Lepidosauria > Squamata > Gekkonidae > Heteronotia > Heteronotia binoei. The sequence continues at coordinate 13,272,637 of NC_083223.1, read as the reverse complement.
TCTTTGTGATCTTCTTTTCACTTTTTTCCGGCTCTGAAAGAAATCCTGCGCTCGAAGAATACTGCCCCTCCTTGTTCTGTCTGAGCTGTCATCTTCCTCCATTTGCCCCAGCTACATTTTCTCCACGCAGCAGAAAAGACCAAGAGTCCAGTAGTACCTTAGATTCTAAGCAAATCTGTAACAGGAGAAGAGCTTTCAGGAGTTACTGCGTACTTCTTCACATAACCTCAGATAGAGGGTATATCGGGGGTATCAAACCTGTGGCCCAGGGGCCAAATCAGGCCCCCCGGAGGGCTCCTATCAGGCCCCTGATAGGCTCCTAACAACTCCCTGTCTCTTGCTTCCTTCTGCATAACAACTTGCTTTGCTCTCTCTCTCTCTCTCTCTCTCTCTCGGCTTGGCTTCGCGAACGAAGATTTAAGAAGGGTGCAATAGCCCACGTTTGCTGCAGGCTCGCTGGTGGCTGACAAGACCAATGTGGGACAGGCAGGTCCGGCCACAGCGGCTGCAGGGAAAAGTCTGATTTGGGGTTGGTGCTGTAGCAGTGCGATTCTTCCTCAATCTCCTTTTGTCCTCAAGACCAGCTATGCGTGCGTTCTCAAAGGAAGAGACAGCCTGGTGGATGGTGTGCCTCCATGCTTTGCGATCTGAGGCTAGGTCAGACCACTGGTGATGGTTGATGTGACAGGTGCTAAGGGATTTCTTCAAGGAGTCCTTGTACCTCTTCTTTGGTGCCCCTCTATTTCGATGGCCGGTGGAGAGTTCGCCATACAGGGCAATCTTGGGAAGGCGGTGGTTTTCCATCCTAGAAATATGCCCTGCCCAGCGCAGCTGCGTCTTCAACAGCAGTGCCTCGATGCTGGTAACCTCCGCCCTCTTGAGGACTTCAGTGTTGGTCACAAAGTCACTCCAGTGGATGTTGAGGATGGTGCGAAGGCAGCGCTGATGAAAGCGCTCAAGGAGTCGCAGGTGATGACGGTATAAAACCCACGATTCGGAGCCGTAGATGAGGGTTGTCATCACAACCGCTTTGTAAACATTGATCTTTGTGCCTTTTTTCAGATGCTTGTTGCTCCACACTCTTTTGTGCAGTCGGCCAAAGGCACGGTTTGCCTTTGCCAGCCTGTTGTCAATCTCCTTGTCGATCTTGGCATCTGAGGAGATGATGCACCCCAGGTAGCTGAACTGCTGGACGGTCTTCAGAACTGATTCACCCACAGTGATGCAGGGAGGGTGATAATCTTCCTGGGGTGCAGGCTGGTGGAGAACTTCTGTCTTCTTCAGACTAACTTCTAGGCCAAATAGCTTGGCAGCCTCTGCAAAGCAGGACGTCATATGCTGCAGGGTGTCTGTTGTGTGGAGGGGAAGGGAAAGGAGATTGGAAGCCGCTCTGAGACTCCTTTGGGTAGTGAAGGGCGGGGTATAAATCCAGTCTCTTCTTCTCCTAACAAGACAAGGAAACGCTCAGCCAGATAACCTGAGTACCTTTTAGTTCTGTGCTCTTGTGCGTGTCTCTTACTTTGTGAATAACACAGTGGCCAGATGCCCCACTGCACTCGGGCAAAGGAATTTGTAGTGCTCTCTTGGAAAAGAGGTGCTTTTGAAAGCCGCCGGGCACATTTCCGCGAGGAGCAGAGATCGCTTCCTCGTGGTGAAAAGATCCTTTGTTGGGCGCCGCAGACTTGTCGCATGCCAGCGCATGCAGCCGTGCCAGCCGTGCGGAGTCACTGAGGGCACGCCAGGTTCGCTCTCTTCCTCCTCCAAAACAGAGTGAAGTCATGTGTCAAGCGACAGAGCTCGTCTGCCGTTCTCTTTGTGATCTTCTTTTCACTTTTTTCCGGCTCTGAAAGAAATCCTGCGCTCGAAGAATACTGCCCCTCCTTGTTCTGTCTGAGCTGTCATCTTCCTCCATTTGCCCCAGCTACATTTTCTCCACGCAGCAGAAAAGACCAAGAGTCCAGTAGTACCTTAGATTCTAAGCAAATCTGTAACAGGAGAAGAGCTTTCAGGAGTTACTGCGTACTTCTTCACATAACCTCAGATAGAGGGTATATCGGGGGTATCAAACCTGTGGCCCAGGGGCCAAATCAGGCCCCCCGGAGGGCTCCTATCAGGCCCCTGATAGGCTCCTAACAACTCCCTGTCTCTTGCTTCCTTCTGCATAACAACTTGCTTTGCTCTCTCTCTCTCTCTCTCTCTCTCTCGGCTTGGCTTCGCGAACGAAGATTTAAGAAGGGTGCAATAGCCCACGTTTGCTGCAGGCTCGCTGGTGGCTGACAAGACCAATGTGGGACAGGCAGGTCCGGCCACAGCGGCTGCAGGGAAAAGTCTGATTTGGGGTTGGTGCTGTAGCAGTGCGATTCTTCCTCAATCTCCTTTTGTCCTCAAGACCAGCTATGCGTGCGTTCTCAAAGGAAGAGACAGCCTGGTGGATGGTGTGCCTCCATGCTTTGCGATCTGAGGCTAGGTCAGACCACTGGTGATGGTTGATGTGACAGGTGCTAAGGGATTTCTTCAAGGAGTCCTTGTACCTCTTCTTTGGTGCCCCTCTATTTCGATGGCCGGTGGAGAGTTCGCCATACAGGGCAATCTTGGGAAGGCGGTGGTTTTCCATCCTAGAAATATGCCCTGCCCAGCGCAGCTGCGTCTTCAACAGCAGTGCCTCGATGCTGGTAACCTCCGCCCTCTTGAGGACTTCAGTGTTGGTCACAAAGTCACTCCAGTGGATGTTGAGGATGGTGCGAAGGCAGCGCTGATGAAAGCGCTCAAGGAGTCGCAGGTGATGACGGTATAAAACCCACGATTCGGAGCCGTAGATGAGGGTTGTCATCACAACCGCTTTGTAAACATTGATCTTTGTGCCTTTTTTCAGATGCTTGTTGCTCCACACTCTTTTGTGCAGTCGGCCAAAGGCACGGTTTGCCTTTGCCAGCCTGTTGTCAATCTCCTTGTCGATCTTGGCATCTGAGGAGATGATGCACCCCAGGTAGCTGAACTGCTGGACGGTCTTCAGAACTGATTCACCCACAGTGATGCAGGGAGGGTGATAATCTTCCTGGGGTGCAGGCTGGTGGAGAACTTCTGTCTTCTTCAGACTAACTTCTAGGCCAAATAGCTTGGCAGCCTCTGCAAAGCAGGACGTCATATGCTGCAGAGCTGATGCCGAGTGGGAGACGAGTGCAGCATCATCAGCAAACAGTAGCTCTCGGATGAGTTTTTCCATTGTCTTGGAGTGTGCCTTTAGTCGCCTCAGGTTGAACAGGCTGCCATCGGTGCGATAGCGGATGTATACACCATCGTCATCATCTAGATCTACTGCGGCTCTTTGAAGCATCATGCTAAAGAAGATCGTAAAGAGAGTTGGCGCGAGAACGCAGCCTTGCTTTACACCTGTGCCTATTGGGAAGGGCTCCGAGAGGTCGTTGCAGTGTCTGACTTGGCCTCGCTGGTCTTCGTGTAGCTGGATGATCATGCTGAGGAACCTTGGGGGACATCCTAAACGTTCCAAGATTTGCCACAGGCCTTTCCTGCTAATGGTATCGAATGCTTTGGTAAGGTCGACAAAAGTCACATACAGAGCCTTGTTCTGTTCCCTGCATTTCTCTTGGAGCTGCCTGAGAACAAATACCATGTCGGTGGTGCTCCTGTTAGCTCTGAAGCCGCACTGGCTCTCTGGGAGGAGTTCTTCTGCAATGGTGGGCACCAGTCTGTTCAGGAGTATTCTGGCAAGGATTTTGCCTGCGATGGAGAGCAGGGTTATCCCCCGGTAGTTGGAGCAGTCTGACTTTTCCCCTTTGTTCTTGTATAGGGTGATGATGATTGCATCGCGAAAGTCCTGTGGTAATTTGCTTTGCAAGGCTTTCTAAATTGCGCAGGAGCTACAAAGCAAAACCTCTGTTTTCTCCATTGGCTGAGGCTCCTCCCTTGGGGAGGAATAGCTTGCTTTGCCAGGCTGCCTCAATCGCACAGCAGAGCTACTGAGCCAAGCCCCTCTTCCTTCTATTGTCTGAGGCTCCTCCCCCTCTTGGTCCCCTGGGGAAGGAAGGAAAGAGCCAGAGCTTCCTTTGCCCAGTTCTTTGGATCTCATGGGAGAAATACAAAGAAAGCACCTTTAAGACCAATGAGTGCTAATGTTTTAAGCATGTTTTAAGGATGTGTTTTTTAAAAGAACCTTTGTGTTTGCCTGTGTCCTTTATAACATTTATATCTCTGCTATCTAATCACATATGACCCCCCAGCCCAACGTGGCTTGGCCTGACAAGGTTTAATTTATATCAGATCTGGCCCTCATAACAAATGAATTTGACATCCCTGTGGTATATGAAGAAGTGAGCAGTGACTCCCCTGCCACAAATTTTGTTAGTCTTTCAGGCGCTACTGGACTCTTGTTCTTTTCTACTGCTACAGACAGACTAACATGGCCGCCCATCTTGATCCAACTGAAGAAGTGAGCCGTGACTCACGAAAGCTCCTCTCAAGCCACAAATTTCATTAGTCTTTTAAGGTGCTCCTGGACTCTGGCTCTTTTCTACTGCTACAAGAATCTTCACTGAGGTGTGCTGTGGCAGCCATTTTGTGGCTGGCTGAGCCTCTTGAGGCAGCCATTTTGTAGCAGCCCTTTTGTGGCTACACCCGCCATGTTGTGTCAGTATGACAAAGGTGTGCGCTGGCTCAAAAAGGTTGTGGGGGAGGGACCCCAGTTGGACACACTCCTTAAACATATTTATTTCCTAAAATGTTTCTTGCCTTACCTTGTGATTCAGTTTGGTGTAGTGGTTAAGTGTGTGGACTCTTATCTGGGAGAACCGGGTTTGATTCCCCGCTCCTCCACTTGCACCTGCTAGCATGGCCTTGGGTCAGCCATAGCTCTGGCAGAGGTTGTCCTTGAAAGGGCAGCTGCTGTGAGAGCCCTCTCCAGCCCCACCCACCTTACAGGGTGTCTGTTGTGGGGGAGGAAGGTAAAGGAGATTGTGAGCCGCTCTGAGACTCTTCGGAGTGGAGGGCGGGATATAAATCCAATATCTTCTTCTTCTTCTTCAAGGCACCTTACAATAGTCGTTTTCAAAAACCAACCTAAATATAAAGGAACTTTCTTCTCCTTTGCGTCTGTTATGATTTCCTTTTCCCCCCAAGCAAACCCAGAAAATAGCGGTGGTACCACTGATGGGACCCAACTTAGTTTGGCAAGCGTTGGACATTACAAGTGTTGACCTGGTGGTTGCAATCCCATCCTTAATTTGGCAGAAATCATTGACTTGTGCAATACTCCCTCTAAACTGCGGGGTCTTGCAAGCAAAAATTCTACTTTGTGAGCTCCTGGGATGAAAGTTGTGAGCTACTGCATAAATTAGTTTGCTCTGGGGCCCTTTTTTCCTGAGCGAAGACAAAAAGGTGTGAGCCAGAGGCTAAAAAACTGAACTAGCTCACACTAACTCAGCTTAGAGAGAACGCTGGACTTGCGGCTTTTTCATTTAGCCTCCGTAGCCTTTTAGGCTATATCTTAAGAAGAAGAAGAATTGCAGATGTATACCCCGCCCTTCTCTCTGAATCAGAGACTCAGAGTGGCTCACAATCTCCTCTATCTTCTCCCCCCCGCAACAGACACTCTGTGAGGTGGGTGGTGCTGAGAGGGCGCTCCCAGCAGCTGCCCTTTCAAGGACAACCTCTGCCAGAGCTATGGCTGACCCAAGGCCATTCCAGCAGGTGCAAGGGGAGGAGTGGGGAATCAAACCCGGTTCTCCCAGATAAGAAGATTGTATATTTATACCTCACCCTTCTCTCTGAATCAGAGTCTCAGAGTGGCTTACAATCTTCTTCTCCCACAACAGACATCCTGTGAGGTGGGTGGGGCTGAGAGGGCTCTCACAGCAGCTGCCCTTTCAAGGACAACCTCTGCCAGAGCTATGGCTGACCCTAGGCCATTCCAGCAGGTGCAAGTGGAGGAGTGGGGAATCAAACCCGGTTCTCCCAGATAAGAATCCACGGACTTAACCACTACACCAAACCGGCTCTCTTTAAGTATCCAAAATGTTCGTTGACCGGCTTTCTCCAATTCTTCAGGTTACTATCGAAGTTGTCGATGGGCCGGACTCTGAACCGGAGAAGGACCTCAGAAAGGAAAGCGGCAAGCCCAGCTGGCCCGTCCCCTCGCCGGACTGGAGGAACTGGTGGCAGAGGTCGACGCCCACTGCCACCCGCATGAGCAGCGGCGACCAGGATTACAAGTACGACAGCACAACAGAGGACAGCAACTTCTTAAATCCTCTCGGCGGGTGGGACAGGCATGCTTCCGGTCACCGGACGTTTGAATCCAAAGAACAGCCGGAATACGGTGAGTAAGAGTTCGAGATCTCTTGTGGATGTCTGGAGTCTTCCACAACATCTATTCCCTGATTCTTTTAAGTAGAAATGCTGGGGATTGAACCGGGGACCTTCTGCAGACCAGGCAGATGCTCTACCACTGAGTCCCAGACACTCCTCTCAAACAGTAGGGAGGAATTCAGATGAGGAGGTAACATTGGGTTGGATCCAACCAGGGGGTTTTTTGCTGGCAAAAAGGGAAGGGTACAGGTCCTCTTTGACCACCAAAAAAGGATATACTGAGGATCGTGGGAGGGGCATGCAGAAGGTCTCAGGTTCAATTCCCAGCATCTCCAGTTAAAAGGACCAGGCGAGAGGTGATGGGAAAGACTTCTGCCTGAGACCCTGGAGAGTAGTTGCCAGTCTGAGTAGACAATACTGACTGTGATGGACCAAAGATCTGATTCTGTATCATGCAGCTTCATATGTCTAACCTCTTTGTTTGCAGAAGGTCCCGGGTTCAGTTCCTGGCATCTCCAGTTAAAAGGGTCAGGTAGTAGGTGATGGGAAAGACCTCTGCCTGAGACCCTGCCAGTCTGAGTAGACAATATGGACCTTGATGGACCAGTGGTCTGTCTGGGGAAGGGCCATGGCTCAGTTGTGGAGCATCTATTTGACATGCAGAAGGTTCCAGGTTAAAAGGACCAGGAAGGAGGTGATGGGAAAGACCTCTGTCTGAGACCCCAGAGAGCCATGGAGAGGGGCTGTAGCTCAGTGGCAGAGCCTCTGCTTGGCATGCAGAAGGTCCCAGGTTCAGTTCCCAGCATCTCCAGTTAAAAGGACCAGGCAAGAGGTGATGGGAAAGACTTCTGCCTGAAACCCTGGAGAGTAGTTGCCAGTCTGAGTAGACAATACTGACTCTGATGGACCAAAGATCTGATTCAGTATCATGCAGCTTCATATGTCTAACCTCTTTGTTTGCAGAAGGTCCCAGGTTCAGTCCCTGGCATCTCCAGTTAAAAGGATCAGGCAGTAGGTGATGGGAAAGACCCTGAGACCCTGGAGAACAGCTGCCAGTCTGGGTAGACAATACTGATTCTGATGGACCACGGGTCTGATTCAGTAGAAGGCAGTTAAAATATCATCCTTTTGACTGGAGATGCCGGGGATTGAACTTGGGACCTTCTGCATGCCAAACCTCTGAGCCACGCCCCCTCCCACAATGCCTAACGGAACCAACCCAGGGACAGCAAAACGAATTCTACTCTTTGCCTGTCCACTTTGAGAGACAAACCTTTGTTTTTCTGCCTTTTTGTTGTGGCTGCAGATTATATAGACGGGGAGGGAGACTGGAGCTCATGGTCCGTTTGCAGTATCACCTGCGGCAGCGGCAACCAGAGGCGCACCAGGGCCTGCGGCTACGCCTGCACAGCGACCGAATCGCGGACATGCGACAGGCCAAACTGTCCCGGTAAGCCCCTCTGACTGGAATGATAAAGCTGCTACGACCCAGTTAGCTGATGAAGAGCCCTGTCTTCAGTGACAAAATGGGCAGGAAATAAATTTGATGAATGAATGAGAATGAATGAGTGAATGAATGAACGAACGAATGAATGAATGAATGAATGAATGAATGAATGAATGAATGAATGAATGAATGAAGTCGGTCCCACTAGACTTCTGGGACTTTGGGCTTTGCTGCTCTTTTACAAGACTCTGAGTGTCAAGATGGGTGTCTGTGTTTCGTCTGTAGCAAGAGAAAAGAGCCAGAGTTTAGCAGCACCTTCAAGACTAACAACATTTGTGGCAGGGGTGGGGCTTTTTTCCCTGGAAAAAGAGGTGCTGGAACTCTCAAGAGCAGGGGTGTCAAATTCATTTGTCATAAGGTCCAAATCTGACATAAAGGTGATCTCGTCGGGCCGGGCCATGTATGTTATAAAATATAATACCAGGTAGCAGAGATATAAACTTTATAAAGGACACAGACAAACACAGAGATTTTTAAAAGCATAAAATATGCTTAAAAGATTAGCAATTGTTAGTATTAAAGGTGCTTGCTTTGTATCTCTCCTATGCAATCCAGGGAACTGGGCGTAGGAAGCTCTTTCTTTCTTTCTTTCTTTCTTTCTTTCTTTCTTTCTTTCTTTCTTTCTTTCTTTTCTTTCTTTCTTTCTTTCTTTCTTTCTTTCTTTCTTTCTCTCTCTCTCTCTCTCTCTCTCTCTCTTTCTTTCTTTCTCTCTCTCTTTCTCCCTCCCTCCCTTCCTTCCTTCCTTCCTTCCTTCCTTCCTTCCTTCCTTCCTTCCTTCCTTCCTTCCTTCCTTCCTTCCTTCCTTCCTTCCCTCCTTCCTCCCTCCCTCCCTCAGGGGACCAGGAGAGGGGAGGAACCTCAGTCAATAGAAGGAAGAGGGGCTTGCTTGGCTCAGTAGTTCTGCTGTGCGATTGAGAGAACCTGGCAAAGCAAGCTATTCCTCCCCCCTCCTCCCCAAGGGAAGAGCCTCAGCCACTGGAGAAAACAGAGGCTTTGCTCTGTAGGCTCCTCTGCGATTGAGCAAGCCTGGCAAAGCAAGCTTTGATGCAGAAGGAAGCAAGGGAGGGAGAAGGAAGCAGACGACAGTGAGTTGCTCTCGGGCCTGATAGGAGCCCTCTGAGGGCCTGATCTGGCCCATGGGCCGTATGTTTGACACCCCTGAATTAGCCATTCACACTACCTGTGGGAAGGAAGGGCGACGATGTATTGTGAAGGGGGTTGTTCCAAAATGCTACAAGTTTGTGGGGCCAAGTACAGAAAGGCAGAGAATGTGTTGCACAAGTGTTATCACTGTGGTATACTATGGGCATTGTATGCTCACTTACTTTGGGGGAGAGCTGGTGATAGACTATCCGGGTGTCTTTTAGGCTACGTTATGTAGCGGAGCAGACTTGCTGACACAGCGCTCCTGTTTTAAACACTCAGTCGGATCCAGGCATTGTTTTGCTCCACCTCCGGACAACTGCCCCCCACCCATGGCTTTCGTCCATGCAGGTCCCATGAGCCTCACAATGGCCTTTTTGGTGGTCAGAGCCCCCCCCACCAACTCTTTTTCACTAGCAGAAAAGCTGGTTGGACCCAACTCACTAGGACTGTTCAAGGGCATCCGTACGCCATCGACACCAACCTTTTAGCTTTCGATCCCACCCCCCACCCCCCCGGTCGCCATTTTTCAATTGCCGTTTCTTTATGTGACCATGGATCTGGGAATGAAAGTCAGTGAAGCACACCTGGCGGTTTGTTTCACCCTTCCCCGAGGCTCTCTCTCCCATTTTTAGCTCCCAATTCAAGCCTGAAATCCACCAAGTTCACAAACGCTGTGCACGCTCTTAGATCTGCCCTGCGGGCTCTCTTGGTTGCTTCATCCCTGTGGCTCACACGCATGTCTTCAGTGAGAAATCGGGCATGCCCTCGTGTTGCCCCCACAATTAGAGAACAGTCCGCCAGGTGATGCGCTTGCGGCTCTCTCTCTCTCTCTCTCTACTGGAGGGCTCATAAGATAATCATGTTTTGGAAGGCATTTTGCCAACCTGTTTTTTTTTTAAAGACAGAGGTTTTCGGCAGGGCAAGCCTCCTGTTGTGTAACGTCGTGGCTTCGAGGGAATTATCTTTTCGTGAACCGCTCTCATCTGTGGGGTTGGCCAGTTTGGGAATAACGTTCTTAAACCGACCAAAATAGGAGTCGATCGCGCCTTGAAGACCGACCAAGTTTTATTCAGAACGTAAGCTTTCGTGTGCTCTCTAAGCACTCTTCATCAGACGAGGGATCTGGCACTGTGAACAGAGCCATACATAGAAGAAGACAAAGATGAAACTGGATTTATATCCCGCCCTCCACTCCGAAGAGTCTCAGAGCAGCTCACAACCTCTGCCAGAGCTATGGCTGACCCAAGGCCATTCCAGCAGGTGCAAGTGAAGGAGTGGGGAATCAAACCCGGTTCTCCCAGATAAGAGTCTGCACACTTAACCACTACACCAAACTGGCTCTCCAGTACCATTTTGCTGGTAGCTGGTAGGCAGTACCATTTTGCATTCTGGATCACTGCCTACTAGCTATGTGTGGCTCTGCTCACTGTGCTAGATTCCTCGTCTGATGAAGTGTGCTTAGAGAGCACACGAAAGCTGACATTCTGAATAAAGCTAAGTTGGTCTTAAAGGTGCAATCGACTTCTGTTTTGTTCTACTACTTCAGACCAACACGGCTGCCTACTTGGATCTTAAACCGACCGTTTCACACTGGTGCCCGGCTTAAGTTGGTGGCACATCGGAAAGCTTTTCGCTATCTTGCTGCTCAAACAACTTCAACTTCGTGGTCTGGAGCAGGGTTGGGGTGCTCAACGGGACCAATAAGAAAAGGGGAAACAAACTCAACCTTGAAAACCAGTAAGCAAACCTCAAAATACATGCAGGTTTTTTAAAAAAAACCTTTAAATGCGTCTTAATAATACATAAATTACAATAAAATAATAACCAGTAAGAACAAAAGAGAAGGCACGTTGGATCTAGCCAGTGGCCCATCCAGTTCAACACTCTGTGTCACACAGGTGCCATCAGGAGGTCCAACAGTGGGGCCAGAACTCCAGAAGCCCTCCCCCAAGAAGACAGAGCATCACTGCTGCAGACATGAGGATATACAGGAAGCCATGTTGGATCAGGGCAATGGCCTCATATTGCCCTCATGCCCTCACTGTTGTCCCCCAAGCACCAAGAAGACAGAGCATCACTGCCCCAGACATAAGAACATAGCAGAAGCCATGTTGAAGAAGAAGAAGAAGATATTGGATTTATATCCCGCCCTCCACTCCAAAGAATCTCAGAGCGGCTCACAATCTCCTTTACCTTCCTCCCCTACAACAGACACCCTGTGAGGTGGGTGGGGCTGAGAGGGCTCTCACAGCAGCTGCCCTTTCAAGGACAACCTCTGCCAGAGCTATGACTGACCCAAGGCCATGCTAGCAGGTGCAAGTTGAGGAGTGGGGAATCAAACCCGGTTCTCCCAGATAAGAGTCCACGCACTTAACCACTACACCAAACTGGCTCTCCACACTGAATCAGGCCAATGGCCCATCCAGTCAACACTCTATGTCAGGGGTGGCCAACGGTAGCTCTCCAGATGTGTTTTGCCTGCAACTCCCATCAGCCCCAGCCATTGGCCATGTTGGCTGGGACTGATGGGAGTTGTAGGCAAAAAACATCTGGAGAGCTACCGTTGGCCACCCCTGCTCTATGTCACACAGTGGCCAACACCCAGGTGCCATGAAGAGGTCCAACAGCAGGGTCAGAACTCCAGAAGCCCTCCCAAGAATACAGAGCATCACTGTCCCAGACACAGTCTTACATCTATACCTTGTGGCTAATAGCCACTGATGGACCTCTGCTCCGAATGCTTATCCATAAAAACAGAAGGGAAGCCTTGTTGGATCAGGCCAACGGCCCATCCAGTCCAACGCTCTGAGTCACACAGTGGCTAAAAAACCAGGTGCCATCCAGCTGGGCCAAAAATACAGAAGCCCCCCACTTTGCCCCCTAAGCACTAAGAATTAGAGCATCATTGGCCCAGACATAAAATTATAAGAGTAGCTATGTTGGATCAGGCCAGTGGCCCATCTAGTCCAACACTCTGTGTCACATAAGAACATAAGAGAAGCCATGTTGGATCAGGCCAGTGGCCCATCCAGTCCAACACTTTGTGTTACATAAGAACATAAGAGAAGCCATGTTGGATCAGGCCAGTGGCCCATCTAGTCCAACACTCTGTGTCACATAAGAACATAAGAGAAGCCATGTTGGATCAGGCCAATGGCCCATCTAGTCCAACACTCTGTGTTACACAGTGGCCAAAACCCAAGTGCCATCAGGAGGTCCACCAGCGGGGCCAGACTTCATAAGCATTCCCACTGTTGTCCCCCCTCCCCCAGCATCAAGAAGACAGAGCATCACTGCCCCACATATGAGGATATAAGAGAAACCATGTCAGATCAGGGCAATGAACTCATATTGCCCTCTTGCCCTCATATTGCCCTGCAGTTAGAGAACAATTCACCAGGTGATGTGCTCCTGGCTCCCTCTCCACTGGAGGGCTTCTAAGATAATCATGTTTTGGAAGGCATTTTGCCAAAACGTTTTTCAGTCAGAGGTTTTGGGCAGGGCAACCTCCTGTTTTGTAACATTGCGGTTTGGGGAGAATTACCTCGTCATGAACCGTTCTCATCAATGAGTTTGGTCAACACTCTGTGTCACACAGTGGCCAAAACCCAGGGCCATCAGGAGGTCCCCCAGCTGGGCCAGAACTCCACTTTGCCCCCCTCCCCCCAAGCACCAAGAAGATGTAGCATTGCTGCCCCACACATGAGGACATAAGCCATATTGCAAGGGTGGCCAAGGGTAGCTCTCCAGCTGTTTTTTGCCTACAACCCCCATCAGCCTCAGCCATTGGCCATGCTGGCTGAGGCTGATGGGAGTTGTAGGCAAAAAACATCTGGAGAACTACCGTTGGCCACCCCTGCCATATTGGATCAGGACAGTGGCTCATCAAGTCCAGCACTCTGTGTCACATAGGGGCCAGAAATCGGGGGCTATCAGGAGGTCCACCAGCAGGGCCAGAACTCCAGAAGCCCTCCTCCCTCTTGCCCCCCCAGCACCAAGAAAACAGAGCATCACTGCCCCAGACATAAGAACATAAGAGAGACCATGTTGGATCAGGTCAGTGGCCCCTCCAGTCCAACACTCTGTGTTACGCAGTGGCCAAAACCCAGGGGCCATCAGCAGGTCCACCAGCGGGGCCAGGACCTTAGAAGCCCTCCCACTGTGCCCCCTCAAGCACCAAGAGTACAGAGCATCACTGCATCTGACATAAGAACATAAGAGAAGCCATGTTGGATCAGGCCAGTGGCCCCTCCATTCCAACACTCTGTGTCACACAGTGGCCAAAAAACCCAAGTGCCATCAGGAGGTCCACCAGCAGGGCCAGAACTCCAGAAGCCTTCCTCCCTCTTGCCCCCCAAGCACCAAGAAAACAGAGCATCACTGCCCCAGACATAAGAACATAAGAGAGACCATGTTGGATCAGGTCAGTGGCCCCTCCAGTCCAACACTCTGTGTTACGCAGTGGCCAAAACCCAGGGGCCATCAGCAGGTCTACCAGCGGGGCCAGGACCTTAGAAGCCCTCCCACTGTGCCCCCTCAAGCACCAAGAGTACACATCACTGCCTCTGACATAAGAACATAAGAGAAGCCATGTTGGATCAGGCCAGTGGCCCCTCCATTCCAACACTCTGTGTCACACAGTGGCCAAAAAACCCAAGTGCCATCAGGAGGTCCACCAGCAGGGCCAGAACTCCAGAAGCCTTCCTCCCTCTTGCCCCCCAAGCACCAAGAAAACAGAGCATCACTGCCCCAGACATAAGAACATAAGAGAGACCATGTTGGATCAGGTCAGTGGCCCCTCCAGTCCAACACTCTGTGTTACGCAGTGGCCAAAACCCAGGGGCCATCAGCAGGTCTACCAGCGGGGCCAGGACCTTAGAAGCCCTCCCACTGTGCCCCCTCAAGCACCAAGAGTACACATCACTGCCTCTGACATAAGAACATAAGAGAAGCCATGTTGGATCAGGCCAGTGGCCCCTCCATTCCAACACTCTGTGTCACACAGTGGCCAAAAAACCCAAGTGCCATCAGGAGGTCCACCAGCAGGGCCAGAACTCCAGAAGCCTTCCTCCCTCTTGCCCCCCAAGCACCAAGAAAACAGAGCATCACTACCCCAGACATAAGAACATAAGAGAGACCATGTTGGATCAGGTCAGTGGCCCCTCCAGTCCAACACTCTGTGTTACGCAGTGGCCAAAACCCAGGGGCCATCAGCAGGTCCACCAGCGGGGCCAGGACCTTAGAAGCCCTCCCACTGTGCCCCCTCAAGCACCAAGAGTACAGAGCATCACTGCCTCTGACATAAGAACATAAGAGAAGCCATGTTGGATCAGGCCAGTGGCCCCTCCATTCCAACCCTCTGTGTCACACAGTGGCCAAAAAACCCAAGTGCCATCAGGAGGTCCACCAGTGGGACCAAAACTCTAGAAGCCCTCCCACTGTATACCACCCCAAGCACCAAGAATACAAAGCATCATTGCCCCAGACAGGGTGTCCCCACTCCACCTTTTGGCTAATAGATGGGCACGAAGCTGCCTTTTACTGAGTCAGACTATTGGTTTATCCGGACCAGTGTCGTCTGCTCTGACTGGCAGCTGCTTTCCATGGTTTCAGAAAGAGGCCTTTGACATTTATTTTCGTTTACTCCATTTATACTCTTCTCCCCAGTGGGAATTCAAAGAAACTCATATTGTTCACCTCGCCTCTCTGCCATCGTATCCTTATCACCACCCTGGGTTAGGCTAGGAGGGAGTTCATGGCCCAGGATCACCCATGGCTGCTTAGGGACTCAAGTTGCCCAAATCCCAGTTGGATACTTGAACCACTACACAATGGCTTCCAGACTGAGCATTGCTTTCAGCGCTCTGTAGGCCAGAGACGTCGAACTCATTTGCTATGAGGGCCGGATCTGAAATAAATGAGACCTTGTCGAGCCGGGTCATGTGTGAACCTATTTAAGATTAAGTAGCAGAGATATAAACTATATAAAGGGCACAGACAAACACACTTTTTTTTTTTAAACTTAAAACATGCTTAAAAGATTAGCATTCGTTGGTCTTGAAGGTGCTTTCTTTGCATCTCTCCCACGGGATCCAGGGAACTGGGCAAAGGAAGCTCTGACTCTTTCCTTCCTTCCTTCCCCAGGGGATTGGGAAGGGGAGGAGCCTCAGTCAAAAAAAGGAAGAGAGGCTTGGCTCAGTAGCTCTGCTGTGCGATTGAGAGAGCCTGGCAAAGCAAGCTCTGCCTCCCCCCCTCCCTTCCTCCCAAGGGAAGAGCCTCAGCCAATGAAGAAAATAAAGGTTTTTCTCTGTAGCTCCTGAGCAAGCCTTGCAAGCAAGCTGTGATGCAGAAGGAGGCAAGAGGAGAGGGAGAAGGAAGCAGACGACAGCCAGTTGCTTGCGGGCCTGATAGGAGCCCTCCAGGGGCCGGATTCGGCTCCTGGATCACATGTCTGATACCTCTGCTTTAAAGGGCTGGCACTTAGAGGAGGGCAGGGAGCTATTCCTGTTGGAAGCAGAGGATAGGACTTGCAATGATGTGTCTGAATTACAGGCAGGAAGGTACTGGCTATAGATATCTGGGGAAATGTTTTTTGCAGTAAGAGTAGCTGAGCGGTGGAATGGGCTGCCTAGGGAGATGGTGAGCTCCCCTTCACTGGCTGTCTTTAAGCCAGGGGTGGGGAACCTTTTTTCTGCCAAGGGGCCTATGGATATTTATAACATCATTCGCGGGCCATAGAAAATTATCAACTTAAAAAACAGTGCTCCGCCGAGGGCGAATGATTCAGGCCAGCAAAATGAATGCAAACAATTGTTTTTTCTATTTGAAGACATATGGGGAGAGCCTAATCTGGCACACAAACATACACACACATGCCTGGTCCTCTGCCCTAGGCAAATGCATAGGTCCAGGGCTTTTTTTGTAGAAAACGCCCAGCAGGAACTCAGTAACGTATTAGACCACAGCCCCTAATATTAGCATATTAGGTCACACACTCATTAGCATATTAGGCCACACCATCTGGGATAATCAAGTGCAAACTGAACAGTAATCAAAGATTTCAGGTTTTCACGGCTGGTAACATCATTAGGGTTTGTAGAATCTTTCGGGCTCAAGTGCCGTGTTCTACTGGAGAAAGTTTTCCTTCCAGACGTTTCGTTCTCGGCTGCGGAGAACATCCTCAGTGGCGTTGCAGCCGGAGCAGGCGCTCTGACCTTCTTGGCTGCTGTGCATTGAGAAACAGTAACTTTTCAAGGCCCTGGAGCAATTCTGGCTGGACAGCCAGGCCCCAGGGAGGCTGCCGCACAGTACAGCTGGCTGGATGAACACTTGTCATGGATGCTGTGGGGTGCATTGAGCAAAGGGCTGGACTAGATGGCCTCTGTGGACCCTTGCAACTCTGCAATTCTATTCTACGGTGCGAGAAAGAGGATCAGATCAGTTTTGCCCTTCGTTCTGTGGGTTGGGCTTGCCTGCCTTTGTTGGGACCACAAGTAAACATCATCCTCTTGAGTTTTATGGCATTAAATGGGAATGCAAGAATTCAAAGACTGTAAATAAGGAGCAGCTAGCTGTGTTGGCCTACGGATGCAGGCTCATTTTGTTTCTTTTTTTAGTTCAGGATAATTTTATTTCAGAAATCGTATTTTTTTGTTGTTCAGTCGCACAGTCAAGTCCAACTCTTTGCGGCCCCGTGGACCAAGCCATGCCAGGCCCTCCAGTCTTCCACCATCCTCCGAAGTCTGCTCAAATTCGTGTTTGTTACATCAGTAACGCTGTCCAGCCATCTCATCTTTTGCCGTCCCCTTCTTCTTTTGCCTTCTGTCTCTCCTACCATCAGGATCTTCTCCAGTGAGTGCTCCCTTCTCATTGGGTGGCCAAAGTCTTTGAGCTTCAGCTTCAGCATCTGACCTTCCAGGGAACAGTCGGGGTTGATTTCATGTTAGTCACATCAGTAACGCTGTCCAGCCATCTCCTCTTTTGCCGTCCCCTTCTTCTTTTGCTTTCTGTCTTTCCTAGCATCAGGATCTTCTCCAGGGAGTGCTCCCTTCTCATTGGGTGGCCAAAGGATTTGAGCTTCAGCTTCAGCATCTGACCTTCCAGGGAACAGTCTGGGTTGATTTCCCTTAGGACTGACCGATTGGATCTTCTTGCAGTCCAAGGGACTCTCAAGAGTCTTCTCCAAAACCACATCTCAAAAGCATCTATTCTTCTGCGCTCGGCCTTCCTTATGGTCCAACTCTCACAGCCATACGTTACTACTGGGAATACCATAGCTTTGAAATCATATACAAGATAACAAATATACAAAGCCAAAATTGACAGTTTACAAATAAGATTGTTACGTGTTAATATAAGATATAAAAAACATTGGTACTGATTAATGCCAAACCAATAAACTAGAATTAGATGTGCCCTGTCCAAAAATACCACAAGCAAAATAATCTAGAAAAAGGGACCACTTAAGAAGAAAGGTATTCCGGCGACCTGGTCTCATCCTACTACCCAGATTGTGAGCAATTTTATCCAAGATAAGATATTCCCAGCGCTTATTCAGCCAGACAACCAACGAGGGAGGCGAATTTAACCTCCAATTTGTCGCTGTTGCAAACTTTGCCACAGTTTGCAGCAAGGATATCAACTCCTTCTTCCGTTCAGATATCTCAAAGCCCTCCCAGAGACTGAGAAGGCAAAGTTTAGGGGATTGTGGGATCCGGACACCTGTAATAAAATCAATTGCAGTGATGACTTGAAACCAAAAAAAGGGAGATTTGGGGGCATGCCCACCACATAGGAAAATATGTTTTGTTTCTTCCACCTCTGATAGTGGCCATGACAGTTTTTTTTTTTAAAAAAAATTGCTTTCTTTAGGGATTGAAGACACCTTCCGAACAGCGGCCACCGAAGTGAGTTTGCTTGCGGGGAGCGAAGAGTTCAACGCTACAAAGCTCTTTGAAGTGGGTAAGTAGGAGCGGATAATCATCTTCCAGAACTCCTTGAGGCAAGCAGATTTCAATCGCAAGAGTCATTTTCTTTCCCCTCCCCATGCATTTAGATAATACATAGAGAATCGATGCGTTTATAACCCTCCTTTAGCTCACGGCTTCGCTGAGTCATCAGATCCCTAGTTTCCATACAGGAAAATGGCCCTTTTTAATGGAAATATGGACCTGCACTCAACAAAGCTTTAGTCTAGTGGCCCCTTTAAGACCAACAAAGTTTAATTCTGGGTATACTGTGTAGGAAAAGCCCAGCAGGAATTCATTTACATATTAGGCCACATCCCCTAATATCGCCGTTGTTTCACACGGGGCCTTTTTTGTGGAAAAAGCCCTGTAGAAAAAAAGGGGACTCCTTGCGTTTAAGCAAAGCTATAATAGAAGAAAGGTCAGGATGAAACTATAAACACTATTCTATCGAAACATTTATTACAAGAAAATAATGGGGTAATGAGAAAAACTCTGTGGCCTCTACTTTTAAACAGTCTATAATGAGATATAAAAGTGTGCACACAGGCACTTTACCATTCCAAAGCCTCTACCTTTAAACAGATTGCAATAAAACACACCAGAGTGCATGCAGGCACTTTAACATAACCTCTTTTTCCAAACAGTCTGCACTTAAATGAATCCAGAAGTCTGCAGTAGAGTAAATCAAAGTGTACACAGGCACTTTAACATTCCAAAGCCTCTACCTTTAAACAGATTGCAATAAAATACACCAGAGTGCATGCAGGCACTTTTAACACAACCTCTTTTTCCAAAACAGTCCATACTTAAATGAATCCAAACAGTCTGCAGTAGATTAAATCAAAGGGCACGCAGACACTTTTTAAAGGTTAAGAGTCTGCTTGTGACTCATAAACCAAAACATTAGAAAACAGTCTGTAATGGATTCTTTCATCAAAAGTGCACACAGGCACTTTAACAGACAAATAATCCACTTCACAGTCATGCACACTCAGTCCACTATTGTTTCAATGAGGTGTTAGGATAAAGAATAAGTTCATCCACATAAAGCCAGTCCACGTTAGCCGATGTCAAACGTTTTGTTGCCTTTATCAAGACTGATGGCTTTTAAGTGGAATCCAAAAATCCTGTCACTTCCTCACAAGGTTCTAGCTCATTCTTTGTAAAGACGAAACGTTTTACTCTGGCTAACGTGGACAGGCTTTATGTGAGGGAGAGCATCTGGAGTTCTGGCCCCACTAGTGGACCTCCTGATGGCAATGGGGTTTTTTGGCCAGTTATGTGACACAGAGTGTTGGATTGGATAGGTCATTGGTCTGATCCAACATGGCTTCTCTTATATTCTTATGTCTGGGCAGTGATGCTCTGTATTCTTGGTTCTTGGGGGGCCACAGTGGGAGGGCTTCTGGAGTTCTGGCCCCACTAGTGGACCTCCCAATATCACTTGGGGTTTTTTTGGCCACTGTGTGACACAGAGTTTTGGACTGGATGGACCATTTGGCCTGATCCAACATGGCTGATCTTGTGTTTATTTTGTTGTGCCCACCATCCACTGAGACTTCTCATGTCTCTCGCCCTCCCTAGACACAGACAGCTGCGAGCGCTGGATGAGCTGCAAGAGCGAATTCCTGAAGAAGTACCTGCACAAAGTGATCAACGACCTCCCGGCCTGCCCTTGCGCCTACCCCACGGAAGTGGCCTACAGCACCGCCGACATCTACGACCGGATCAAGCGGAAGACCTTCCGCTGGAAGGACGCCAGCGGGCCGAAGGAGAAGCTGGAGATCTACAAGCCCACCGCCCGCTACTGCATCCGCTCCATGCTATCTCTAGAGAGCACCACCCTGGCGGCGCAACACTGCTGCTACGACGACAGCATGCAGCTCATCACCCGCGGGAAGGGGGCCGGGACACCCAACCTGATCAGCGTCGAGTTCTCGGCGGAGCTGCACTACAAAGTCGACGTTTTGCCCTGGATCATCTGCAAAGGGGATTGGAGCAGGTATAATGAGGCCCGCCCCCCGAACAATGGGCAGAAATGTACAGAGAACCCTTTGGAGGGGGACTATCACAAACAGTTTCAGGAGGCGAGGGAATATTGAACAGACCGGCTGACTGCTTTCAAGAACGCCCAACGTGTCCGCGGGGGCAAGGAGGGGTGGAGGCAGAGGGGTGTGATGCAAAATCCAGTAAGCTCTGGGCCAATGGAGTTTACCGGGTTTTTTTCTAGTAATTGTATATATTTGTATAGGGAGGGTACACATTTTTATAAGGGTATGTTTTATAAGGGTGTAGATATATATTATATATACACACACGCACATACAAACTTCATACGGGCCCCTTTGCAAACAGACCTATGGTTGTCTCGACAGGTCTTCACAATAATAGAAGGGCGTTCGGCCTCAGGGGGAGCGGTTCTGTCTTAAAAAACAATCACGCTTGGCTGGAGGCTGGATTATGATCCCTTGTCTGTAAGTCAGACCTAAGACTTGGATCCTTCCGGATCGCCTAGAAGAAGCCAAAGAATTAGATCTCAAGAGTTAGATTCTCAAATGCAGGCCCCACTAATACTTTTGACTGGACCCTAAGGTAGTGGTAAGACCTTCCAGACTGGACTGGATCACACACTAAGTCACCTTGTACTGAAAGAGACCATTGGTCAATCGAGGTCAGTATTGTCTACTCAGACTGGCAGCTGCTTTCCCGGGTCTCCAGCAGAGAAAGGTCCTTCCCATCACTCACGGCCTGGTGATTTTCACTGGAGAGGCTGGGGACTGAACCTGGGACCTTCTGCGTGCCAAGCAGAGGCTCTGCCACTGAGCTGTGGCCCTTTATTTAGGGTTCTTGGTCCCTTGGTCCTTCCCCCGCCACACACACACACACATACAAGTTGTAGAAGGGACAGAAATTATTACCAGGTGGCCTCTGTTTATGTCCCTCGGGGTCACGAACCCAAGCTTCCAGTTGACTTCCACAAGCCGAGCTGGCAATCTCTGAGACGTCGCCCCTCATCCCAGCTCCTGTTTTTCTTTAAAAAAAGAAGCTTGTAAGCAGTGTTCCCTCTGAGTTAGCGTGAGCTAGCTCACAGATTTTTAGCCTCCAGCTCACACATTTTTGTCTTAGCTCAGGAAGGATGACCCCAGAGCACGCTAATTTATGCAGCAGCTCACAACTTTAATGCGGCCCCGTGGTGCAGAGTGGTAAAGCAGCGGTACTGCAGTACTGTGGTCTGAACTCTCTCTCACGACCTGGGTTCAATTCTGGCGGAAGCTGCTTCAGGTAGCCGGGCCAAGGTTGACTCAGACTTCCATCCTTTCGAGGTCGGTCAAAGGAGTCCCCAGCTTGCTGGGGGGGAAAGCGTAGATGGCTGGGAAAGGCAATGGCAAACCACCCCGTAAAAAGTCTGCTGTGAAAACATTGTGAAAGCAACGTCACCCCAGAGTCGGAAATGACTGGTGCTTGCACAGGGGACCTTTCCTTTCCTTTCCTCACAACTTTAATAACAGTAGCACACAACTTTAATGCCAGTCGCTCACAAAGCAGAATTTCTGCTCACAAGACTCTGCAGCTTAGAGGGAACATTGCTTGTAAGTACACGAGATACTTGTACAGAGGGCAGGATATTACAAAGCGAGGTTCTGAACGTAAGTTATTGAATACAAATGCCGCTGTTAATCCTTTTATAATTTCTTTAGAGATATATCTATTATCTATATATATATATATATTAATGAAAATATATAGACATATTTAAGAGAAAATTATTTTTAAGGGAGTGGGGAGGGCAGTAATTATTTGAGCGGAAGAAGAAGAGGCAGGTGAATAGAGCAGACCCGCTAAAACGATGCTCTCTTCATTCGCTTTTGGGGATCACACACTTGCTTTGCCTTTTACCAGGCAGGCGGCTAGTTGTGCAGAGTAGCGGTAAGGTGATTTTTAGGAAACGGGTGGAGCCAGGGGTGGAATTCTAGCAGGAGCTCCTTTGCATATTAGGCCACACCCCCTGACGTAGCCAATCCTGGAGCTCACAAGGCTCTTTTTTGTAAGCTCTTGGAGGATTGGCTACATCAGGGGTGTGTGGCCTGATATGCAAAGGAGCTCCTGCTAGAATTCCACCCCTGGGTGGGACTCTTGCCCCACCAGGGTTTCCGATTGGTCAATAGAGATTTGATCGGCTGTGCAGATTTTAAAAAAAGATATTTTTTTTCAAAAATTCCACACGAGGACCAAAGGTAAGTTGCGCTTACGCCACATCATGTTTTTTAAGTGAAATGTGCGTTTTAAAAGGCATCCTAATAAACGGAATTTCTGTCGGAAACGTTGGGAGTTATGCATAACCTCGTTCCCTGTCGTTCTGCGGACAGCTCATGCTAGCCCAATCTCGTCAGATCTTGGAAGCTAAGCGAGGTCGGCTGCAGCGAGTATTTCAGTGGAATACGCGGAGGCAGGGAGTGACGAACCACCTCTGAAACGTCTCTTGCTCTAAAAAAACAAAGTCTAGCTCACCACAACCCTAAAGAAAGCTGGAACTTCCGGCTGCCACACAATCTTAGGATCTCCTGGCCATACTACACATACTGCCAGGCAATAATTAGTTCATCGTGGCTCGTCATCACCCTGTGTCCGAATTCCACGGAAGAATGAGAGTCGGTTTTTAGAACCCGCATTACACTACTGAAAGGAGTCTCTGAGGCGCTTACGATCACCTTCCCCTCCTCAACTCCGGCACGTTGCGGAGGATGTAAGGCTGAGAGAGCTCAGAGAACGGTGACGGACCCAAGTTCACACAGCTGACTTCATGTGGTGGAGGACTGGGGAATCGAACCTGGTTCTCCAAATTAGAGTCCACCGCTTTTAAACACGACACCAACATTGGCACTCACGATGTCAGAGAGGTTGAAGAGGGTCAGAACGAGGGGGTGTGTCTTTTAATGAAGCGACCAAAGATGAAAGCCAGAAGGCTCTTTTGGCAGGGTGGTTTTAAAGGGATTCTAAGGGCTGGTTTCTATGATGGAGTGGATCCGATTCCCTGCTTCCCCCCACTCCACTGAGGGAAGTTTGGAGCCCTCTTCCTCCTGCTCTTGAAGAGCTGCTCAAGTTTGGTGTCAAGAGCCAGTTTGGTGCAGTGGTTAAGTGTGCGGACTCTTATCTGGGAGAAACGGGTTTGATTCCCCACTCCTTCCCTTGCAGCTGCTGGAATGGCCTTGGGTCAGCCATAGCTCTGGCAGGAGTTGTCCTTGAAAGGGTGGCTTCTGTGAGAGCTCTCTCAATCCCACCCACCTCACAGGGTGTCTGTTGTGGGGGGAGGAAGGTAAAGGCGATTGTAACGCCAGTTTGGTGTACTGGTGAAGTGTGCGGACTCTTGTCTGGGAGAACCGGGTTTGATTCCCCACTCCTCCCCTTGCAGCTGCTCGAACGGCCTTGGGTCAGCCATAGTTCTGGCAGAGGTTGTCCTTGAAAGGGCAGCTTCTGTCAGAGTTCTCTCAGCCCCACCCAGGAACATAAAGAAGATTGTAAGCCGCTCTGAGGTTCGGAGTGGAGGGCGGAGCGTAAATCCAATATTATCTTCTAAGTTGAAGGCAAGTCCCTTGGGATGTAGGAAAGCATTCGGGGGGGGGGGGGTGTTGGATTCCCACCCAGGACATTTTTGGGCAAACTTCTAAGAATGTAGATGTGCCTTTGATAAATAACATGGACTATTCATTTACCTTTGTCCAGGAACCAGATAGCAAACCTTGGCAGAACCCTACACAATAAAGGTTGCCAGGTTCCACTCCCCACCCCCCCTCCCCCGGCCACTGGCAGGGGTTGGGGGGTAGAGTTGCCAGATTTGGGTTCGGAAACTCCTGGAGATTTGGGCATGGAGGCTGCGGAGAACAGAGACCTCAGCAGGGTACAATGCCCTACAGCAAGGGTGTCGAACTTATTTGTTATGAGAGCTGGATCTGACATAAGCGTGACCTTTTTGGGGCCGGGCCATGTGTGTCATAAGATGTAATGCCAGATAGGAGAAGCCATGTTGGATCAGGCCAGTGGCCCATCCAGTCCCACACTCTGTGTCACATAAGAACATAAGAGAAGCCATGTTGGATCAGGCCAGTGGCCCCTCCAGTCCCACACTCTGTGTCACATAAGAACATAAGAGAAGCCATGTTGGATCAGGCCAGTGGCCCATCCAGTCCCACACTCTGTGTCACATAAGAACATAAGAGAAGCCATGTTGGATCAGGCCAGTGGCCCATCCAGTCCAACACTCTGTGTCACATAAGAACATAAGAGAAGCCATGTTGGATCAGGCCAATGGCCCATCCAGTCCAACAGTCTGTGTCACATAAGAACATAAGAGAAGCCATGTTGGATCAGGCCAATGGCCCATCCAGTCCAACGCTCTGTGTCACACTGGCCAAAAAAACCCCAGGTGCCATCAGGAGGTCCATCAGTGGGGCCAGGACACAAGAAGTTCTCACACTGTTGCCCCTCCAAGCACCAAGAATACACAGCATCATTTGCCCCAGACAGAATGTTCCATCTACACCCTGTGGCTTATAGCCACTGATGGACCTCTGCTCCAGATGTTTATCCAATCCCCTCTTGAAGCTGCCAGTGATTGTAGTCACCACCACCTCCTGTGGCAGTGAATTCCACGTGTTATGGAGAGAGATATCAACTTAATAAAGGACGCAGACAAACACACACACTCAGCCTAATCCACTTTACTAGCTTGTTGAGCCTCAACCAACAGAAGGAAGAGAGGCTTGGCTCAGTAGCTCTGCTGTGTGATTGAGAGAGCTTGGCAAAACAAGCTCTCCTTCCCCCACTTCCTCCCCAAGGGAGGAGCTTTGCTCTGTAGCTCCTGTGCGATTGGTGAAGCCTGGCAAAACAAGTTGTGATGCGGAAGGAAGCAAGAGAGGGAGAAGGAAGCAGACAACAGTGAGTGAGTTGCTCTCGGGCCTGATAGGAGCCCTCGGGGGCCTGATTTGGCCCCGGGGCTGCATGTTTGACACCCCTGCCCTAGAGTCCACCCTCCAAAGCATCCATTTTCTCCAGGGGAACTGATCTCTGTAATCCGGAGATGAGCCATAATTCCAGGGAATCTCCAGGTCCCACCTGGAGGCTGGCATCTCCACTACAAAGCAACGGTGTGTAGTTGCCAGGCGTGATCCACTTAGAATTGCACTGCGGCTAAGCCTGGCTTAGATTATCGATGAATAACCTCAGTTCTTGGATGTCCGAACCGGCCTTCTGATTTCTGGCTGAAGCAATGTAGCCTTCTCTTCGGTGGCAGCCCTGAATTCTTCCCCCATGGGGGTTGCGTGGGTAGAAGGATGGGCATTCTCTTTGCATTGCAAAACAAGGGCTCAAAGCACTTAAAGCTCCATGCAGAAATGGCTATGTCAGAGGTACCAAACATCTGGCCTGGGGGCCGAATCAGGCCCCTGGAGAGCTCCTATCGGACCCATGAACAGCTGGCTGTCATCTGCTTCCTTCTCCCTCTCTTGCTTCCTTCTGCATCACAGCTTGCTCTGCCAGGCTTGCTCAATCACATGGGAACTACAGAGCGAAACCTCTATTTTCTCCATTGGCTGAGGCTCCTCCCTTGGGGAGGAAGGGGAGCGGAAGAGCTTGCTTTGCCAAACTATCACAATTGCACAGCAGAGCTACTGAGCCAACCTCTCTTCCTTCTATTGGCTGAGGCTCCTCCCCTTCCTGGTCCCCTGGCGAAGGCAGGAACGAGCCAGAGCTTCCTTTATCCAGTTCCCTGGATCCCATGGGAGAAATACAAAGAAAGCACCTTTAAGACCAATGAGTGCTAATGTTTTAAGCATGTTTAAAGTTTTTTTGGGTTTTTTAATCGTTAATTGTTTTTGTGTCCTTTATAAAGTTCCTATCTCTGCTATCTAAGCTTAAATAGGTACACACATGGTCCCGCCCAACATGGCCCGGCCCGACAAGGTCTCATATCAGATCCAAATGTGTTTGACACCCCTGGGCGAAGTGCTCTGAACTCTGTGTTGTCTTGAAGCTCATGTCTGCAACAGGATGAGAAAACGGTTGCATCTGGCGCCAAACGCACAGCAGTGCTATAGAGTTCAGTCATAGGGAACGTTTTAAAGTAGACTCCGTGAGCTGCCAGTATCAGCTCTTACCTAGAAACAGGGCTTTTTTTGTAGCAGGAACTCCTTTGCCTATTAGACCACGCACCCCTGAGGTAGCCAATCCTCCAAGAGCTTACTGTAGGCCCTGTACTAAGAGCCCTGTAAGCTCCAGGAGGATTGGCTACATCAGGGGGGCATGGCCTAATATGCAAAGGAGGTCCTGCTAGAATTCCTTACAGGGCTCTTCGTGCAGGGCCTACTGGAAGCTCCAGGAGGATTGGCTACATCAGGGGTGTGTGGATCAATAGGCAAAGGAGTTTCTGCCTAGAAGAATAAACTAAAACAGCAGTCCCCAACCTTTTTGGCATCAGGGACCGGTTTTGTAAAAGACAATTTTTTCATGGACCGGGGCGGGGGGTGGGGCGATGATTTCAGGATGATACATTTGTGCACTTTATTTTGGTGCGGGGGTTAAGCGTGCAGACTCTTATCTGTGGGAACCGGGTTTTCACTCCACTTGCAGCTGCTGGAATGGCCTTGGGTCAGCCATTGCAGTCGCAAACGTTGTCCTCGAAAGGGCAGCTGCTGGGAGAGCTCTCTCAGCCCCACCCACCTCACAGGTGGTCAGCTGTGGGGGGGGGGGGGAAATAAAGGAGATTGTGAGCCACTCTGAGATTCGGAATGGAGGGCAGGATATAAATCCAATGTCATCGACTTACTACTACATTGTAAAAAAGTCTGCCGTGAAAATGTTGTGAGAGCAACGTCACCCCAGAGACGGAAACGACTGGTGCTTGCACAGGGGACCTTTCCTTTCCTTTCCTGTAATATATAATGAAATAATTATACAACTTAAGCTCCGGTTGCTAACAACCCAAGGACCACGGACCGTGGGTTGAGGACCCCTGCTTAAAGAAATCTGGGTGGTTTTTTTCAAATGCTCCTATTACGAATTCTGCCTCCCACCAGGCCTGTACCCCAAATAACAGGAAAGAAAACCTGTTTCGTAGGAAAGCGTCTCTGCATAAGGAAAGTGTGTGGGGGGGGGGAGTCACAGGGAGTTTACATGTTCTTTAAACTGAATCTCATCGTGTTTTTGTGGTGTGTTTATCGAAAGCGAAGATAACGATGAGGCTCTGGAAAGTTTCAACGGCACGCAAGAGGGGAAGATGGTCTTCTATAAAGGCCCGGGCGCGTTCCATGGAGAAGGAACAAAGAAGCCCCGACGTAGGTTTATAAATAAAGCCAGGACAAAACATCTGCTCGGATACATTCTCATTAGATGGAAGAAATGAAACATGGAAGAAATATAGAACGGGGAGCGTAGCTCAGTGAAGAAAGCCAGAGCAGGTGAAGGAAGGACGAGGACCGAACATGAGTACCTCGAAGCCCACTCGATGCCAATACCTTTCGGTAGAGTAGTTAAGGATTATTTTTTACATGCTAATAGTCTCAATAAGGTAGCCTCGTGCCTACAAAAGGCACCACCTTGATTTTGTACAGCAGAGGGATATAAGGGGGGGGGGGGGAACGGGGAACCAAAATTTAGTTTTGTGCTGCATGGCTGAAGTAACACACCATTAATGTGGAGTATCCCAACTGAAATCTCATCAAGGTTTGGAAGGAGGGGAAATTATTTCAGAGTTCGGCTCTCACCTCATTTATCACCATCTCTCTGCTCCCGACCTGCCAAGGCTAGAAACGCTTTGGCAGACCACAACAATATGAGGGTTTTTTTTTCGAGCTCGCTAAAGCTATTTCCCAGGCCCAGTCCTGGAACTGAGCGTAAGGAAAAGGGAGGGGAACCCATTCTTCCTCTGTGGTCCTCGGTAATAGCGTTTTAAACGTAAGAATAATGTTATTGTTTTTGCTTGGAAAAATGATTTTCACGGCCCGTTAGATTTAGTGTGCCATTGACAACTGTGAAAGAACCCGGTCCAATTTTACTTCTGGCTCCGGTGCGGAGAACGCTGTTAGATGGGGATCCGCCTTGTAAGTAATGAAGTGGGTGGGCGGTCGGAATATTTCTAACTAGGAGGGCCCCCATCAGAGATCAGAAAACCATCAGGTTGAGACCCTCCTCCACAAGACCTTTGTAATTATAGTAGGGCCCCAACCCCACCCCAAGTGGGAACTGCACTGTCTACGGCAGGGGTCCTCAACCTTTTTAAATAGGGGGCCAGTTCACTGTCCCTCAGACTGTTGGAGGGCCGGACTGCCGTTACTGTACAAGGCCGCGGGCCGTCAGTTCTCCGTCTTCTGCATCTCTCTCCCTTCCCCACACCACACACCCCGGCCTGGGAACTCACCTCACCTCGGTATCACCTCACACTCTGTCTCCGCCGCCTCAGCCCAGTGCTGGAAGTGTGCGTTGCTAACGCGAGTTTAGGTCGAACGTCACTTCCGGTCTGATTTTGCCATAACCCGGCGGGCCGCATAAACGTCCTCAGCGGGCCGCATCTGGCCCGCGGGCCGTAGGTTGAGGACCCCTGGTCTACGGCTTACTAGTAGCCAGGGCTTTTTTTGTAGGAAAAATCCCAGCAGGAACTCATTTGGGTATTAGGCCACACCCCCTGACATCACCATTGTTTCACCCAGGGCTTTTTCTACAAAAAAAAGCCCAGCAGGAATTCATTTGCATATGAGGCCACACCCCCTGATGCCAAGCCAGCCAGAACAGCATTCCTGTGCGTCCCTGCTCAAAAGAAGCCCCACTGGTAGCCTACCGATAAGAGGTTGACTTTTCAACGCATCTTGAAAAATAGCATTGTGGCGGAGAGGAAGAGGGTTAGGGTCAGAGGGGGTGATTATTATTTGGTGCTTCGGGGGTCAACACTGGGAGGGTTTCTAGTCCCCTGGCTCCACTGGTGGACCTCCTGATGGCAACTGGGGGTTTTTGGCCACTGTGTGACACAGAGTGTTGCACTGGATGGGCCATTGGCCTGATCCAGCATGGCTTCTCTTATGTTCTTATGTGACACAGAGTGTTGGACTGGATGGGCCATTGGCCTAATCCAACATGGCTTCTCTTATGTTCTTATGTGACACAGAGTGTTGGACTGGACGGGCCATTGGCCTGATCCAACATGGCTTCTCTTATGTTCTTATGTGACACAGAGTGTTGGACTGGAGGGGCCATTGGCCTGATCCAACAGGGCTTCTCTTATGTTCTTATGTGACACAGAGTGTTGGACTGGATGGGCCATTGGCCTGATCCAACATGGCTTCTCTTATGTTCTGATGTGACACAGAGTGTTGGACTGGACGGGCCATTGGCCTGATCCAACATGGCTTCTCTTATGTTCTTATGTGACACAGAGTGTTGGACTGGACGGGCCATTGGCCTGATCCAACATGGCTTCTCTTATGTTCTTATGTGACACAGAGTGTTGGACTGGAGGGGCCATTGGCCTGATCCAACAGGGCTTCTCTTATGTTCTTATGTGACACAGAGTGTTGGACTGGATGGGCCATTGGCCTGATCCAACATGGCTTCTCTTATGTTCTGATGTGACACAGAGTGTTGGACTGGACGGGCCATTGGCCTGATCCAACATGGCTTCTCTTATGTTCTTATGTGACTCAGAGTGTTGGACTGGATGCGCCATTGGCCTGATCCAACATGGCTTCTCTTATGTTCTTATGTGACACAGAGTGTTGGACTGGACGGGCCATTGGCCTGATCCAACATGGCTTCTCTTATGTTCTTATGTGACACAGAGTGTTGGACTGGAGGGGCCATTGGCCTGATCCAACAGGGCTTCTCTTATGTTCTTATGTGACAGAGTGTTGGACTGGATGGGCCACTGGCCTGATCCAACAGGGCTTCTCTTATGTCCTTATGTGACACAGAGTGTTGGACTGGATGGGCCATTGGCCTGACCCAACATGGCTTCTCTTATGTCCTTATGTGACACAGTATTGGACTGGATGAGCCATTGGCCTGATCCAACATAGCTCCTCCTATGTTCTTATGTGACACAGAGTGTTGGACTGGATGGGCCATTGGCCTGACCCAACATGGCTTCTCTTATGTCCTTATGTGACACAGTATTGGACTGGATGGGCTATTGGCCTGATCCAACATAGCTCCTCCTATGTTCTTATGTGACACAGAGTGTTGGACTGGATGGGCCATTGGCCTGATCCAACATGGCTTCTCTTATGTTCTTATGTGACACAGAGTGTTGGACTGGATGGGCCACTGGCCTGATCCAACATGGCTTCTCTTATGTTCTTATGTGACACAGAGTGTTGGACTGGATGGGCCATTGGCCTGATCCAACATGGCTTCTCTTATGTTCTTATGTGACACAGAGTGTCGGACTTTATGGGCCATTGGCCTGATCCAACATGGCTTCTCTTATGTACTTATGTGACACAAAGTGTTGGACTGGATGGTCCATTGGCCTGATCCAGCATGGCTTCTCTTATGTTCTTTTGTGATGCAGAATATTGGGCTGGAGGGGCCATTGGCCTGATCCAACATGGCTTCTCTTATGTGACACAGAGTGTGGGACTGGATGGGCCATTGGCCTGATCCAACATGGATTCTCTTATGTTTTTATGTTCTTAGGCTACGGGGTCATGAAAAGCCTAGCTTCCCCCCCCCCCCCCAATAATATTGGACTGTGAGGAAGATCTCAGAAGGCTAGCGTAATGGATGCGGAACTGAGATGCATCTCAGATCTCTTATCTTTCTTTTGAAAGAAATCCAAACCAAACAAAAGCAGAAAAGGCTTATATTTTCCTTCCTTTACAACAGAGCTTCTGAAAAATGCTGCCAGTGCGTGCATGTGTTAACCTGAGTCCAGCAGGACAGCAAAGTGTAGACGTTCTAAAATGAATTTGGTTCTAAGTAAAAAGAAGTATGAGGATATTGCACATTTACGAGTGCAATTTGTAGCGTAGACGTCACTTTTTACTGCGTTCGCCATAGGGCTAGAGGGGGTGATTATTATTTGGTGCTTGGGAGAGTCAACAGTGGGAGGGCTTCTAGTATCCTGGCCCCACTGGTGGACCTCCTGATGGCAACTGGGGTTTTTTGGGCACTGTGTGACACAGAGTGTTGCATTGGATGGGCCATTGGCCTGACCAACTTGGCTTCTCTTATGTTCTTATGTTTGGGCAGTAATGCTCTGTCTTTTTGGTGCTTGGGGGACAACAGTGGGAGGACCTCTGGAGTTCTGGCCCAATGGTGGATCGCCTAATGGCCCCTGGGTTTTTGCCAGTGTGGGATACAGAGTGTTGGATTGGATGGGCAATTGGCCTGATTCAACATGGCTTCTCTTCTGTTCTTATGTCTGGGGCAGTGATGCTCTGTCTTCTTGGTGCTTGGAGACCAACAGTGGGAGGACATCTGGAGTTCTGGCCCCACTTGTGGACTTCCTTATGGCCCCTTGGTTTTGGCCACTGTATGACACAGAGTGTTGGACTGGATGGGCCATTGGCCTGATTCAACATGGCTTCTCTTATGTTCTTATGTGACACAGAATGTTGGACTGGATGGACCATTGGCCTGATCCAACATGGCTTCTCTTATGTCCTTATGTGACACAGAGTGTTGGACTGGATGGGCCACTGGCCTGATCCAATATGGCTTCTCTTGTGTTCTTATGTGACACAGAGTGTTGGACTGGATGGGCCATTGGCCTGATCCAACATGGCTTCTCTTATGTGACACAGAGTGTTGGACTGGATGGGCCATTGGCCTGATCCAACATAGCTTCTCTTATGTGACACAGAGTGTTGGACTGGATGGGCCATTGGCCTGATCCAACATGGCTTCTCTTGTGTTCTTATGTGACACAGAGTGTTGGACTGGATGGGCCATTGGCCTGATCCAACATGGCTTCTCTTATGTGACACAGAGTGTTGGACTGGATGGGCCATTGGCCTGATCCAACATAGCTTCTCTTATGTGACAAAGAGTGTTGGACTGGATGGGCCATGGGCTTGATTCAACATGGCTTCTCTTATGTTCTTATGACCAGCTGGCCCTATTTCAGCCTCCCCTCCTAGCTGTTTCTCAACTCCTGGAGGGATTTTTCTTCCAGATAGACTGCCACTGCCACTAGACTTTTGTATGGAATTGCCCCCTGGAAGGGTCAGAACTCCTGGCTTCCCTTCCAAGATCCGTAGCCTGGCCTCTGTGTCTCCCACTGCCCAGTGCCTGGTCACCGCAGGAACAGTTTAGAAGAAGAAGACCATAGATTTATACTCCACCCTTTTCTTTGAATCAGAATCTCAGAGCAGCTTACAATACCTTCCTCCTCCACAACACTGTGAGGTAGGTGGGGCTGAGAGAACTCTCCGAGAAGCTGCCCTTTCAAGGACAACTCCTGCAAGAGCTATGGCTGACCCAAGGCCATTCCAGCAGCTGCAAGTGGAGGAGTGGGGAATCAAACCTGGTTCTCCCTGATAAGAGTCCGCACACTTCACCACTACACCAAACTGGCTCAAGCACCCCTGGAAGAATATCCGCTTGCCAGCTGCCTGCCTTCCCCCTGCCACTCCATTTTAAATAGCATGTCCAAGATGGTGGCGGTCTATTTGGTACAGAGAACCTTTTCCAGCACCAATAGTTTTGAAGTCTTTATTTAAAAAGAAAAGGTTCAGAAGCCTACTTTTAGCACAGCACCAGATAGAGCAAAGAACCTAAATGGATAAAATGCAAATCCTCTCTCTCTCTCCATGCCCTATCAGACGTTAAAATATAGGACAGGCTCCTTTTGCATAGGACGTCACAGATCCGTATAGCGTTACCATTACCTTGAGGATTGCTCCAGCTCTTGAGGGGAGCACTTGGTCAGGGGTTGCCCTTTTAGTGAAGAGGTCTTCGTATTCTCAGGGACACAGCCAATACACCTTCTAAGCTGTGGAGAGCCAACTTTTTACTTCTTGAGCCACTGGCATTAAAGATGCGAGCTGCTGCATCAATTAGTTTGCTCTGGGGCTGTTTTCCTTGAGCTGAGACAAACATGTGTGAGCCAGAGGCTAAAAAACTGTGAGCTAGCTCACGCTAACTCAGCTTATAATAATAATAATATGTAATTTGTATCCCGCCTTCCCCGCCAAAGCAGGCTCAGGGTGGCTCACAGCACAGGCACTTCAACAATTAAAATAATACATATTATACTTACATACATATTATAAATCTTAGAGGGAACACTGGCCACAGCATCCAAAGAAAAGAGATCTCCTTCCTGTGGCATCTCTGTTTTGCCAGGTCAAAGGAAGTTTTTTCCTGGCGATCTCCAGGAATCTTTCCTGGAGACTTTCTAGCATTCCATCCCTCCACAACTCTGTTCCCTGCTTGGAGAAGGGGAAGCTTTTGACCCACCCATTGTCTCTCTCGCTAGATCTATTTATCATTTGTATGAAGGGAAGCTGGAAACTAGTTGCACTGACTTCCCTTGCTGGTTCTCCTCCCAGGGGGGGCGGGACTGTTAAAATACAAAGTGGAGGCTTTGCTCATCTCAAACCACTCAGGGAAAAAAATGTGTTCCTTCATGATTCACATAGAATTTGGCATAGAAGTACCCCCTCCCACTCCAGCAGCCAAAGCATACCAACTGCGTTTCAGCCTACACTAATTTAGCAAGTGATTTGTCAAGCGATGAAGGGATCTGGCCTGGCAACCAAGTCAATGAATGGCTCCAGCAATTACCTCACGACTTCCTCTGTGTCCGAACTTAACTCTCAGATGTCCTTAAAATTCTGGTGCCCAGATCAGTCAGTTCAGGCCAAATTCCCCCTTCCCCTAAATGGGACGGTTTCACATCTCTTTAAAAGTGTCTAAGAGTGATAAATGTTCATACCAATGGTTCACCACCTCCAGAACTTCGACAAGAAAGAATCGAATGGAGACGGCTCCTACCTGCTGTGGATCGTGTCTGGGACTTCACACATCCCAAAACCTGTTTTTCTCCACTGTGCTACAATTACAAATTAATACAGTTTATTGTATTAATACAGTGGCGTAGAGTGGTAAAGCTGCAGTACTGCAGTCGGAGCCCTCTGCTCACGACTTGAGTTCGATCCCAGCAGAAGCTGGTTCAGGTAGCCAGCTCCAGGTTGACTCAGCCTTCCATCCTTCCGAGGTCGGTCAAATGAGTTCCCAGCTTGCTGGGGGGAAAGTGGAGATGACTGAGGAAGGCAAGGGCAAATCACCCTGTAAAACGTCTGCCGTGAAAACGTCGTGAAAGCAACGTCACCCCAGAGTCGGAAACGACTGGTGCTTGCGCAGGGGACGACCTTGACCTTTATTCCAACAATAAGGAGTCCCGTGGCGCAGAGTGGTAAGTTGCAGTACTGCAGTTCGATCCCAGCAGAAGCCGGGTTCAGGTCGCCGGCTCAAGGTTGACTCAGCCTTCCATTCTCCTGAGGTCAGTAAAATGAGTACCCAGCTTGCTGGGGAAGGCAATGGCAAACCACCCCATAAAAAGTCTGCCACGAAAACCTTGTGAAAGCAATGTCAACCCAGAGTCGGAAACGACTGGTGCTCGCACAGGTCCCCCAGAGGCCCCCGAGCAACTGGCTGTCATCTGCTTCCTTCTCCCTCTCTCTTGCTTCCTTCTGCTTTGCAAGGCTTGCTCAATCGTGCAGGAGCTACAGAGCAAAGCCTCTATTTTCTCCATTAGCTGAGGCTCCTTCCTTGCGAAGGAAGGGGAGGAGGGATAGCTTGCTTTGCCAGGCTCTCTCAATCGCACAGCAGAGCTACTGAGCCAAGCCCCTCTTCCTTCTATTGACTGAGGCTCCTCCCCCTCCCGGCCCCCTGAGGAAGGAAGGAAAGAGCCAGAGCTTCCTTTGCCCAGTTCCCCAAATCCCATGGGACAAATATAAAGAAAGTGCCTTTAAGACCAAGTGCTCTTCTAAGTGGGTTTTTTTAAATCTTTAATTGTGTTTGTCTGTGTCCTTCATAAAGTTTATATCTCTGCTACCTAATCTTAAATAGGTACAGACACCACCCAACCTGACATGGCCTGGCCTGGCCCGGCCCCAAAAGGTCTCATTTATGTCAGATCCGGCCCTCGTAACAAATGAGTTTGACACCCCCAGCTTAGAGGGAGCATTGATTTCCAGCATACCCATTTTCGCACTATTTTAAGATTGCACCTTTGGGTTGTTAGTCACATAACAAACATGCTTAAAATGCCAAAGTCAATCGAGAAGGGGAAGGCGTGCTCTACTCAAATGGCAACATCCCATTTGTAGTTGCAAGTCAGCATCACGCCAGCTGAACAGGGAAAGGAGGTGTTTGCGAGGAGATGTTCTTCGATATGGCATACCATACAGGCCTGCCAACTTCCAAGTGCGACAGAGATCAGTTCCCCGAGAGGAAATAGCCTCTTCAGAGGGCAAACTCCAGGAGACACCATAGATTCTAGGTGGAATTCCCCCAGACTGCCAGGAATTTCTCAGGCCAGACTGGGCAACCCTTGGATCAGTCACAAGTTTTCACAGAGCTTTAGTTGTTGTAGATTTTTCTGGGCTATGTGCCCGTGGTCTTGGCACAGCAGTACCTGATGTTTCGCCAGCAACTGTGACCGGCATCCTCAGAAGTATAACTAGAAAATAGCTGTTGGAGCTCATTAGCACAACTCATTAGCATATGGCACCCCCCCCCCACCAGCCCAAATCAACCCGATGCAAGAAAGGAGAGCCCCAGGCGAGCGAGGCCTGCTTGGGCTGGCTAGAGATCCAGCCAGCCCAAGCAGGCCTCGCTTGCCTGGGGCTCTCTTGGGCCACACACACACCAGTCAAAAGGCTAGCAAGCCACCTGCTGTCCAAAATCACATAAGAAGTAGAGAAAGGGTGGTGTGGGCTTCTCCATGAGTTTATGAGGGCTGCTGGTGGCTGGCTGGCTGCCCGCTCTCCTCATCCAGGGATTGTTATGCAGCTGCACCTACTATTCAAGGGACAAGGTAGGTAGGTAGGTGGGGAGGAGGAGGGAGGCCATCAGAAAGGTTCAGGAGCTGTGCTCCTGTGAGCTCCTGCTGAATTCATGGCCTGGGTATAACACAGAAAGATGGCATTCTCTCCGTGTCAAAGTGAATAAAGCTATTCTCTCCGCCACATGAGTTGCACTCCTCTGCCTTTTGTACTGAAGAGGGTACAAAACATGTGTCATACTCTCTCTCGTAAATTAGTGTCTGGTTATAATTTTCTGTGGAAAGTTGTCTGGGCAGTTCCCATTATTCCGGGCTCCACACGGAATGAGGCAAATGAAGGGGCTGGCTGGGTAATTGGTCGTGCCTTCCTGCGCCCATAAATAAATAAAGGCAGGAAATTTCCCCTTCAGTCCCTTAACCTCCCTCCCAGACAGCACTATTGTTAGCCACATGAGGAGAAATCCACGGGGGAGGCAGAAGGAAAGGCCGTTGGCTCTCTTTTTGTTCCTCTCAGAAGAGCCCACGTTGAGCCACAGTTTTGACGATTTCTCAAATCCTGTCACAGAGCCCGAAATGGTGACCGGAACGTGCAAGAAACACTCCTTTGAATCTTTTATTTGAAAAACTCCCCAAGTAACTTTCTAGCTGACTCACAGCTTTCAAGCCGGTCGCAGAAGACTGAAAGGTGTGCTTCTTTTTCTTCCGAGGCGTATGCGGTTGTAACTCTGAATAAAAATATCCCCTCAGAAAGACAGTTTCATAAGAGCTTCGGAGTGTCGTATTTGGGATGTGACAGTGCTGTCGCCATTTTCAGCAGAGCAAACTGGGACTAGAATTTCCAGGACTGAGAATTTGACAGTCCATCTTTTTCTACACGAGCCCTCAGTATGTGTGTGTAAACTGGGCCAAATCTGATGCCACAAACAGCTCTGCTGTCTACAGCATTCCTTGTGGAAGACTTTATTCCACACCCTTGACAAGTATTTATTGCCAAATGTCCTTTGTTTTAACACCCAGGTTCCCATACCTTTTATTCTTGCTCTGAACCATATCTTCTTCAGACTGTACCTCTTTTCTCAACGTGTAGTCTAGCGTCCAGGACAGCAGATTTGCCCCTGAGACCACAGCATGTTTTCCAACTCTGCTTCCCTGAAATATCTTGCATTTGGAAATATGAAAAAAACTACCAACCTGTGCTATCTGAACTGAGGGGCGGGGGAGACAAACACCTGTCGTGTGTAGAAAATAGGACACTACACTTACTTAATGGATTCATTTTAAGAATTGCAGATTTATATCCTGCCCTTCTCTCTGGATTAGAGACTCAGAGCGGCTTACAATCTCCTATATCTTTTCCCCCCATTACAGACACCCTTTGAGGTAGGTGGGGCTGGAGAGGGCTCTCACAGCAGCTGCCCTTTCAAGGACAACTCCTGTGAGAGCTATGGCTGACCCAAGGCCATTTCAGCAGGGGCAAGTGGAGGAGTGGGGAATCAAACCCGGTTCTCCCAGATAAGAGAGCTATGGCTGACCCAAGGCCATTCCAGCAGGGGCAAGTGGAGGAGTGGGGAATCAAACCCAGTTCTCCCAGGTAAGAGTTCGCTCACTTAACCACTACATCAAACTGGCTCTCAGGAGGGGGCAGGGGATCCCCCAGTTTGGAGGCTGTCTTCCCACTTCAGGGTCACCAGAAAGCGGAAGAGGGGGAGGAAGTATCTGCTGGGCACTCCATTATTCCCTATGGAGACCGATTCCTGTAGGGTATAATGCTGAATTGATCTGTGGGTATCTGGGGCTCTGAAGGGGGGTGATTTTTTGAGGTAGAAGCACCAAATATACAGCATAACATCTGGTGCCTCTCCTCAAGAACACTCTCCAAGTTTCAAAAGGATTGGACCAGGGGGTCCAATTCTATGAGCCCACAAAGAAGGTGCCTCTATCCTTCATGATTTCCAAAGGAGGGAAGCCATTTAATAGACGTGCGGTCCCTTTAAATGTGATGGCCAGAACTCCCTGTGGAGTTCAATCGTGCTTGTCACACCCTTGCTCCTGGTTGATGATTATTTCCATTTTAAAGCCACCTTGCTTCAAAAGGCAGAGCTTTCCTCTCCTTTCTTCTCTTTCTGCACCATGTCGATCTCCTGCCTCTTTTTATTGAGGACGATTGTTCCGTTCCTTGATTCCTCCAAAACAGACAGATGTGTCATCCCTGGAAATAATTTGCAAATGCTCTTTCCAGGAGGGACAGAATGGAAAATGCTCACTTTTTTTTCTTGTTCAGTCGATGACATTTCCCCAAAAAAACAATACATTGGGCCCAGACCGAACCTTCAAAATCATGAGACCAAGGCTTTTTTTGTAGCAGGAACTCTTTTGCATATTAGGCCACACACCCCCAGTGTAGCCAATCCTCCTGGAGCTTACAGGAGGCACTGCACCAAGAGCCCTGTAAGCTCTTGGAGGATTGGCTACATCAGGGGTGTGTGGCCTAATATGCAAAAGAGCTCCTGCTACAAAAAAAGCCCCGCATCTGTGGGTATCTGGAGCTCTGTGGGTATTGATCTGTGGGTATGGATCATACACTGAACATGAGTCAACAGTGTGATGCGGTGGCTAAAAAGGCAAATGCAATTTTGGGCTGTATCAACATAAGTATAGTGTCCAGATCATGTGATGTGATGGTATCACTTTACTCTGTTCTGGTAAGGCCTCACCTGGAGTATTGTGTTCAGTTTTGGGCACCACATTTTAAGAAGGATATAGACAAGCTGGAACGGTTCCAGAGGAGGGTGACGAAGATGGTGAGGGGTCTGGAGACCAAGTCCTATGAGGAAAGGTTGAAGGAGCTGGGGATGCTTAGCCTGGAGAGGAGACGGCTGAGAGGTGATAGGATCACCATCTTCAAGGACTTGAAGGGCTGCCATAGAGAGGATGGTGTGGAATTGTTTTCTGTGGCCCCGGAAAGTAGGACCAGAACCAGTGGGATGAAATTAAATAAAAAGAGTTTGCGGCTCAACATTAGGAAGAACTTTCTGACCGTTAGAGCGGTTCCTCAGTAAAACAGGCTTCCTCGGGGGGTGGTGGGCTCTCCTTCCTTGGAGGTTTTAAACAGAGGCTAGATGGCCCTCTGACAGCAATGAAGATCCTGTGAATTTAGGGGAAGGTGTTTCCTGCATTGTGCAGAGGGTTGGACGAGATGACCCTGGAGATTCCTTCCACCTCTATAATTCTATGAGACTCATTGGCAGGTGATGGAAGCAGAAGGTTTCCACCTCTGGGTTGGGAAATCCCTGGAGATTTGAGGGTTGAGCCTGGGGAAGGAGGTGTTTAAAATAAGATTTTGAACACATGACCATATGAAGCTGCCTTCTACTGAATCAGACCCCCCTCAGTCCATCAAAGTCAGTCTTGTTGTCTCAGACTGGCAGCTGTTCTCCAGGATCTCAAGCTGAAGTTTTTCACGCCTGCTTGCCTGGACCCTTTTTAGTTGGAGATGCTGGGTATTGAACCTGGGACCTTCTGCTTTCCAAGTAGATGAGCCACCATCCCTCCCATATATATGAACCTATGAAGCTGCCTTCTACTGAATCAGAACCCCCTGGGTCCATCAAAATCAGTCTTGTCTACTCAGACTGGCAGCTGCTCTCCAGGGTCTCAAGCTGAGGTTTTTCACACCTCTTTGCCTGGACCCTTTTTAGTTGGAGATGCCGGGGATTGAACCTTGGACCTTCTGCTTACCAAGCAGATGCTCTGCCACTGAGCCACCATCCCTCTATAATAACGGTATGAGACCATAAAATCAACAATGCTAGAACTTGGGTGAGTGCGTGCAACAGACAGAGAATCATAGCAGAGAGTGACAGCAGAAAACCCTGAAGTTCCGTGATAACCAGCCTCCAAAGAAGCAATAAGACAATGATACAAATTTACAAAACATACTTCTATAATACTCAAAACACTCTCAGACAAACCCACTTATAAACATACCCTGATATACAGAACACCTAAAGTGAAAACAAAGGAAGAGCATCGTCTTTGAAAGTTCATGATAAACAGCTCCACGTAGACAATAACAAGTCCTACCACATTCAAAGGAATCCTCGGTACAGTTGCTCCTGAGGAGACCCCGTAGTGTATCTGAAGGGTTTCGATTCCAAATGGATTAAGTACACAGCATCACACAGTGACAAGGTAGTAGTTTATATTCCCTCATTTCCAGAGCTTTTCTTGTAGCTAGTAGTTTATATTCCCTCATTTCCAGAGCTTTTCTTGTAGCAGGGACTCCTTTGCATATTAGGCCACACACCCCTGATGTAGCCAATCCCCCAAGAGCTTACAGGGCTCTTCGTACAGGGCCTACTGCAAGCTCCAGGAGGATTGGCTACATCAGGGGGCGTGGCCTACTATGCAAAGGAGTTCCTGCTACAAAAAACACCCAGCTCGTTTCACAAGAAGCTTTGATCAGCTTTCAACAACTTTTATCAGAGCTTCTTGTTGTTCTAGCAATGAGCCAAATACTTTTTAAGAACATAAGAGATATCATGTTGGATCAGGCCAACGGCCCATGCAGTCCAACACTCTGTGTCACACAGTGGCCAAAAAACCCCAAACCCAAGTGCCATCAGGAGGTTCACAAGTGGGTCTAGAAGCCCTTTCACTTTGCTCCCCCCCGCCCCCCCCGCAAGCACCAAGAATACAGAGCATCACTGCCCCAGACAGTTCCAGTAATATACTGTGGCTAACAGCCACTGATGGACCTCAGCTCCATATTTTTATCCAATCCCCTCTTGAAGCTGGCTATGCTTGTAGCCACCACCACCTCCTGTGGCAGTGAATTCCACCACCTCCTGTGGCAGTGAATTTTTAAAAAGAAAAGCTTAGCCAACTGGCGATCCTGTTTGGCGGCTGAAGTTTTTAAAACGATTGTAGCCTTGCTAGCAGAGAAAGCCCTCAAGCCCAGGAAACTTCCCACGGCTGCACAGCTGTTGCAGACATCAGCTTCAAGCAGACTCCAGCCAACCTGATTGGCCAATTAACAAAGGTCTATATTAAGGATCCAACACGGTAGCTAGAGAGTGGGGTTCCCCCCCCCTTCTGCACAGACAGTTGGCAGAGTATATGCTGGGACTTATCCTTCCATCTCTGTGCAAAACAACCAAAGATCTCCCCCATCGATATGGCTCCACATATTTTATACCTTAAAGAACTCTAGAGCAGCAAAACCTCTTTCATGGGACCTCAACTTAATTTCCAGGATCTCCTGAAATATCAGGGACTTCCACCACCCCCATCTAGCCAATAGGCTGAATTTCACTCCCTAGTGGCAAGTTTGACGTAGTGGTTAAGTGTGCAGACTCTAATCTGGGAGAACCAGGTTTGACTCCCCACTCCTCCACTTGCACCTGCTGGAATGGCCTTGGGTCAACCACAGGCCTTGAAAGAGCTGCTCCCTCAAGAGCAGTTCTGAAAAGAGCTCTCTTAGCCCCACCAACCTCACGGGGTGTCTATTGTGGGGAGAGAAAAGGAAAAGAGATTGTAAGGTGATCTGAGACTCCAAGTGAAGGGCGGGGTATAAATCCAATCTCTTCCTCCTCCTCCTCTTCTTCCTCTTCCTCTTTCTCTTCTTCCTCTTCTTCTTCTGTTGGATCTGGCCAACTATTTAATTCAACCTTGCCAAATGCCCACTCCTTACAACAACCTCTGGTCCACGCTGCCTTTATCTATGCCATTCTTATGTGGCCTCCAGCACAACTTTTTGGGTAGGTGGTTTGGTGTAGTGGTTAAGTGTGCAGACTCTTATCTGAGAGAACCGGGTTTGATTCCCCACTCCTCCACTTGCAGCTGCTGGAATGGCTTTGGGCCAGCCATAGCTCTCACTGAGTTGTCCTTCAAAGGGCAGCTTCTGTCAGAGCTCTCTTAAGCCCCACGCACCTCACAGGGTGTCTGCTGTGAGGTAGGAAGATAAAGGAGATTGCAAGCCACTCTGAGTCTCTGATTTAGAGAGAAGGGCAGGGTATAAATCTGCAGTCTTCTTCTTCTTCAAAGGGGATCCCACTTTTCATTTTCACCTGTGGAAAAGTCAGTTGGATTCGAATCCTTCATTTCTGATAACTTTAAAGGCTTATCCAGTGATTTCCCTTGTCCTTTCCCCCTACTTGCAGAAAGCAAAGGTATGTTGAATTAACACCTTCACAGTGAGTCAAAGTCACCAGTTTGGTGCAATGGTTAAGTGAGCGGACTCTTATCTGGGAGAACCGGGTTTGAATCCCCACTCCTCCACTTGCACCTGCTGGAATGGCCTTGGGTCAGCCATAGCTCTGGCAGGGGTTGTCCTTGAAAGGGCAGCTGCTTTGAGAGCCCTCTCAGCCCCACACACCTCACAGGGTGTCTGTTGTGGGGGAGGGAGATAAAGGAGATTGTGAGTCGCTCTGAGATTCGGAGTGGAGGGTGGGATATAAATCCAATATCATCATCACCTTCTTCTTCTTCCATGTGGAAGAAATTCTAATGCCAGCTTCTGCCCATGACACAAAGAACAGCGTTTACCCAAAGCTTTTCAGGAACACAAACAGGGATTTTTTTGTATGATGAACTTTGCATATTAGGCCACACCCCCTGATGTAGCCAATCCTCCCAGAGCTTACAGGGCTCTTCTTACAGGGCCTACTGTAAGCTCTTGGGGGATTGGCTACATCAGGGGGTGTGGCCTAATATGCAAAGGAGCTCCTGCTAAAAAAATTTCTGAACACAAAGTTCATTTGTCGCCATAATTCTGAGTGCTTCTTTTTCTTATATATATATATTATTATTAATGACACAGCAAAGTTTCTCGTGTACGTCTAGCAGCTTCGTACCCAGTAAGTGTGGTAAAAGCGCATTGCCCGCTTTGATAAATATCACGGGCCTGTTAAGCTACGGAAATAGCGGAACGTTTATGACAATTGTCTGGCACTCGGCTTTGTTTGCCTGAAGACAGCCGATTTCGCAAGAGACATGAAAGCTTTCGGAGGGGCTGGAAAGTCGCTTTTGATGAAATCATCCCTGGCCCCAAGGGCCGCATTCTTGAGGGCTCAGGCATTCTGAGGGCCTGCGTCTTCGGATGCTGTCTTGGCAAAGGGTCACGGCAGCGCGCAGAAACCCATCTGGAGCGAAAGGAGCCAAGTAAACGCACAAAAGAACGTGAGGAGACCGAAGCTGGCACCACGACGGAATGGAATTTCTTTAAGGAAGCAAGAGACTTCTCCATT
Source organism: Heteronotia binoei (assembly GCF_032191835.1). Classification (NCBI taxonomy): domain Eukaryota; kingdom Metazoa; phylum Chordata; class Lepidosauria; order Squamata; family Gekkonidae; genus Heteronotia; species Heteronotia binoei. Next base: position 13,229,455 of record NC_083223.1, on the reverse strand, counting down.
CAAGGCTCTGGCGAGAGAGAGCAGGGGAAACAATACAATCTCTGCCCGAGTCGTGTTGCGACACCGCTCAGCTCTTCAGACAACGCAGCGGCCGTGGCAAAATTCCTGCGCATTGAACTCCTGCTGAAGTGCTTAGCGGCGCCCTCTTTTTCAGCACGGGAATACCATCGATGCTTACATTTAAAAAAAAAAAAACCCAAATAGGAAGCAGATGACAGGGTGCTAGAAGGATAGGGTAGAAAGCTATCCTAGGTCTACTGTCCATCAAGAGAATAGCCGGGCTGCCGTAGAAGGAATTATAATCACGGCTGGTCCTGCCGCTAGGCAAACTAGGTGACTGGCTAGGGCGACAGCCTTCTGGGGTGGCAAACTGGGTGCCCCCCATGTGACCCGGTGACACTATCAGTGTGGGGGGAGGTGCTAGAGGTAACCTTGCCTAGGGTGCCAGACAGTCTAAGGCCTGCCACCTTCAAGAGGGGTTTAGATAAAAATTTGGAGCAGAGGTCCATCAGTGGCTATTAGCCACAGTGTGTGTGTATATATAAAATTTTTTTGCCACTGTGTGACACAGAGTGTTGGACTGGATGGGCCATTGGCCTGATGCAACATGGCTTCTCTTATGTTCTTAATACTGTGCAGGGCTTTTTAGTCTAGTGAGTTTATTTATTTATCTATTTATTGCACTTATATCCTGCCCTCCCCAAATGGGCTGAGGGCGGCTAACGGCAGTCACAACTTGATCGCAGATTCGCTTATACCAATAAAACGTTATTAAAATATTAAAACAATTTAAATACAATTCAGATGGCGTTCTGTTTGGTTTAAAATAATTTATGTCGATAACTGTGGGATAGACGAGGCATTCCAGAGGGCAGGCGCAGCCGCGGAGAAGGCTCTTGCCCTCATAGTGGTCCGACGGGCATCCTTTAACGAACTTCATCGTAGTGTTCTCTGGGGCTCGTGTGGGGAAAGGCGGTCCCGGAGGTAGACAGGTCCCAAGCCACATAGGGCTTTAAAGGTCATGACCAGCAATTTGAACTGGGCTTGGAACACCACAGGCAACCAGTGCAGCGTCTCCAGTGCAGGTTGGATGTGCACCCGCAAAGGCAGCTCCGATACCAACCCAGCCTGCAGCATTCTGCACCAGTTGCAGCTTCCGAGTCCGAGTCAAGGGCAGCCCCATGTAGAGAATGTTGCAGTAGTCTATTCTCGAGGTGACCGTTGCGTAGAATGCTGTAGCCAATTCGCTGCGCTCCAGGTATGGAGCCAACTGTCTTATCCTAAGATGATAGAATGCAGATCTGGCAGTGGCTGCCACCTGGGCCTCCATAGATAATGAAGGCTCCAGGAGAACCCCTAAACTCTTGACCTTCGAAGTTGGCACTAAAGGCGCCCCATTGAAGGTCGGTAAAGGGATCTCTCTTCCCAGGCCGCCTCGGCTTAGGTACAGAACCTCCGTCTTTGCTGGATTCAATTTCAGTCGACTTTGTCTGAGCCATTTCACAGCGGCTTGTTTAGTGAGATACGGTGTTGATTCAGTGACATGTATTTGCTTTTTAAATATGTTTTAATGACCAGGGCTTTTTTGGAGCAGGAATGCACAGGAACACAGTTCCAGCTGTCATGGTGTCAGGAGGTATGGCCTAATATGCAAATGAGTTTCTGCTGGGCTTCTACAAAAAAAAGCCCTGTGCGAAACAATGGTGACATGAGAGGGTGTGGCCTAATATCCAAAGAAGCCCCAATGGAGGGTAATTGCTTTCAAAGGCCCCCATCCCATTGATTGCTCGTACAAGCACACAGCACTGAAGGTTTTATTATGCACATGTGTCTAGCCAATGGGGAAACAATCAAAGGGCCACCTCTGGGTCAGACTTTCAACGGTATTCCTAGGCTCAAAAGGGTTGGAGACACACACACACCCGACCTAGACAATATCTATTCCATGGAAGGGCAGGAACAGAAGAACTAAAAGAAGAAGAAGAAGACCGTAGATACCCTGTCCTTCTCTCTGAAACAGAGTGTGGCTTACAATCTCCTTTATCTTCTTCCCCCACAACAGGCACCCAGTGATGAGGGTGGGTCTGAGAGCTCTCCCAGAAGCTGCCCTTTTGAGGACAATCTCTGTGAGAGCTACAGCTGATCCACAGCCATTCCAGCAGTTGCAAGTGGAGGAGTGGGGAATCAAACCCGGTTCTTCCAGATAAGAATCTGTGCACTTAACCACTACACCAAACTGGATCTGGGTGGGAAGTGGATGGACAGAAAGAGGTGATAAATTCCAAGGAAAGGAAAGGAAAGGGGTCCATTCTGGTTTGTCCTTCTGAGACCACTTCCAGGAAGCAGCTCTTGTACCTGGGCTCGGACTTGATGGCTAGCATTTCCATGTGGAGCTAACAAAGGGCAGGCAACCCAGACAAATATTCAAAGCAGTGGTTGAATGATAGCTGTGAGTTTTAAGTTTAAAGAGCCTGCCTTAGAACAAGACCAGCTAGGGCATGCATGGGGGGGGTCTGAGGGACAGAGTACTGTGTGTTTCCACTACTTCCTTATATTCCTTGCTTGAACATGTATGTGGACATTTTCATTTAATACATTTATTATTGTTTTGAATGCTGGAAGCTGGTTCTCCAAACCACGGTAAGGCCCACTCAAGTCCTATGAGGAAAGGTTGAAGGAGCTGGGGATGTTTAGCCTGGAGAGGAGGCGGCTGAGAGGTGATATGATCACCATCTTCAAGTACTTGAAGGGCTGTCATCGAGAGGATGGTGTGGAATTGTTTTCTGTTGCCCCAGAAGGTAGGACCAGACCAATGGATTGAAATTAAATCAAAAGAGTTTCCAGATCAACATTAGGAAGAACTTCCTGACTGTTAGAGCGGTTCCTCAGTGGAACAGGCTTCCTCGGGAGGTGGTGGGCTCTCCTTCCTTGGAGGTTTTTAAACAGAAGCAAAGTGGCCATCTGACAGCGATGAAGATCCTGTGAATTTGGGGTATTTGTGGGTTTCCTGCATTGTGTAGGGGGTTGGACTAGATGACCCTGGAGATACCTTTCAACTCTATGATTTTATGATTCTGTGATTCTACGTTACTAACAAGATGCCAGGGGAAAGGAGGTGGTTGGTCAAGATTGCAAGATTCCCCAGGAGTGAGTAAGTATGGTTAACGTGTTCTTGCAGACTCTAGTTGGATCAAAAGCAGGAGAAACAGTAAATGGCTATGTAGAAGGACTGTTCCAAGGGTGGGCCCTCTTAATGGGAAATACTCTAATCAACTACCTGGCAGCAGCTTTTTGCCCATTGTGAAGCAAGAAACCCCTCCAGATCCAAAATGGCTGCTGGGTCTCTTGAGCTTTTGGAAGGCACAAAGTGGAATTGTGCTAGCCAGGGATTGTTTTGTAGAAAAATAGGTGGTGCTCATTAGCATAACTCGTTAGTATACGCTGCCCCCCACCAGCCAAAAGCAACCTGACGCAAGAAAGGAGAGCCCCGGGCGAGGGAGGCCTGCTTGGGCTGGCTACAGATCCAGCCAGCCCAAGCAGTCTTCACTCACCAGGGGCTCTCCTTGGCCATCCCCACCCCCCCAGTCAAAAGGCCTGCAAGCCACCCACTGCCCAAAATCACATGAGAAATGGAGAAAGGGTGGCATGGGCTTCTCCAGGGTTTAATGAGGGTTCCTGAGTGTGTGGAAACGCTCCTGGTGGCTGGTTGGCTGCCCGCTCTCCTAATCCAGGGATTGTTATGCAGCTGCACCTACTAGTCAATGGACAAAGTAGGTAGGGAGGAGGAGAGGGAACCCTCAGAAAGGTTCAGGAGCTGTGCTCCTGTGAGCTCCTGCTGAATTCAAGGCCTGGTGCTAGCAGGTCCGCAGGGCTATCCGCAGAATCGACTAACACATTTGTTTGCTTATTGACCCTGGTTTTCAACAAAAGCCACTGGGAGGTTGCAGATAACCTTCTGCATACAGGAGGATAATCCAGAAGAGAGAAGAAGACGACGACGACGAAGAAGAAGACATTGTATTTCTATCCCACCCTCCACTCTGAATCTCAGAGTCTCTGAGCAGTCACAATCTCCTTTCCCTTCCCCTCCCCACAACAGACACACGGTGAGGTGGGTGGAGCTGAGAGAGCTCTCCCAGAAGCTGCCCTTTCAAGAACCACTCTGCAAGAGCTATGGCCGACCCAAAGCCATTCCAGCAGCTGCAGGGGGAGGAGTGACGAATCAAACCCAGTTCTCCCAGATAAGTGTCCGCACACTTAACCACTACACCAAACTGGCTCTCTGACTGTATAGATCGGGGTGGCCAACGGTAGCTCTCCAGATGTTTTTTTGCCTACAATTCCCATCAGTCCCAGCCATTGGCCATACTGGCAAAAAACATCTGGAGAACTACCGTTGGCCACCCCTGGGATAGATCAATCAGTGTAACTCCGCATCTTCCAGAGTCATCCGTGGAAGGAGAAGACTATCGCCACTGGATGGAAGGGTCTTAATCCTTCTCCCATGACTTCTTCCTCTCTTATCATTTCCTCCTACACCTATACGCCACGTTGAAACCCAGGTCTGTCTCCTATGCAAGGTGAAAGAAGTCAGTAGGAAGTGGTGGGAGATAACCGGTCAGGAAGTAAAGACCACCCTACACAACACCTCAACTCCACTCGGGGGGGGGGGGAATGAATGCTCTCTGTTGTGCAATTATGCAGTGGAGAAGACAACAACTGGTGTCATGGAACACACAGTTCTTCTTCCCTTCAACCATTAGGCAAAAGACACACGCACAACATGGGATTAACTGATTTTGATGCGCCCAGAGAACAAACCAGAAGCCAAGTCTATTTGTTTTTTGTTCCTATGGATGTGTAATGTTTTCAGGAACAAGAATCGCTACGATTGTTGGTTTGCCAAGCCCTATGATAGTCCGAATAATTATGACTGTTCATTTCCCCAGCTTCACCACGGACGAGAGCTCATGGAGTCTTGTTTTTTCTGTTGATGTCAACTTTTCAGCTGGAGATGAAACACCCCCAAACTGTCATTGCCCTGTCAGATCAAGTGGAGAAGGATTGATTTAAATTGAGTCGAAACATATGAAAAGACAAGGCGCTATTGGTCGGGAGGAATTGGATCCCTCCATCGGCAGAATCCCAAATGCAGAACGAGGTAGCAGGAAGATGTTAAACATCTGGACTATGCCTCTGAAGAAGGAGGGGGGGGTTACACAATGTTTTTGAATGCTTCCTTACGCATGAAGCTCACAAGCCGCAGTGATCTAGTAACACCAAAGCAAAGAAGAAAGCCTCGATAAACCTTTCTTTTGGTACATGGGTTTGCAACCTAGGAGGAGTTAGTCACACAGGAGAACATTCTGAACAAATGCAATCTCTCCCTACTTGCAGTTTGAAGAGGTTCAGTCCAAATTTCTACCACTCTCACCTCAGAGATTAGACAGAGATGGACGGATGATGGATGGACGGATGGATGGATAGATAGATACAGTAGATAGATATAGATAGATGACAGATGATGATGATGAAGATAGATAGATGATAGATAGATAGATAGATAGATAGATAGATAGATAGATAGATAGATAGATAGATAGATAGATGATAGATAGATAGATAGATGATAGATAGATAGATAGATAGATAGATAGATAGATAGATAGATGATAGAGAGAGAGAGAGAGAGAGAGAGAGAGAGAGAGAGAGAGATGGAGAGAGAGACGGACGATGGATGGATGGATGGATGGATGGATGGATGGATGGATGGATGGATAGAGAGAGAGAGAGAGACGGACGATGGAGGATGGATGGATAGAGAGAGAGAGAGAGAGAGACGGACGATGGAGGATGGATGGATGGATAGAGAGAGAGAGAGAGAGAGATGGAGAGAGATATGGAGAGAGAGATGGAGGATGGATGGATGGATAGAGAGAGAGAGAGAGAGACGGACGATGGAGGATGGATGGATAGATAGAGAGAGAGAGAGAGATGGAGAGAGAGATGGACGATGGAGGATGGATGGATGGATAGATAGAGAGATAGAGAGAGAGAGAGAGAGACGGATGATGGAGGATGGATGGATAGAGAGAGAGAGAGAGAGACGGACGATGGAGGATGGATGGATGGATGGATAGACAGATAGAGAGAGAGAGAGAGAGACGGACGATGGAGGATGGATGGATAGATAGAGAGAGAGAGAGAGAGAGAGAGAGAGACGGACGATGGAGGATGGATGGATAGAGAGAGAGAGAGAGAGATGGAGAGAGAGACGGACGATGGAGGATGGATGGATGGATAGATAGATGGATGGATAGATAGATAGATAGATAGATAGATGATAGATAGATAGATAGATAGAGAGAGAGAGAGAGAGAGAGAGAGATGATAGATAGATAGATAGATAGATAGATAGATAGATAGATAGATAGATAGATAGATAGATAGATAGATAGATAGACAGACTGATTCATGGAGGATGAGTCTGTCAGGAGCTACTAGCCATGGTGGCTGAGGGAAACCTCCACATTCAGAGGCACTAATCCTCTGAATCCCAGAGGCAGGAGGCAACATCAGGAGAAGGCTTTGGCCTCTTATGTCTTGCTGTTGACCCTCCAAAGGGAACTGGTTGGTCCCTGTGTGAGACAGGAGGTTGGACTAGATGGACCCTCACTGGTCTGATCCAGCAGGGCTCTTCTCATGTTCTTATGAAGGCCTTGGCTTCTATGCCCTGTTGTAGGCCCTCCAGAGGAACTGATTGGCCACTGTATGAGACAGGATGCTGGGATAGGTGGACCACTGATCTGATCCAGCAGAACTCCTCTTACGTTCTTATGTTTTGTTAGCAGTCAGACCCCTCCTCTCGCTGAGGGGCAGTTTATAGCTAGAAAACCATAAACACCCTTCCTCAAAAAAAAACAAATCATCTCAAATATCATAAATGCAATACATTGCCTGGCCCAATATGACACAAAATGGATGCCAGCCAGAAGCAAGTCTGGACTTGCAGTTTGGATGTGTGAGTTAGAGTGGCTGGCTAGCCGCTAACCTCCTCCCCATCCTGGAGAGATGCATAATTTAGAGACTATGGGCGTTTGCCCACAGAGCTTACCGCGGAGCGACGTCCCTCTTCACCGCGCAACGTCTGCACGGATTTCCCACCAACTGCTCCGCAGAACCAGGAAGAGCCGCGGCTTTTGCATCGCTAACGTAAACTGGTTTTTAGCGGTTTACATTTGCGACGCAAAAGGCCCGGCACTTCCTGGTTCTGCGGAGCAGTTGGTGGGAAATCCGCGCAGACGCTGCGTGGTGAAGAGGGACGTTGCTCCGCGGTAAGCTCTGTGGGAAAACGCCCAATGGATCATCCAAGAACCTTGGATTAATCTCATTCATACCCAGCCTCACTTCCCCTCACCCATTTGCCCTAATTAAGCAACACTCAGCTCTATTCACCAAACCTGGGAGCTTTCCCCATCTGATTCCATTGGCCATGCTGGCTGGGGCTGATGGGAGTTGTAGGCAAAAAACATCTGGAGAGCTACCATTGGCCACCCCTGACCTATAGTACACCTCAGACAAACCCATCAAGTTTGTCCCAAATCATTGTCCACCTCTGAAAAACCCATCAAGTTATTGTTTTGGGAGCAAATACAACAGCTTGCCCCAGGAAGCATTTTAATTTAATTTAATTTTTAGATTTATATCCCGCCTTATCCCACAAGCGAGCTCAGGGCGGGCTTACAACAATAAAACAACAGTTAAAATAATATCATAAAAACAGACATTACAAAACAGGAGCAGCACATAGGTGTTACCCTATATCTGAAGTCCTTAGCCACCAGTGGTGTGTGTTCCTGGAGCTGTACATCACACCCTCAAATCAATTTCGGCCATCCCTTCTCTCAGTAAAACACTGTTTGTTCTGCTGCTGCCTCCATGAACCTCTGTCTTCGAGACTGGTGATTATAGCCTCTCCCAAAATTCCTTTCCCACTTTTCTCCCTGATTTCCCCCAGCTAGCTTTGCGCATATTTCAGTGTGTTTGCATGTCTGTTTCACCTTTTTATTTTCATTGAATAAAAACACTTCTGGCTGAACATCTGATTGGTTCATGTGAGAGTTCTGTTAAGGGAAAAATCTCCATAAACATTGATGGAGAATCCAAGTTACCCCTTCTCGCTCTGTCTCCTTTTATGCTAATTTCCCCCAACTAATTAGGAGACTGTCTCTTTGGGTAAGTTTCTCTCCCCGCAGATCTCTTTTCCAGACATTCACCAACGATTGCTCTGTCCCTTCTCTCGCATGGCTGCGTTCTCAGGATGCCCCTCAGTTTCTCATCAGAAGGCACTGCATCATTGAAACGTCAAAGACCGGGGCCATACTACATCTCTCCTCTGTCATCTAGATTTCAGCAGTACCCAGAGTAAACAAATGCATCTGGGATGGCAAAATAGAGTCTTCAGTGGGGCCCAAACCACGGGGAAACCGGTCCAGGAACCACAGAACACAAGGATCGGTTGTTGGTCTGTAATGAACACATCACCTCTACTGTTTCGATATGTTTGACGCCTGGGTCTACTTTGCCACATCCCCCATCCTCCGCGCGACAGTGAAGACTGCTTTCAGAGCGGTTCCAAAAAAGAGTAAAAACCAAGGTATTCCAGTCCTTCCACGTAAAAACTCTCCGCTGCCGTTAAATGAATGGAGAGCACAGACCGCCCACATACATATCCCGCCAAAAGAAACCTTGGAGGCAGTTCGGAGACTGGTGCTTCATACAATATGGGTCATGTTTCCCAAACGCAAATATTACCCTTGGCACAGACCAGTTTTTACTTCATGAGTTATGTGGCATTTTCTTGTTTCTATATTTGAGCCTGTACGAGAAGGGGGGGAGAGGCAAGAGTGAGGCATAAATAGTTTCGGATTTTCTTTTGAGCGATCAGAAAAGCGCAGGCCGCAGCCTGAGCTACAGAGAACTCCGTGTTCTCAGAGCGTCCCGGATTTCCATTACAGCTGTAGTCTTCAGTGCTTACAAATTGAAACACACGACAGATGAAAAATACCACTCAAGAATGGACATTCCATTGTGAAGTACGTCTCTCAGTCCCTTTATTGTGTCCCCCCACCCCGGGTTACGAAGTACAATTCAAGAAATATCTGGGGACTTTGGGGGTGGAGCCAGGAGACATTGAGGTGGAGCCAAAAGCAAGGTTGTGACAAGCATAACTGAATTCCAAAGGGAGTTCTGGCCATCACATTTAAAGGGACCGCATTCCTTTTAAAATGTCTTCCCTTCATTGGAAATAATGAAGGATAGAGGCCCCTTCTTTGGGGGCTCATTGAATTGGACTTCCTAATCCAATCTTTTTGAAACTTGGTGGGTGTTTTGAGGAGAGGCATCGGATGCTATGCCGCAAATTTGGTGCTTCTACCTCAAAATACAGCGACCCCAGATGGCAACAAACAGGAGGCAGTAATGAAGTCAAATCAAGGTACTATAGGAAACCCTTCTACCTGCAAAAATTTTAGACGCAAACATATTTGCATCACGATTTCTCACCCGATGTACCTGTTGTACAGTCTTGAAGACTGCACAGAAACTGGGGGCAAGTAGTTTACTAGGCATGAGTTCTTTCTTGGCAGACAAAAGGGGTGTAAATTGGAAGAAGAAATCCGATATATGATTGCATCCCACATTAATTCTTAACAGGGTCCCATCTGTGGATACTTACATCTAGAAATTGGAGATGTGAACAGATAAATATATATTTCTACAAAGCAGAGAAAAGCTCCAGGTTTGCAGAAAAATCTGAAACCTTAAAAAAATACATCGTGGGTTAAAAAACTTCAAAATAATAGAAGCAGCACTGTAGCTTTAAGAGAGGGCTGTCATGCATGTGGTTCGGGGGCCGAATTAGGCCCCTGGAAGGCTCCTATCAGGTCTCCGAGCAACTGGCTGTCATCTGCTTCCTTCCTTTTGCATAACAGTTTGCTTTGCAAGGCTTGCACAATTGCACAGGAGCTACAGAGCAAAACCTCTATTTTCTCCATTGGCTGAGGCTCCTCCCTTGGAGAGGAAGGGGGGAAGGCAGAGCTTGCTTTGCCAGGCGCTCTCAATCGCACAGCAGAGCTCCTGAGCCAAGCCTCTCTTCCTTCTATTAGCTGAGGCTCCTCCCCCTCCTAGTCCCCAAGGGAAGGAAGGAAAGAGTTCCCTGGATCCAATGGAGATTTTGCTCTGTAGCTCCTGTGTGATTCAGCAAGCCTAGCAAAGCAAGCTGTTGTGCAGAAGGAAGCAAGAGAGAGAGAGAAGGAAGCAGATGACAACCAGTTGCTTGGGGGCCTGATAGGAGCCTTCCGGGGGCCTGATTCGGCCTCTGGGCTGCATGTTTGACACCCCTGGACTAGACAGTTTGTTCCACACTTATGCACCACAGGTCTGTACTGTTTCCTAAACTCTTAGTTCCCAGGTAAGAAATGTTGCTGCGACTGTCTGAATGTGTCCACAAGACACATCAGCGTCCATATTGCAAACAGCCAGTCCTGAAATGGTGGATGTTTTAAAATGGTGTTGCTAGAGGGCACCGAAGGGCACGGGTTTAAAGTTTCTTCCAAGTAAGAAATGCTGGCAGGGGAGGAGGTTTACTCTGTACGATATACTACACTGTTTAGCCATTTTTATGAGCCATCCTTCTAAAATCTACAAATTCGCTCCGAGGGTAGTTGGAGCCTTGGCCGAGTGCCATCTCATGCGGCTTGCTGAAGATTAAAATCTAAATGAACAAAATAAATACAGCCTCCAGCTCTCCTTGCTGCATATGAATGAACTGACTCATTCTGGGGGTTTTAATGCGATGCGCTCCAAAAACCGTGCCAGAGACGTTAATGGAGAGGACTGCGGCTTCCATGGCTGTTTTGGAAAAAGATATCACGCGTTCGGAGGAGAAAGCTGCAGCCAGCGGGTGTCTCTTGCTGAGCGATAATCCCAACCCATTCTGTAGAGCAGGGGTCCCCAACCCTTTTAGGCCATCACGGACGTTCGGGATTCCGACACAGTATGATGTCACAAAATGGCCGCTGCAAGGGGCAGAGTCTGCATAAAAGCTCAGCAGAGTCACCCCTGGTCCGTACTTGGAGAGGAGTCCCCCAAGGAAACCCAGGGTTGCTGTGCAGAGGCAGGTAAAGGCAAACCACCTCTGAATGTCTCTCACCTTGAGAACCCTACAAGGTCACCATAAGAACATAAGAGAAGCCATGTTGGATCAGGCCAATGGCCCATCCAGTCCAACACTCTGTGTCACATAAGAACAGAAGAGAAGCCATGTTGGATCAGGCCAGTGGCCCATCCAGTCCAACACTCTGTGTCACATAAGAACATAAGAAAAGCCATGTTGGATCAGGCCAATGGCCCACCCAGTCCAACACTCTGTGTCACATAAGAGAAGCCATGTTGGATCAGGCCAGTGGCCCACCCAGTCCAACACTCTGTGTCACGTAAGAACATAAGAGAAGCCATGTTGGATCAGGCCAATGGCCCATCCAGTCCAACACTCTGTGTCACACAGTGGCCAATATGTGTGTGTATACACACACACATATATATGCACACTGTGGCTAATAGCCACTGATGGACCTCTGCTCCATATTTTTATCTAATCCCCTCTTGAAGCTGGCTATGCTTGTAGCCACCGCCACCTCCTGTGGCAGTGAATTCCACATGTTAATCACCCTTTGGGTGAAGAAGTACTTCCTTTTATCCGATTTAACCATGAGTTGGCTGCTACTTGATGGCCCTTGACACAAACACACACGCACACCTAACACCAATGGGAAGAAGAAGACATTAGATTTATATCCCTCCCTCCACTCCGAATCTCAGAGCAGCGGACCCTCACTGGTCTGACCCAGAAGGGCTCTTCTGATGTTCTTATGAAGGCCTCAGCCTCTTTGCCTTGTTGTTGGCCTTCCAGAGGGACTGGTTGGTCACTGTGTGAGACCGGATGCTGGACCAGATGGACCACCGGCCTGATTCAGGCTCTCATGTTCTTCTCCACATTCTGACATATTCTTTTAAAAATCTGAGTTCGGCTCTAATTTTTGTAACAATGGCTTCTTGTGACAGATGGAATACCTTGAAGCAGGAGTTGATAAGCATTTTATGGCTTTGCTAGATATTTAAACCTATAGCACCTCTTCAGGTCAAATATATTTTATATAATTTCAGGACTTGAATAGTATTTTGGCTAAAATATTAGTCAAAGTAGTACTTTCAGATCCATTAGCGTTTTGGATTTATTATATAAAAAAGCAAAACGTCTCAAATACCAAGCTAACGAAGAAGACGACAACGAATGAAAATTTATACCCCGCCCTTCTCTCTGAATCAGAGACTCAGAGCGGCTTACAATCTCCTATATCTTCTCCCCTGTGAGGTGGGTGGGGCTGAGAGAGCTCTCACAGCAGCTGCCCTTTCAAGGACAACTCTGCCAGAGCTATGGCTGACCCAAGGCCATTCCAGCAGCTGCAAGTGGAGAAGTGGCAAATCAAACCCGGTTCTCCCAGATAAGTGTCCGCACGCTTAACCATTACACCAAACTGGCTCTCAAAATAAAGAAATAATGAAAATTCATATCACCTTCCTCAAAAAGATTAATCCCGGGTACTTAAGGAAAAAAGCAAACACAATTACACTTTACAACCTTTTGTCCTATAGGAAGTACAACTGCATCAAAGTGGCAGAAATCCACACCTGAACGCAATTTTATCTGGGAACCACAGAAACTGCTCTCCTGGATTTATGAGCTATGCAGCTGCAAAATTTTAAATAATCTCATTTTCTTTCTCTCTTTGTAACTGGAGGGGGGGGGTGGCATCCCGTAATAAGGAATCAGGGCAGCTGTTGTACACAGCTATAGCACAGGTAGCAGGGCATGAGAAAACAAGGTAGCGCAAAATGCCAGAGAGTTTTTAACTAGCTAATTTAGGGCTAAATATAAAAAGGGGGAAATATATATATACCACTACAATTTGTTTAAACATAGCTTTGATGCAAAACGCATTACAAGCCAAGCAAGTTCACGCTTGCTCACACTTATAAAGCACTGTACTTCTCTTAGTGGTATTTTGGGATAACTTTATGTAGAAATCTTTTTCTCCTGCTCAAAAAAACCCCCCAAGCCATCAGAAAAGCCCTGCTGGATCAGACCAGTGAGGGTCCATCTAGTCTAGCCTCCTGTCTCAGTCTCACACAGTGGTCAACCAGTTCCTCTGGAGGGTCAACAACAGGGCAGAGAGGCCGAGGCCTTCATAAGACCATCAGAAAAGCCCTGCTGGATCAGGCCAGAGGTCCATCTAGTCCAGCATCCTGTCTCACACAGGGCCAACCAGTTCCTCTGGAGGGCCAACAATAGGGCAGAGAGGCTGAGGCCTTTATAAGAACATCAGAAGAGCCCTGCTGGATCAGACCAGTGAGGGTCCATCTAGTCTAGCCTCCTGTCTCACACAGTGGTCAACCAGTTCCTCTGGAGGGTCAACAACAGGGCAGAGAGGCTGAGGCCTTCATAAGACCATCAGAAGAGCCCTGCTGGATCAGGCCAGTGAGGGTCCATCTAGTCCAGCGTCCTGTCTCACAGGGCCAACCAGTTCCTCTGGAGGGCCAACAATGTAGAAATCTTTTTCTCCTACTAAAAAAAAAACCCATCAGAAAAGTCCTGCTGGATTAGACCAGTGAGGGTCCATCTCGTCTAGCCTCCTGTCTCACACAGCGTCCAACCAGTTCCTCTGGAGGGCCAACAATAGGGCAGAGAGGCTGAGGCCTTTATAAGAACATCAGAAGAGCCCTGCTGGATCAGACCAGTGGTCCTTCTAGTCCAGCTTCCTGTCTCACACGGCAGCCAACCAGTTGGATCAGACCAGTGGTCCTTCTTGTCCAGCTTCCTGCCACACACAGCAGCCAACCAGTTCCACTGGAGGGTCAGCAACAGGACATAGAGGCTGAGGCCTTCATAAGAACATCAGAAGAGGCCTGCTGGATCAGACCAGTGAGGGTCCATCTGGTCCAGCCTCCTGTCTCACACAGTGGCCAGTCAGTTTCACTGGATGGCCAACTACAGGACATAGAGGCTGAGGCCTTCATAAGAACATCAGAAGGGCCCAGCTGGATCAGACCAGTAAGGGTCCATCTGGCCCAGCATCCTGTCTCACACAGTAGCCAGCCATTTCCACTGGATAGCTAACAACAGGACATAGAGGCTGAGGCCTTCATAAGAACATCAGAAGAGCCCAGCTGGATCAGACCAGTGAGGGTCCATCTGGTCCAGCATCCTATCTCACACAGTAGCCAGCCAGTTCCTCTGGAGGGCCAACCACAAGGCAGAGATTTCTCCCATGTTGCCTCCTGGCTCAGGGTTTCAGAGGTTGACTGCCTCTGAATGTGGAGGTTCCCCTCAGTCACCACGGCTAGCAGCCACCAATAGACTTCTCCTCTATGCCTCTATCTCATCCCCTTTCTAAACTGTGTATTTCTGTGGCCATCACTATATCCTCTGGTAGCAAATTCCACCTATTAATCATTCTCTGTGTAAAACAGTATTTCTTTTTGTCCCTCCTGAACGTAGTGCGGTATAAATATTTCCTCAGCGGGCAATTTTGGCCCACTACCTGATGAACATGTTGAGAAACTAAATTAAAAAAAAAATGAGTTCCAGGGCAGGCATTCCATCACCTCTCAAACCATCTTCTTTGCCAAAGGCATGTGTTTCGCGGACTATAATGCTGCCGCAACCTACATTTTCAAACGTGACACGCTCTGCAAAGCCGCTGGCTGCTCCCCACCTGGAAAATATACATCGGGTTACATTTTTAACCCATATGAAAACTTTTATAGATTTCCTAAGTAGGATTTCTGCGGACTTGCACAAATTCACGACTGGCAGGCCGGTTTTGTAGCTCTTGGCATTTGTTTGGAAACAGAAACGTCAGAGGAGCGCTGGAGGTGCAGGGAGGAAGAGGAGGAGGAAACTGGATGTATACCCCTCCCTTCACTACCTGAAGGAGTCTCAAGAGCAGCTTACAATCTCCTTTCCCCTCCCTTCCCCACAACAGACACTCGGTGAGCAACGTTCCCTCTAAGCTGCAGAGTCTCGTGAGCACAAATTCTACTCTGTGAGCAACTGGCATTAAAGTTGTGGGCCACTGCATAAATGAGTGTGCTCTGGGGTCATCCTTCCTGAGCTCAGACAAAAAAGGCGTGAGCTGGAGGCTAAAAATCTGTGAGCTAGCTCACGCTGACTCAGCTTAGAGGGAATGCTGCCTGTGCGGTAGATGGAGCTGAGAGAGCGCTGACAGAAACTGCTCTTGAGAGGAACCGCTCTGTGAGAACTCGTGACTGATTCAAGGTCACATCAGCAGCCGCACGTGGAGGAGCGGGGAATCAAACCCGGTTCTCCCAGATAGGAGTGAGTGCACTTAACCACTACGCCAAATTGGCTCTCCTGAACATACAAGACTATATCTTTGCAATGTCTCTCCCACCCCCCATTTTGTTACAGGAGAAATGCATTTGATGTCAAGAAACCTGCATTATAGGAGCAGTGTAGAACTGCTGTCCTCTGTATCTCTGTTCTTCCGGTGAAAGCAGAAGGAGAGTTTTCAGTTGCCTCAACCTCATTAGACTTAACACGGTTGCCCTGGGATTCGTCACTTGCCTGAGAGATACATCTACAGATTCAGAACCTCAAATTATCTTCTGCTGCACATTAAGGTTAAATGCATTTTGAACAATAATGGCGCTGATTAGAGCTCTGACGCTTTCCACTTAAAGAATGAGGTAAAACCCACGTTTCCGTTTGGATCAAAGTTTGCAAATCGATTTTACGTTCCCTCCGTGGAAGATGCGGGAGGCGCTGGGACGCTTGTAATTCTGATTCAGTCCTGCTGCAATTAAAGCGAGTCTATTTTTAAAAGGCAGGAGGGAAAGAATATGGGAAACGTATATCTGAAACTCTCCCGGATCCAAACAAATTAGCCCTCTGATTCTTGCCTCCGTCAACGTTGGTTTCGTTGTAACTTGCAAGACTTTCTCTCCGAATGCGACGGCTCCAGGGAAAAGCTCAGTCACAGGGTATTTAAACATATTCTTGCATTGGTTAGGCTTTAACAGGAGCAAAGTCGTATGGAATACAGGGAGTGCGTGAAGATGTTCTCTATTTAGCCCTGAGCACAAACGCATCCCCACTTTCTGCCCCACCACTCTGATGGTTGTACTGATGGATGAAACCAACAGGAACGATACTGATAAAAAGAGGCCTTATGCTTGAACAGGAATTTTCTTCCCCCTTGGGGAGGGGCTGTCAGAGAGCCAGTTTGGTGCAGTGGTTAAATGCGTGGACTCTTATCTGAGAGAACCGGGTTTGGTTCCCCACTCCTCCACTTGCAGCTGCTGGAATGGCCTTGGGTTAGCCATAGCTCTCACGGAACTGTCCTTGAAAGGGCAACTTCTGGGAGAGCCCTCTCAGCCCCACCTACCTCACAAGGTGTCTGTTGTGGGGAAGGAAGATAAAGAAGATTGTAATCTGCTCTGAGACTCTGAGATTTGGAATGTAGGGTGGGGTAAAAATCCAATATCTACATCATCTTCTGGAGAGCCAGTTTGGTGTAGTGGTTAAGTGCGCGGACTCTTATCTGGGAGAACTGGGTTTGATTCCCCACTCCTCCACTTGCACCTGCTGGAATGGCCTTGGGTCAGCCATAGCTCTCTTATCTGGGAGAACTGGGTTTGATTCCCCACTCCTCCACTTGCACCTGCTGGAATGGCCTTGGGTCAGCCATAGCTCTGGCAGAGGTTGTCCTTGAAAGGGCAGCTGCTGTGAGAGCCCTCTCCAGTCCCACCCACCTCACAGGGCGTCTGTTGTGGGGGAGGAAGGGAAAGGAGATTGTGAGCCGCTCTGAGACTCTTTGGAGTGGAGGGCGGGATATAAATCCAGTATCATCTTCTTCTTCTTCTTCTTCTTCTTCCACTTCCAGTGACAGTGAGCTCACCACCTCCCTTGGTTGCTGATTCCATCCCATTCATCCTCGTTGTTCTCCTCTGACCTGCTGCATTCTGTCGACATCCTTCCTGAACTGCACACAAGACCCCAGGGGCAGCCTGACCAATGCAGTGTACAGCAGGACTAGGACACCTTGCCATTTGGATGTTGTGCCTCTGTTGATACACCCCAAGATGGCATTTGCCTTTTTTGCCGCTGCATCACACTGGCTGCTCAGATGTAACGTACGGTCCCACCCGTACCCCAAGATCTTGTTCGCATATGCTGCTACCCAGAAGTATATCCCTCATCCAGTATGCATGTTCCTCATTTGTGATACCCAGAAGTAAAACTCGGCACCTACCCTTGTTAAATTACATCTTGTTCACTTCCGCCCAGTGGAAATGCTACGTCAAGGAGGTCTGTGTCCCAAGGGGAGGGATGGTGGCTCAGTGGTAGAGCATCTGCATGGTAAGCAGAAGGTCCTAGGTTCAATCCCTGGAATCTCCAACTAAAAACGGCCCTGGCAAATAGGTGTGAAAAACCTCGAGACTCTGGAGAGCCGCTGCCAGTCTGAGTAGACAATACTGATTTTGATGGACTGAGGGTCTGATTCAGTATAAGGCACCTTCATATGTTCATATCAAGGTGTACTAGGAAGGTTTGTAGAAGCTGACCCAGCTTTTTAGGGGAGGGACGGTGGCTCAGTGGTAGAGCATCTGCTTAGTAAGCAGAAGGTCCCAGGTTCAATCCCTGGCATCTCCAAAAAGGGTCCAGGCAAGTAGGTGTGAAAATCCTCAGCTTGAGACCCTGGAGAGCACGGGAGGGATGGTGGCTCAGTGGTAGAGCATCTGCTTGGGAAGCAGAAGGTCCCAGGTTCAGTCCCCGGCATCTCCAAAAAAGGGTCCAGGCAAGTAGGCGTGAAAAACCTCAGCTTGAGACCCTGGAGAGCACGGGAGGGATGGTGGCTAAGTGGTAGAGCATCTGCTTGGGAAGCAGAAGGTCCCAGGTTCAATCCCTGGCATCTCCAAAAAAGGGTCCAGGCAAATAGGTGTGAAAAACCTCAGCTTGAGACCCTGGAGAGCCGCTGCCAGTCTGAGAAGACAATACTAACTTTGATGGACCAAGGGTCTGATTCAGTATAAGGCAGATTCATATGTTCATATATGTATAGTCGCGTTCTCATGACATGTATACACCAAGACCACCAACCCATTAAATCCAGAGCAAATGGCTTTTCGAACACAGCCTGGTTCAGAGATCCTTCCTGCCAACCAGCTGCCCATTTTTGGTCAGCATCCTGCAATGAACCAAAAGGAAAAGTGGCACGTATGGTTATGGGGGTGGGGAAGAAGACGAAAGCGGCAGAAAAAAAATGCAGAGGGAACCGAAACAACTATGCAGGAAAGAATAAGCGGCATATTGTCTTATATTCTAAGTGCATTTCGAGGTACCTATTTCCACAAGAAAATCTTTTTCAATGAAAAGAAACCATTTTTAAAATCAGCAACTTGTAGGTCAATAAAGAAAAAAATAAAGTTTAAGCCAAAAGGAGATTGGTTTATAAAAATATAAAGTTTTATTGCAGCAAAACGTTTGTGAAACACAATCCACCTCCTCAGCAGGGGCATAGCCAGAATATTTTGGTTGGTGGGGCATTAGGAAATCCAGTTTGGTGTAGTGGTTAAGTGCGTGGACTCTTATCTGGGAGAACCGGGTTTGATGCCCCACTCCTCCACTTGCACCTGCTGACGTGACCTTGAGTCCACAGGTTCTTGCAGAGCTGTTCCTCTCAAGAGCAGTTTCTGTCAGAGTTCTCTCAGCTCCATCTGCCTCCCAGGGTGTTTGTTGTGGGGAGGGGAAGGAAAAGGAGATTGTAAGTCGCTCTGAGACTCCTTTGGGTAGTGAAAGGCGGGGTATAAATCCAATCTCTTTTTTCTTCTCTTCTCTAGATGAGGCTAAATGCTAAAATGCATCATTTGTCCAGGTACATTTTCAACAAGCGAGCAATGTTTCTTTAAAAAAATCTCCTGTGGGGTGAAGCTGTACAGTCTGGAGAAAATTTTACCTTGATTCTGGTTATATGAACTGGCCCTAAATGAAGTTGCAAAAGAAGCTATCCATCCGCTATACAGAATACCTTGCCATCCTCTGAAAATACCATTTACAGGATTCCTGCTATATATGTATAACTTCTGTGGATCCTTCATACCAGACAAAATACACCTCAAAATCAAGCCCCTGAAGTTTCTCCCCAAAATCCCTACACGACCCCAGCTGGAACGTCTTAACTGCTGTATTCATCCACATTGTAAACAATTCAATATTAAACTCCAGGTTTCTCTTAGCGTTGTCCCATTTTAATCATGTCGACGGTATTGCTCAAAATGCAATAGTACGCAGAGCGCAGCCGGTCTCGTCGTCGAGTAGAAGAAAGGTGGATATTACGGCTCCAACTTGTCTGCGGCAAAATAAGCCTAACTAGTGTTAATTGTGTGTTTGATTAAACATAAAGCAAGAGTCGACCAGTAATTTGTATTTATGTGCACTTCGTCTATGACGCTTCCTTTATCATTTCAGCCATCAAGTATATAATTTCTCCTTGGACTGTATCAGTCGCTGCCTACAGCCAAACGTTCTGCGGTGCCAGGGACTCGCTTCTGTTGAACTTCACTTATCTTTGATAACCCTGTCTTGTTTCTAAAATTAAAAGGCATGCTCTCCGGGGTCCATTTCTTCGTGGAAGCAAAGCCAACGGCAATTTACCACATACTTTGAGTTGGAACGGGAAGTGAAGAAGCTTGGCCTGTGCATTTAACTTCAGCTCCGTACCCCCATTTAGCATCCTGAAAGTAGGCATGAAATCTGCACCGGCTGCAAAGAAGTCAGCAAGATCTTAGGCGTTAAAAGTGACGCTCTGCGGATAAACTTTTACATTTCGAGAAGGCTGCATACGCCACTCTTTTCAGGCTAAAGCGGATTGCTTACTGGCTTCGGCTGGAGAGTCATTTTGATTACCAGTTTCAGGTCTTCTATGAACAGCCGAGACCACAAAGGACACACCAATGTACACCAGGGTTTTTTTTTAATCAGGACTCCTTTGCATTATTAAGCCACACACCCTGATGCAGCCAATCCTCCTGGAGCTTAGAGTAGGCCCTGTAAGAAAAGCCCTGTATGCTCTTGGAGGATCGGCTACATCAGGGGTGTGTGGCCTAATATGCAAAGGAGTTCCTGCTACAAAAGAAAAGCCCTGGACACTACTAAGTCTAGATTAGGTTAACTTCACTCTGTCTCAACTTGTCTTCTGTGTATCGTTTACACTGCTTAAATTGTTGGTGCTCAGCCTTTTGCATCTTACCAGTCATTCTACTGAAGAACCCAGGTGATATTGTCATAGTTACAAAAAGCCTACTTTTCCCAGGAAGAACATTTAGACGTTTGCAGGTATACTGTTATTGTATTTGTCATCTACATTAAGTTTTAAGGGCATAAACTATTGCAGAAGCACTATGAATAATCTTAGGCAAGTTGGGTCAGCAGGGAATACCACATACCGGTGTTCCCTCTAAGCGAAGTTAGTGTGAGCTAGCTTACAGGTTTTTTTAGCCCCCCCAGTTCACACATTTTTGTCCTAGCTCAGGAAAGATGGTCCCAGAGCAAACTAATTTATGTCGTAGCTCGTAACTTTAATGCGCAAGAAGCCACATACTGAGCTGCAGCCGATGTGAAATTGCTGCGGGAGACGCTCTGCGTCCCTCTTTTTTGAAAATTGTGTAAAGAATCTATATCATTGAATCAATATTGGTCCCAGGTCTGATGAAGACTGGAAAGAAACAAGTACTTAACCGATTGGCTTGTCACCACACTACTTTGGGACTTGAATATACATGTTTTGGACATTTGGATTGATTTCTATATACTTAGTAAATAGGTCACAAGCTTGCATTTTTTGTTGCGTAACTTTAATGCCAGCAGCTCACAAGGAAGATTTTTTGCTCACAAGACTCCATAGCTTAGAGGGACTATTGCATGACACTGCACAAGAAGTGAGAAATACTGAGTTGTGTCCCACGGGTGATACGTGTCTCACCAGGTGAGAACAAATGGGTTAGATGATACTGGACAGAGATCAAACCACCACCAAATGTATTTTGTTGACCTTCAGTAATATGTTAGGTAGTTCCCTTTTTTTTTGTAGCAGGAATTGCTTTGCATATTAGGCCACACACCCCTGATGCAGCCAATCCTCCCAAGAGTTTGCAAAAAGGCGCCTTGCAAGCTCTTGGAGGATTGGCTACATCAGGGCTGTGTGGCCTAATATGCGAAGCAGCTCCTGCTACAAAAAAAGCCCTGGGTGGTTCGGATAGACGACGATTCCCAGACAAAGGGGTGGGATGGTAGGTGGTAGCTGCCGTCTTTGAAAAGTGGTATGTCTTGAAGCTCCATCTTATAGTTCACCTATGAAAGCGTCCCTTCCTTTTTGGCCCAACCAAAAGGTGCATCTTGGGTTGCATCCAAAGTATCATTAGGAAAACGTGCAGAAAGGAGACTTTCCCACCTCAAGCCCCCTCGTTCAACCCGCTAAGCCCCACCCTATTCTGTTATTGGAGGCCAGGAAACCACCACAGAGAGTGCAGTGGGAGGCAGGAATCGGCAGATATAACCCCCTCCCCCATAGAGCCCCGTGGCGCAGAGTGGTAAAGCTGCAGTACTGCAGTCGGAGCCTCTGCTCACGACCTGAGTTCGATCCCGACGGAAGCTGGGTTCAGGTAGCCAGCTCCAGGTTGACTCAGCCTTCCATCTTTCCGAGGTCGGTCAAATGAGGACCCAGCTTGCTGGGGGGAAAGTGTAGATGACTGGGGAAGGCAAGGGCAAACCACCCCGTAAAATGTCTGCCGTGAAAACGTTGTGAAAGCGACGTCACCCCAGAGTCGGAAAACGACTGGTGCTTGCACAGGGGACTAACTTTATCTCTTTTTTTAACCTTTAACCCCCTCCCCCACCAACAAAAATGCAGCTCTGAGGGATCCCTGGCCCCCTGACGATTCCCTTGATGACCTAGTGGAGGCCTGGCAAGGCCGGCTATCCAGGGCTATCAATGAGATCGCACCTCGTCGCCCTCGTGTGAGGCTGGCTCCATGGTTGGAGCTACGTCAGCTGAAGCAAGGGCTCAGACGACTAGAGAGGCAGTGGCGGCACACTCGGGACGAAGCGACGAGAACATCTTATAGAACGTTTATGAAGTCTTATGAGATGGCAGTCAAGGCCGCAAAGAAAGAGTACTTTGCAGCCAAGATTGCATCTGCAAATTCGCGCCCGGCACAATTGTTTAGAATAATTGGAAATCTTACTACATTGCCACAAGGCAAACCAAATGTTAGGGAATTAGAGATAGGCTGTGAGGCTCTTGCGAAATATTTTGCAGATAAAATCACGTCGCTCCGCCAAGACCTGCCTATCACATTGGATACAGTACGGGAACTTGAGGCTCCATGCCTGTCTTCTGGTTCAGTGTTGGAACACTTCGACCCGCTCAGCCTGGAGGAAGTCGACGGAATTCTCTCTGTTGCACGCCCAACAACTTGTGATTTGGACCCTTGCCCCTCCTGGCTGATTAAATCTTGCCAGAGGGAGCTTAGATGTCCTTTACGGGACATCATAAATAGATCCCTCCTGGAGGGATGTTTTCCAACACCCCTGAAAGAGGCCTTGGTCCGTCCCCTCCTGAAAAAATGTACAGCAGACCCGGCCGAATTGGCAAATTATCGACCGGTCTCTAATTTACCGTTTTTATGTAAAATTGAGAGGGAGGTGGCATTGCAACTACAGAGTTTTCTGGATGACGCTTTCGTCCTAGACCCTTGCCAGTCCGGCTTTCGCCCGGGCCATGGGACGGAGGCAGTGCCGGTCGCCTTGGTAGATGACCTCCAGCGGCAACTGGATTGAGGTAGCATGGCGATGTTGATGCTGTTAGATCTGTCGGCGGCGTTCGATACAGTCGACCATCAGCTACTGACCCGCCGCCTCGCCGACATAGCGGTCAGGGGGTTGGCCTTACAATGGCTTTCCTCCTTCCTCAAGGGTCGGGGACAAAGGGTGGCAATTGGGGGCGAGCTGTCCCAGAGGCGCACACTAGACTGTGGTGTGCCCCAGGGAGCAGTTCTCTCCTCGATGTTATTTAACATCTACATGCGCCCCCTTGCCCAGAGGTTCGGGCTTGGCTGTCATCAATATGCAGATGACACCCAGCTCTATCTGCTAATGGACGGCCGGCCTGACTATGTCCCAGGGAATTTGGACCGGGCACTGCAGGCCATGGCAACCTGGCTTAGGCTGAGTGAGCTGAAGCTGAACCCAACGAAGACAGAGGTCCTTTGCATGGGCCGCGGCGCTCTAGGGAGGGAAATACCTCTCCCGGTTTTTGACGCCAAGTCAGGAGCTTGGCGCCAAGTCAGGAGCTTGGGAGTTCTACTGGAGCCTTCATTATCAATGGAGGCCCAGATAGCAGCCACTGCCAAGTCGGCGTTTTTTCATCTGAAGCGGGCAAGGCAGTTGGCCCCTTTCCTGGAGCGTCGGGACCTAGCAACAGTGATTCATGCGACGGTCACCTCAAGATTGGACTACTGTAATGCCTTCTACATGGGGCTGCCTTTGTGTCGAACCCGGAAGCTGCAGCTGGTGCAGAACGCGGCGGCTAGGCTGTTACTAGGACTCCCAAAGTGGGAGCACATACAGCCAGGGCTGCACGAACTGCACTGGCTGCCAGTTACATACCGGGTTCGCTACAAAGTGCTAGTTATTACCTTTAAAGCCCTATATGGTCGAGGACCTGCCTACCTGACGGACCGTCTCTCCCCATATGAGCCCCAGAGAGCACTGAGGTCAGCGGGGAAGAACAAGCTGACTATCCCTGGGCCAAAGGAGGCGAGATTGCAGAACACCCGCGCACGGGCCTTCTCCATCGCAGCTCCATGCCTATGGAACCAGCTCCCGGAAGAAGTGCGGGCCCCACGGAGCCTTGACCAATTCCGCAGGGCCTGCAAGACCATCCTCTTTAGGTTGGCCTTTGCAGACTGCTGATCAAGGATCGCTGATTAATGGATCCACCAAAGTGATTTTACCTCAGTGATCTTCGCCATCACACAAACTGACAGAATAGCGCCAGGAACATCATTGTTATTGTTATTGTTAATCTATGTTAAATGTGAATTAGTATGGTTCTAAGATAATGTTGATTTTAAAGCTTTGTATAACTATTGCTGTATAACTATTATATAGATGTTGTTAGCCGCCCTGAGCCTGCCTTGGCGGGGAGGGCGGGATATAAATAAAATTTTATTATTATTATTATTATTATTATTATTATTATTATTATTATTATTAGTTCTGCCTGATTATACCACAAACAGGTCAAACCATAAGAAAAAGAATAAATGGACACAAACAGGCCTCATTTTGGGCAGGAGCTCACAGGAGCAGAGCTCCAGAACCAATAAATTTTATTGTGCTCTCTGTCTTTCTTAACCCTCCCCCCCTCCCCCCCCCAAGAAAAACTTGCTTCTGGGCTCCACGGTTCATCCCCCCTTTAAGAATTTCGCAGAACTAAGATCTGACAAACTTTCTAATATTCCCCCCCCCCACAAAAAATGAGAAAAGAGTCAACACATATGAAGCAGACAGAAATCTTCATCATGCCACTGCGGCCACATAAGAGAAAGTAATTTAAAAGTATGATGGGAGTAAGGTTCTATTATGACCAGGAGTAGAATTCTAGCAGGAGCGCCTTTGAATATTAGGCCACGGACCCCTAATGTAGCCAATCCTCCAAGAGCTTACAAAAAAGAGCCTTGTAAACTCACGAAGGATTGGCTACATCAGGGGGTGTGGCCTAACATGCAAAGGATCTCCTGCTAAAATTCCACCCCTGATCATGACAATTATAATTCAAGAAGTATTTTAAGACAGGTGCTGAGCTGACATAATTTAGTGCACCTTGTGGTGATGTCAGAGGTATGTGGGACATGCAAATGAGTTGTGCTAATGAGCTCTGGCACCTCTTTTTCTACAAAATGACCGTTGGACACAAATCTGACATCAAGAATCATTGACTTCAATGGACTTAGAAGGGTGAAAGTGTGCTTAGGAAGGCTGTACATTTAAGAAGATAAGAAGAAGATATTGGATTTATATCCCACCCTCCACTCTGAGTCTCAGAGCGGCTCACAATCTCCTTTATCTTCCTCTCCCACAACAGACACCCTGTGAGGTGGGTGGGGCTGAGAGAGCTCTGACAGAAGTTGCCCTTTCAAGGACAATTCCTACAAGAGAGCTGTGGCTGACTCAAGGCCATTCCAGCAGGTGCAAGCGGAGGAGTGGGGAATCAAACCCCGTTTTCCCAGATAAGAGTCTTAGCCCTTTCAAGGACAACCTCTGCCAGAGCTATGGCTGACCCAAGGCCATTCCAGCAGGTGCAAGTGGAGGAGTGGGGAATCAAACCCGGTTCTCCCAGATAAGAGTCTGCACACGTAACTACGCCAAACTGGCTCTCTGAATTGTGAAGTATCATGAGTCTGGGCTCTATACTTAGTTTTAAAAGACCACTTAATATGTCTCCTTGCATAATATGCAAATATAGTTGCAAACCACTACACACATTTGCAACAAATGTGAAATACAAAGAAGAAGGAAAAAAAACACCAGAATTTAGGATCCTTGATATACACATTGCATTATTCATCCAGCAATAGCGTGTTTATTTCGGCACCATTCTCTCAAAAATATATTTAAACCAAAGAATAATATTGACTTTTTCCATAAACTTTCTTCTTATTTACATTCCAATATCCCATTATACACAAAGTAAAAGACTTTTATGACTGCACGTTATCTTTACAGAGCCATTCATAATACGTAACAGCTTGAAGCTATGGAACATTGAAGCTGCAAAAGTACCACCAACTAATTATAAAGCAAAAAAAAATAAAATTAAAAGGCCAGGTCATAACTAAATTGTTTCACTGAAACCAACCGCTTTGTCCAAAAACACAAACAAAAAAAACACTTTTAAAAAAGTAGTTTGGGAAAGAAAAATGTGTTTTACAGTGCAATCCTAAAGAGAGCTACACCACTCTAAGCCTATTCATTTTAATGGGCTTAGACTGGAGTAAATCTCTTTAGGATTGTACTATTAGTTGCTGCTGGCCCCTCCAAAACCGTAAAATAACAAAAAGCACGTTCGATCACTTGTGTATTCCACCTCGCTCGGAAGTTTGCATTTCCCCCAAAGGTAAAAGCAACATCGACGACCGCACATTTTAAAAACCATTTCCCCTGATCTCAGGGCACCGTCGTCTTATATGCTCACCGATTAAGACATAAAAATATTTTCTTAAACGTTTAAATTATCCCTACCAGCCAGGCAAAGCAGTAATCGATTCCACCGATAAGACGAATTTGCATACATTCACATGGAGGTGTTAGGATATAAAGCTAAAGCAGCACATGGTTCAAAGGTAAGGGCGCACGTGGGTTGCAATAAGGAGTATAAAACGAGAGTGAAATCCTCGACATCTGTTAAAACACACCAAAAAAGGAGCTTATTATACAAAACGGCATTGCGTGCGCTCTCTCTCTCTCGGTTGCGCAGGTGAAGTACGCCTCAGCTCGCCGGGCTCTCCAGCCGACATACCCCTCCTTCGATTGCCACGGACTGCCCTGCCACGGCTCCCGGCGGAAGTCTTGAAATGTGAGTCTGTGGGGGGAAATTGGGAGAATTTAAGAGAAAGGAGGAGGATAGAGTTCCCGTTAACATAGCGGTCCTCGTTCTGTGGATCATAGACCGTCGCGTTCACAACTGCCGTCCACCAAAAGAGCCACCTTTTCTTTCATTCCTGGAGTGAGCCCTGCACTTCGGAAAGGCTCACCGCTTAACTGTTCCTCTGGTGGTGGCCTTTTCAAAGTGGGAACCAACGGCAAGTCACAGTTCCTCCCCAAAAAGAACGTGGGACAGGTGCCATGTTGAGGAATGCTACTTTGAAGAGAACATAAGAGAAGCCATGTTTGGATCAGGTCAGTGGCCCATCCAGCCAACGTTATGTCACACAGGGGCCAAAAACCCAGGTGTCATCAAGAGGCCCACCGGTGGAGCCAGAACTCCAGAAACTCTCACACTGTCCCCCCCCAGCACCAAGAATACAGAGCATCACTGCCCCAAACTTAAGAACATAAGAGAAGCCATGTTGGGTTAGGCCACTGGCCCATCCAGTCCAACACTGTCACACAGTAGCCAAAAAACCCAGGCGCCATCAGGAGGTCCACCAGTGGGGCCAGGACACTAGAAGCCCTCCCACTGTGCCCCCCCCCCCCCAAGCACCAAGAATACAAAGCATCACTGCCTCAGACATAAGAACATAAGAGAAGCCATGTTGGATCAGGCCAATGGCCCATCCAGTCCAACACTCTGTGTCACCACCCCAGAACCACTAATTTTGGAACGGGCGTTGAAAGACCTGAGTCAGATTGAGGTGACAAAAGAGGAGGTCCTACAACTGATAGACGAATTAAAAACTAATGTCACCGGGTCCGGATGGCATACATCCAAGAGTTCTGAAAGAACTCAAAGTTGAACTTGTGGATCTTCTAACAAAAATCTGTAATCTTTCATTGAACTCTGCCTCCGTTCCTGAGGACTGGAAGGTAGCAAATGTCACCCCCATCTTTAAAAAGGGTTCCAGAGGAGATCCAGGTAATTACAGGCCAGTCAGTCTGACTTCAATACCGGGAAAGTTGGTAGAAACCCTTATCAAGGACAGAATGAGTAGGCACATTGATGAACACGGGTTATTGAGGAAGACTCAGCATGGGTTCTGCAAGGGAAGATCTTGCCTCACTAACCTGTTGCATTTCTTTGAGGGGGTGAACAAACATGTGGACAAAGGAGACCCGATAGATGTTGTTTACCTTGACTTCCAGAAAGCTTTTGATAAAGTTCCTCATCAAAGGCTCCTTAGAAAGCTTGAGAGTCATGGAGTAAAAGGACAGGTCCTCTTGTGGATCAAAAACTGGCTGAGTAATAGGAAGCAGAGAGTGAGTATAAATGGGCAGACTTCGCAGTGGAGGACGGTAAGCAGTGGGGTGCCACAGGGCTCGGTACTGGGTTCCATGCTCTTTAACTTGTTCATAAATGATTTAGAGTTGGGAGTGAGCAGTGAAGTGGCCAAGTTTGCGGATGACACTAAATTGTTCAGGGTGGTGAGAACCAGAGAGGATTGTGAGGAACTCCAAAGGGATCTGTTGAGGCTGGGTGAGTGGGCGTCGACGTGGCAGATGCGGTTCAATGTGGCCAAGTGCAAAGTAATGCACATTGGGGCCAAGAATCCCAGCTACAAATACAAGTTGATGGGGTGTGAACTGGCAGAGACTGACCAAGAGAGAGATCTAGGGGTCATGGTAGATAACTCACTGAAAATGTCAAGACAGTGTGCGTTTGCAATAAAAAAGGCCAACTCCATGCTGGGAATTATTAGGAAGGGAATTGAAAACAAATCAGCCAGTATCATAATGCCCCTGTATAAATCGATGGTGCGGTCTCATTTTGAGTACTGTGTGCAGTTCTGCTCGCCGCGCCTCAAAAAGGATATTATAGCATTGGAGAAAGTCCAGAAAAGGGCAACTAGAATGATTAAAGGGCTGGAGAACTTTCCTTATGAAGAAAGGTTGAAACGCTTGGGACTCTTTAGCTTGGAGAAACATCGACTGCGGGGTGACATGATAGAGGTTTACAAGATAATGCATGGTATGGAGAAAGTAGAGAAAGAAGTCCTTTTCTCCCTTTCTCACAATACAAGAACTCGTGGGCATTCGATGAAATTGCTGAGCAGACAGGTTAAAACGGATAAAAGGAAGTCCTTCTTCACCCAAAGGGTGATTAACATGTGGAATTCACTGCCACAGGAGGTGGTGGCGGCCACAAGCATAGCCACCTTCAAGAGGGGTTTAGATAAAAATATGGAGCAGAGGTCCATCAGTGGCTATTAGCCACAGCGTCTGTGTATATATAAAAATTTTTGCCACTGTGTGACACAGAGTGTTGGACTGGATGGGCCGTTGGCCTGATCCAACATGGCTTCTCTTATGTTCTTATGTCACATAAGAACATAAGAGAAGCCATGTTGGATCAGGCCAGTGGCCCATCCAGTCCAACACTCTGTGTCACATAAGAACATAAGAGAAGCCATGTTGGATCAGGCCAATGGTCCATCCATTCCAACACTGTGTGTCACATAAGAGAAGCCATGTTGGATCAGGCCAATGGCCCGTCCAGTCCAACACTTGGTTTCACATAAGAACATAAGAGGAGCCACGTTGGATCAGGCCAATGGCCCATCCAGTCCAACACTCTGTGTCACATAAGAGCATAAGAGAAGCCATGTTGGATCAGGCCAATGGCCCATCCAGTCCAACACTCGGTGTCACATAAGAACATAAGAGAAGCCATGTTGGATAAGGCCAATGGCCCATCCAGTCCAACACTCTGTGTCACACAGTGGCCCAAAAACCCAGGTGCCATCAGGAGATCCATCAGTGGGGCCAGGACACTAGAAGTCTTCACACTGTTGCCCCTCCCAAGCAATTACAAATCCAGAGCATCACTTGAGAAATACAAGACAAATCCAGAGCATCACTGCCCCAGACAGAGTGTTCCATCTATACCCTGTGGCTAATAACCACGGACGGACCTCTGCTTCATCACGTTTCATTATGGAGTGACACATCCCATCCTGGAAAAAAATTCAAGGTAGGGGTGGTGTTGCTAAGACTGTGCTTAGTTTCACAGCACAATTGGATTTGCAGGACAGAATGCCACTGAACTGACAAAATCTGTTCTATCGCTTTAAAGCTGGGATCGATATCGAGACAAAGAATTTTTTGTTCATGTATTTATTTATCGGCAATGGTTTTAACGAGATAACGTCCAACGGGTCGTGGCGAGCATCCAAGGCTCTGCACGACGTTTCCCGAGCGAGATCCGACTCCTGGAAATCTCTGAGATAGTTCTATGCGCCAAAAAGGAACACTGCCTTGTGGACTGAAGTCACAAACACTGTTGAAACAACACGCTAATAAAAAGTGGGCTGCAGGAACGAAAAGTGCATTCCGGCAAGTCCTACTCCCAACTCCTCCCTCTGTCCCGCACTTTCTTACATCGGCTTACAAAAACGCAGACGTTTATAGCATAAGAACAAAACAATTCTGGACAAACGAAACCCAGCGCGTTTCCGAAGGCTAGCAGAACGACAACAAACGAGAAACCAGAAAGAGAAGAAAAGCATGGTATTTTATATACCAAAAAGTGCTTTTTAAAAAAAAAAAAAAAAGACATGCATAAACATCAGCAAACAAAGAGGACAGAAAACAAACAAAAACATCTTGCATTTGAAGAATTTCAGAGAATTCTGCCGAGGATCTTAAATGTTCGGTTTGGCAAACTGTTCGCAATGGCAACATTTGCTTCATCGACCCAACACTTAATCTACTGCATTTGTAGCACACAGACATAAAACCTGTTGGATTGCAGTAGCCAACCGTGCCGTAACCTAAAGGGAGTGGAGATATATGGTCTCTGGAAGGGAATTCCCAAGATCAATACTTCATTTGTTATGCTTTTGAAAAAAATACACCTCATTTCGATGGCCTTCAAAAAGGTGCTTTTTTTACATGGGTTTGTTGCTGTTTATTATTGTTGGATCTGGTCCCATACCACTTTGGTTTATCTCCTGGTTTCGGCATGCATTTCTCCCTTTAAATTTCACTCCTCCCTCTTCCCCCAGTTCTTTTGAGACCACTTTCATCAAAGAAGGAGAAGAAGAAAATTTTGTGTTGCCTTTTTTCTAGTACGTCATGTTTCTATTGGTTTTCTTTATCCCGCTCACCTCCAGTCCACTTTTTAATGACTGGACTACTGTCATCATTCAACCTCTCCTTCCCCGACAAGTGGTTTCAAATTTTAAAAAGCCCTAAAACAGTGATATGATGCTGTAGTGTTGCAACAATATTTTCAGCGGTTTCTCTGAATTCCTAGCTTTCATATATATATTTTTTTTAAAGTAAGTCTCTATCCCCTTCACTCATGGAAATCTAAGGAAAAGTCATTATCTCCACAAGAGAAAGAGTTAGAGATTCTGTTTAAAAATGAAAGCTTGGAATTCAGAGAACCTGCTGAAACTCTTGTTTCGACACTATAGCATTGTATCGTTATTTTAGGGCCGTTTCTGACACCAATGGTGACAGCGCCCCTCTCTTGAAAATCCTCATTGTTTAAGCCATGTATGGAAGAAATTAAACTGACTCCACGATGGTGAAAATGCATAGGAGGGACCGGCGTGCAGAAGGAGCCTGCCCAAATCAATTCCAGTGCTTGTGGATTGACTCCCAAGTCAAATCAGGAGTAACT
This sequence comes from Heteronotia binoei, assembly GCF_032191835.1. Taxonomy (NCBI): domain Eukaryota; kingdom Metazoa; phylum Chordata; class Lepidosauria; order Squamata; family Gekkonidae; genus Heteronotia; species Heteronotia binoei. Next base: position 13,197,971 of record NC_083223.1, on the reverse strand, counting down.
CGGGCACGTGGAAAAGGTCAAGCGTAATTAGGATCAAACCGACAGTGATTCAAGCTTGGACCGAGCTGAATCAGCGGCGCGGTTTATGATCCGTCACATCCTGTAAAAAGGTTGGACTGTGTTTCTCCTGCGTTTCTTAAATGCCATGTCACGTATTTAAGAACACACACACAAAAAAGCCCACCCCACAATAACAAGCGCTTGCATTCCTACCACCCACGCACAAACCCACAACGAAACTGCACTGCAATTGTGTTCTATCAGGGGCTCCTCTGACGGCTCTCTATAATCTCCGAGAACAGAATCAAACCTCTCTGTACTTGTCTATTTCAGTGTTGTTTTCAAAGGGACGCAGGGCTAATTTTAGGAAGACAACACAAACGGCACGGACAGGAGTTGTGCTGCGTGGAGGCCCAAAATAACATTTCCCGAGGCAAATGGGTTGTTTCCTACCAACCAATCAATTCCCCACCTTCCTCTTCAAATGTGTATTTTAAGACAGACTAAATACGGCTGGTGGAAAAGAGAGAGGCGTTCGAAGCTCGGCGAGCGACTATTTTTTAACCGGAGATTTGATCCGGAGCCACGTAGAGCCAAATGGCTCACCTACAACTCTATTTAGACTTCCCAAGAAGGGTAAACTGGCAGTTCAGACAGCTCATGATGTTAGAAAGGTTGTCAACTATCAACAGAACATGCAGCGGGCACACGAAGACCTGCAGAGAACAAGTCTCACCAAAAAAAAGCACGCTGTTCTTGCAGGCAAACGTCCGTTTTTTTAAAAGAAGGAAATATCCATCCACAAGCTCTCGCAGAGCAATTTGTCCTTTTTCGACTGCGTCTTTCAGAAGTGAGAAGACGGCAGCAGCTGGTGCCAGCTGGTACTGCACACTAAGCAAACTGCACAGAATGAGCTGCGATGCAAAATATTTTGTTAAGGGCAGGCGTCTTGCCAAGTCTCCAAACTAAAGCCTGGCTGAAAGGTAACAGAGCCTGGAGAAACGTCGACTGCGGGGTGACATGATAGAGGTTTACAAGATTATGCGTGGGATGGAGAAAGTAGAGAAAGAAGTACTTTTCTCCCTTTCTCACAATACAAGAATTCGTGGGCATTCGATGAAATTGCTGAGCAGACAGGTTAAAACGGATAAAAGGAAGTCCTTCTTCACCCAAAGGGTGATTAACATGTGGAATTCACTGCCACAGGAGGTGGTGGCAGCCACAAGCATAGCCACCTTCAAGAGGGGGTTAGATAAAAATATGGAGCAGAGGTCCATCAGTGGCTATTAGCCACAGTGTGTGTGTGTGTATATATATATATATTTTTGGCCGCTGTGTGACACAGAATGTTGGACTGGATGGGCCATTGGCCCGATCTAACATGGCTTCTCTTATATTCTTATGTTCTTAGAGGACCAGAATTCAGTTCTAAAAGAATCCAACACTGAACTGATGGGTGAACTGGGTTAAGATAATAGAGCCCGGCAGAACCAGAGACAAGTCGTTCATACCGGCTGCAGAGGGACTGAAAGGAAAATTTGATGATGATGATATTGGATTTATATCCCGCCCTCCGCTCAGAGTGGCTCACAATCGCCTTTATCTTCTTCCCCCACAACAGACATCCTGTGAGGCAGGTGGCGCTGAGAGAGCTCTCCCGGAAGCTGCCCTTTCAAGGACAACTCTGCGAGAGTTATGGCTGACCCAAGGCCATTCCAGCAGCTGTAAGTGGAGGAGTGGGGGATCAAACCCAGTTCTCCGAGATATGAGTCCGCACACTTAACTACTACACCAAACTGGCTCTCAGATCTGGGGCTGCCAAAGAGATGACAAGGTCAGGCTAGCCCCTGGGCCATCCAGGTTAAGAAGGCCCCAACATTATGCAGTGTATTTCTTCTAAAAGCAAGGCAACTAGGCTAGTGACAATTCCTGGCAACACAAGCTCCCTAGGACATCACAGGCCCAGTCAACATCACAAAGCAGATGAGGCAGGCAAAGAGGCCAGAACTAGGGAAAGGGACCCCCCTGCCCCCTCCCACTAGCGACAGTCAATGAGGTGCCCTGGCAACACAAGCTCTCTATGACATTACAGGCCCTGTTGACATCACAAAGGAGATGAGGCAGGCAAGGAGGTCAGAAGGGAAAAGGACCCCCCTGCCCCCTCCCACAGCCAATGACACTCCCTGGCAACACAAGCTCTCTATGACATCACAGCCCCAGTTGACATCACAAAGGAGATGAGGCAGGCAAGGAGGTCAGAAGGGAAAAGGACCCCCCTGCCCCTCCCGCTAGCGACAGCCAATGGCACTCCCTGACAACACAAGCTCTCTATGACATCACAGCCCCAGTTGACATCACAAAGGAGATGAGGCAGGCAAGGAGGTCAGAAGGGAAAAGAACCCCCCTGCCCCTCCCGCTAGCGACAGCCAATGACACTCCCTGGCAACACAAGCTCTCTATGACATCACAGGCCTAGTTGTCATCACAAAGGAGATGAGGCAGGCAAGGAGGTCAGAAGGGAAAAGGACCCCCCTGCGCCCGCCCACTAGTGACAGCCAATGACACTCCCTGGCATCACAAGCTCTCTATGACATCACAGGCCCTGTTGACATCACAAAGGAGATGAGGCAGGCAAGGAGGTCAGAAGGGAAAAGGACCCCCCTGCCCCTCCCACTAGCGACAGCCAATGACACTCCCTGGCAACACAAGCTCTCTATGACATCACAGGCCCTGTTGACATCACAAAGGAGATGAGGCAGGCAAGGAGGTCAGAAGGGAAAAGGACCCCCCTGCCCTTCCCACTAGCGACAGCCAATGACACTCCCTGGCAACACAAGCTCTCTATGACATCACAGCCCCAGTTGACATCACAAAGGAGATGAGGCAGGCAAGGAGGTCAGAAGGGAAAAGGACCCCCCTGCGCCCGCCCACTAGCGACAGCCAATGACACTCCCTGGCAACACAAGCTCTCTGTGACATCACAGGCCCAGTCTAACTTCACAAAGGAGATGAGGCAGGCAAGGAGGTCAGAAGGGAAAAGGACACCCCTGCGCCCGCCCACTAGCGACAGCCAATGACACTCCCTGGCAACACAAGCTCTCTGTGACATCACAGGCCCAGTCTAACTTCACAAAGGAGAGGAGGCAGGCAAGGAGGTCAGAAGGTAAAAGGACAGCCAATCTAAGGAGGGCGGGATGAGGAGGAGTTCTTATGGTGGCCCTGTAGGCAAGAGGTGGTCTTCCATCGAAGTACTGACCCTGCTTAGTTTCTTAGGGTAGACGGGGCCATCTCTCGACATTCTAAGACTTCTCAAATTTAATTATCAACTCCCACAGGGGGATCAGATCAAAGAGCCTCTTTGTAGTAATGGATGAAAGGTGTTGTTTCTGAGTAGACTTCATACCCATAGAACATAGTCTGTACTAATTATTTGTCACTAAACTTTAGAGAAGCGTGCATGAAGTTGCTATTGACTTGACCCTTCTGATGCCTGCACAACTATTAATCCTACCAATCAAGACTGTTCCTGTTAAGAACATAAGAGAAGCCATGTTGGATCAGGCCAGTGGCCCATCCAGTCCAACACTCTGTGTCACACAGTGGCCAAAAAAACCAGGCGTCATCAGAAGGTCCATCAGTGGGGCCAGGAAACTATAAATCCTCCCACTGTTGCACCCCCCCAAGCACCAAGAAGACAGAGCATCACTGCCTCAGACATAACAACATAAGGGAAGCTACGTTGGATCAGGCCAATGGCCCATCCAGTCCAACACTCTGTGTCACACAGTGGCCAAAAAACCCAGGTGCCATCAGGAGGTTCATCAGTGGGGCCAGGACATAAAAACATAAGAGAAGCCATGTTGGATCAGGCCAATGGCCCATCCAGTCCAACACTCTGTGTCCCACAGTGGCCAAAAAACCCAGGTGCCATCAGGAGGTCCATCAGTGGGGCCAGGACACTAGAAGCCCTCCCACTGTGCTCCCCCCAAGCACGAAAAATACAGAGCATTACTGCCCCGGATGGAGAGTTCCAACAATACCCTGTGGCTAAAAATGGACCCCTGCTCCATATGTTTATCCAATCCCCTCCTGAAATTGTCTATGCTTGTAGCCGCCGCCACCTCCTATGGCAGTGAATTCCACGCATTCATCACCCTTTGGGTGAAGAAGGACTTCCTTTTATCCGTCCTAACTAGACTACTCAGCCCAAGAAGAAAAAAAAATTAGTTTGGTACACTTTATTCTCTGTTTTCTAGTTTCGTGCCCCGTTCGCCGCTTACGAGACAGCCTCGCCTCTGGAGAACAAAACGCTCTTCCTTTACGAGAACACCTCATTTCTTGAGCTGAGCCGTCGCGTGGGGCATTTACACACGCTCTTCGGAAAACATTAGAAGCCATCGGCTCCAAGGGGAAGAGGAGGGGAGAGAGATTAACTCAGCACAAGAGAGGCCACAAAGATAATTTAAAGTTCGCGGAGAAGAGCAGCTGTGTCCCTTGGCCCGCTGAAGGCTGCCAGTCTGAGAATTTTTCCAGCAGCACGGAACAATGCGCACCATATGTCTGAGGACAGAACTGCAAGGAGGAACAGATCGCTGGCCAGGCCGCTGAACTGTTCACCTTCTGTGCCTCCGGGTCTCCAAGGCCACACTGAAGCCAGATGCAGAATTCTTGTTACTCTGACCTCTGAGGTTGCATTTTGCCTAATCTAACAGCTACTTGGCTACTTGGCCTAGAACTATAGCAGGAGCACTCCCCTCCCCACCCCAAAGACACATACCCTGTGCAGCAAATTAAACCTTTCTTCTCCCTGATGTGAATCACAGAATCGTAAGAGTTGGAAGGGGCCATACAGACCATCTAGTCCAACTCCCTGCTCCATGCAGGATCGGCCTAAAGCACCTCAGACAAATAATCATATAGCCGCATTTTGAAGAACTTGGATACAGGAAACTAGATGGCAAGAAGGATGGTAGAGTACATAGCAGGGGTCCCCACCCTTTGAGAACAGAAGAGAAGCCATGTAGGATCAGGCCAGTGGCCCATCCAGTCCAACACTCTGTGTCACATAAGAACATAAGAGAAGCCCTGTTGGATCAGGCCAGTGGCCCCTCCAGTCCAACACTCTGTGTCACATAAGAACATAAGAGAAGCCCTGTTGGATCAGGCCAGTGGCCCCTCCAGTCCAACACTCTGTGCCACATAAGAACATAAGAGAAGCCATGTAGGATCAGGCCAATGGCCCCTCCAGTCCAACACTCTGTGTCACATAAGAACATAAGAGAAGCCATGTAGGATCAGGCCAATGGCCCCTCCAGTCCAACACTCTGTGTCACATAAGAACATAAGAGAAGCCATGTAGGATCAGGCCAATGGCCCCTCCAGTCCAACACTCTGTGTCACATAAGAACATAAGAGAAGCCATGTAGGATCAGGCCAATGGCCCCTCCAGTCCAACACTCTGTGTCACATAAGAGAAGCCATGTTGGATCAGGCCAATGGCCCCTCCAGTCCAACACTCTGTGTCACATAAGAACATAAGAGAAGCCATGTTGGATCAGGCCAATGGCCCCTCCAGTCCAACACTCTGTGTCACATAAGAACATAAGAGAAGCCATGTAGGATCAGGCCAGTGGCCCATCCAGTCCAACACTCTGTGTCACATAAGAACATAAGAGAAGCCATGTTGGATCAGGCCAATGGCCCATCCAGTCCAACACTCTGTGTCACATAAGAACGTAAGAGAAGCCGTGTTGGATCAGGCCAACGGCCCAACCAGTCTGAGACTCTGTGTCACACAATCGCCAAAAAACCCAGGGGCCATCAGGAGGCCCATCAGTGGGGCCAGGACACTAGCAACCCTCCCACTGTGCTCCCCCACAATCACCAAGAATACAGAGCATCACTGCCCCAGACAGAGTTCTATTAATACACTGTGGCTAATAGCCACTGATGGATCTCTGCTTGTTACGGCGTGCCTGGTGTGATGACCTCATTTTTGTGTGACACCATCACACCTATGATGTCAACAAGGGAGGGGGCTGTTTTGGGGGGTGGGGCTTCTCCCTCTGGCCAGTTGGCTGGTGGTGGATTGGAGGCCTTGAAAGGTCCGGCAATTTTATTGCTAAGCAAGAAATGTTTCAAATCCCCAAAACGGTGGCCAGAAGTGGCTTCGTAAGGAATGATTTGGAGATCATTCCTCGCAGTTAGTATCCATATTTCGCCCCATGAGAAGAAATGAAAGTTGGAGCAAACTGGGGAAGGGAGGAGGGGAAATAGGACGCAGTACTGCAGTCCAAGCTCTGCTCACGACCTGAGTTCGATCCCGGCAGAAGCTGGGTTCAGGTAGCTAGCTTCAGGTTGACTCAGCATTCCATCCTTCCGAGGTTGGTGAAAGGAGTACCCAGCTTGCTGCGGGGGGGGGGGGGGGGGGGCGGTAAGTGTAGATGACTGGGGAAGGCAATGGCAAGCCACCCCATTAAAAGTCTGCCGTGAAAACGTGATGCGACGTCACCCCAGAGTCAGAAATGATTGGTGCTTGCACAGGGGACTACCTTTAACAGGAGCCCCGTGGCACAGAGTGGTAAAGCTGCAGAGCTGCAGTCTGAACTCTGCTCACAACCTGAGTTCGATCCCGGCGGAAGCTGGGTTCAGGCAGCCGGATCAAGGTTGACTCAGCCTTTCACCCTTCCGAGGTCGGTAAAATGAGTACCCAGCTTGCCGGGGGAGACAATGGCAAACCACCCCGTAAAAAGTCTGCAGTGAAAACATCGTGATGCGCCATCACCCCAGAGTCAGAAATGACAGGCGCTTGCACCTTTTTAGAAGAAGAAGATATTGGATTTATATCCCGCCCTCCACTCCAAAGAGTCTCAGAGCAGCTCACAATCTCCTTTACCTTCCTCCCCCACAACAGACACCCTGTGAGGTGGGTGAGACTGAGAGGGCTCTCACAGCAGCTGCCCTTTCAAGGACAGAGTCTCAGAGCGGCCTACAATCTCCTATGTCTTCTCCCCCCCACAACAGATACCCTGTGAGGTGGGTGAGGCAGAGAGGGCTCTCACAGAAGCTGCCCTTTCAAGGACAGAGTCTCAGAGCGGCCTGCAATCTCCTATGTCTTCTCCCCCCCACAACAGATACTCTGTGAGGTGGGTGAGGCAGAGAGGGCTCTCACAGAAGCTGACTTTTCAAGGACAGAGGCTCAGAGCGGCCTACAATCTCCTTTATCTTCTCCCCCCACAACAGACACCCTGTGAGGTGGGTGGGGCTGGAGAGGGCTCTCACAGCAGCTGCCCTTTCAAGGACAACCTCTGCCAGAGCTATGGCTGACCCAAGGCCATTCCAGCAGGTGCAAATGGAGGAGTGAGAAACCAAACCTGGTTCTCCCAGATAAGAGTCCGCACACTTCACCACTACACCAAACTGGCTCTCCAGTTTGGTCTTTGAAGACGAGGTGACGCCGGCCGTGCAGGCAAAGGCAAAACAATCGACACATTTACGACTTACCTTAGCTTTCCCATCCTGTGCTGACATGTAGCCCACACACATGCTCTCGGTCGTGTGGCTCCACAGGAATTCTACTGTGGAGGTGAACACAAACGACGCTGAGTGCCAAAGAGAGTACGGACGTCGTCTTGATTAAAATTTTATTTATTTATTAGATTTACATCCCGCCCTCCCCACCAGGGCAGACTCAGGGCGGCTCACAACCTACAAAGTCACAGTAACAATATAGCTAACAATCACATTTGAACAGGTTCAAGTCAGCCGTTACTTAAAACACTCTAAAACGCAATAGGGGGCAGTGAATGAAAAGGCTCTTCCCCTGGTAGATTTTGGTCTAGCCTCCCTCGTCCTGGGGATTTAATGGATTTTGCGTACCGGATCGAAGTACCCTCTGGGGAACATGTGGGAGGAGACGGTACCTAAGGTAGACAGGTCCTCGGCCATATAGTGCTTTAAAGGTCATAACCAGCACCTTGTAGTGAACCCGGTATACTATTGGCAGCCGGTGCTGTTCCTGCAGTCCCGGCTGAATGTGCTCCCACCTAGGAAGGCCCACTAACAGCCTGCCCGCCATGTTCTGCACCAGCTGCAGTTTCCGGATTCGAGACAAAGGCAGCCCCAAGTGAAGGGCGTTACAGTAGTCCAGTCTCGAGGTGACCGTCGCGTGGATCACAGCTGCCAGGTCGTTGCGCTTCAGGAAGGGGGCCGATAGCCTCACCCACCTGAGATGGGAGAAGGCGGATTTAGCAGTGGCTGCTATCTGGGCCTCCGTTGTCAAGGAACGCTCTGGTAGTACCCCCAAGCTTCTGTTAATGAGATTTCCTAGATGGGAGCACATTCAGCCGGTGCTGAAAGAACTGCATTGGCAACCTATTGTGTTTCAAGTCCGTTTCAAGGTGTTGGTATTGACCTTTAAAGCCCTATCCGATCAGGGGCCTATCTATCTTCGGGACCGCCTTTCTCCACATGTTCCCCAGAGAGCACTGCATTCAGGGACGCAACATCAACTCTCCATCCCTGGAGCAAGGGAGGCCAGGCTGTGTTCTATACGGTCCAGGGCCTTCTCGGTGGTAGCACCTGAAATGTGGAATGCACTCCCGGAGGCCATAAGGGCCCTGCGGGAGCTCTCTCAATTCCGCAGGGCCTCCAAAACCGAGTTATTCAGACAGGCTTTTGGCACTTAAACCGGGAGAGGACTGCCACTTACACTACTATGTTGTGCTCCCATCTAGGAAGGCCCACTAACAGCCTGGCCACCGTGTTCTGCACTAGCTGCAGTTTCCGGGTTTACTACGGGTTTAACTGTTAGTATAGGACAAGGGTGGTCAACGGTAGCTCTCCAGATGTTTTTTTGCCTACAACTCCCATCAGCCCCAGCCATTGGCCATGCTGGCTGGGGCTGATGGGAGTTGTAGGCAAAAAAAAAAACATCTGAAGAGCTACCGTTGGCCACCCCTGGGATAGGACAATCCCGCCTAGGCAGTTATTTAACAGCGCCATAAAATGGTTTTAAAATGTTTTAATAGTGTTTATTGTTTGAAGTTTGATTGCTTAATTTGTATTTATTCTCCGAAATTTGGAAGTGGCCGTTAGCCGCCCTGAGTCCGCTTGCGGAGAGGGCGGGGTACAAATCAAAGGTAATAAATAATAATAATAATAAATAATAAGCTTCTGACCCTGGGCGCCGTTGTCAGTGGCGCACCGTCAAAAATGCACACTGAATTAATCATAAGGTGGCGTACTTGCTTGTGGCCCATCACGAGAGGTTCGGCTAACGTTAAAAACCTTCCCTCTTTTATGGAAAAGGCCACCTAAAATGACTATTTCACTCTAAAACAGGGCTCTCAGCGATGGATGGGAAGATACGTGGAGATTTCCGTGGCAGAAGACGGGGAGGGACCCAAGCAGGGTATAACGCTGGGGTGGCCAAGCTGCAGATCGGGAGCCACACAAGTTTCTTTCACACATGTTGTGTAGCTTTTGAAACCCCCGCTGCCCCACTTGCCAGCTTGGAGAAGGCATTTCTCTCTTTAAACCACTTCTCCGATCCAAGCCATTTAAAGTTGCTTTCTTCCCATCTCTCTCACTCCATCTTCCTTCTTTCCTTCCCTCCATCTTGCGGTTCTCAAACACCTGACATTCATGTCTTGCAGCTCTCAAACATCTGACATTTATTCTATGTGCAGAGCCAGTTTGGTGTAGTGCTTAAGTGCCTGGACTCTTAACTGGGAGAACCAGGTTTAATTCCCCACTCTTACCTGGGAGAACCAGGTTTAATTCCCCACTCTTACCTGGGAGAACCAGGTTTAATTCCCCACTCTTATCTGGGAGAACAAGGTTTAATTCCCCACTCTTATCTGACAGAACCAGGTTTAATTCCCCACTCTTATCTGGGAGAACCAGGTTTAATTCCCCACTCTTATCTAGGAGAACAAGGTTTAATTCCCCACTCTTATCTGAGAGAACCAGGTTTAATTCCCCACTCTTATCTGAGAGAACCAGGTTTAATTCCCCACTCTTATCTGGGAGAACCAGGTTTAATTCCCCACTCTTATCTGGGAGAACCAGGTTTAATTCCCCACTCTTATCTGGGAGAACCAGGTTTAATTTCCCACTCTTATCTGAGAGAACCAGGTTTAATTCCCCACTCTTATCTGGGAGAACCAGGTTTAATTCCCCACTCTTATCTGGGAGAACCAGGTTTAATTCCCCACTCTTATCTGAGAGAACCAGGTTTAATTCCCCACTCTTATCTGGGAGAACCAGGTTTAATTCCCCACTCTTATCTGGGAGAACCAGGTTTAATTCCCCACTCTTATCTGGGAGAACCAGGTTTAATTCCCCACTCTTATCTGGGAGAACCAGGTTTAATTCCCCACTCTTATCTGGGAGAACCGGGTTTGATTCCCCACTCCTCCACTTGCAGCTGCTGGAATGGCCTTGGGTCAGCCATAGCTATCGCAGGAGTTGTCCTTGAAAGGGCAGCTTCTGGGTGAGCTCTCTCAGCCCCACCTGCCTCACAGGGTGTCTGTTGTGGGGGGAGAAGATATAGGAGATTGTAAGCCGCTCTGAGTCTCTGATTCAGAGAGAAGGGCGGGGTATAAATCTGCAGTCGTCTTCTTCTTATGTTAAGCAAGTTTGGGCCCCCAGACACAAACTTTGTTGGTCTTAAAGGTGCCCCTGGACTCAAAACTTCATTCTGTTGCTTCAGACCAACACAGCTGCCCACCTGAGCCTAAGGAGCCTTCACCCAGCTTTTCTTCACCCCATGTTTTTCTTCCCCCCGCAACCAAATAGCCACTTAGGGCTTGAAGACAGCTTCTTGGACCAGAAGTTTCTCCAAACCAAAACTGGCTAATGCCCAGTGGTCAGCCTGGCACATTAGCTGTCCTCACACTAGCCCGTGACATGTGAAAATGTGTGCCGGGATCTGCATATGTTTCCAGAACAGTAGGACCAGGCCTCAGATTCATCCTGACCCTTTCTGAGGGTTCCCCACCTACCTTGTCAATAATATAGCAGGTGCAGCTGCATAACAACCCCTGGATTAGGAGAGCGGGCAGCCAGCCAGCCACCAGGGGCTCTGCCACGCCCCCAGCAGCCCTCATCAACCCCTGGAGAAGCCCACTCCACTTTTTCTCCACTTCTTATGTGATTTTGGGTGGTGGGTGCCTTGCTGGCCTTTTGACTGGGGAGGCGGCCCAGGAGAGCCCCAGGTGAGCGAGGCCTGGCTGGATCTCTAGCCAGCCCGAGCAGGCCTCGCTTGCCCAGGGCTCTCCTTTCTTTCATCGGGTTGCTTTTGGCTGGGGGAGGGGCATATGCTAATGAGTTACGCTAATGGGCTCCGCGAACTAATTTCCCACAAAATGACCCCTGAGTGGGACCATAACAGACAATCGTATTTGGGGATCAGCTAAGAGGGGAAAGCCAAGCCACTGAGAATAATGTCAGCCTGAGCAGAAGGGCAGGGGCAGATTTACATGTCAGCACCTCTCTGCAAAGACATATTGCAAGGGAATGTTCTGTGTAAAAAGGAAATGATATTACTGAGCTCCAGAGCTCTGTCCCCCTCTGTTGCTGTCTTCTGCCAGAGAGAGAAGACTTCTTTGTTTTGTTTGGCAGTCGTTCGGTGATCCCGCCACCTTCCCAACTACACGCTCGCATTGCTGCTTTGGCGTCTTTGCGTGGATTTAAACTGTTTTCAATTTGTCTTAACGAGCTGGGAAAAGTACAGAGGAGGGCGCAAGCCAGATGATTAGGTGGGCTGGAGCACCTTCACTAGGAGGAAAGGCTGAAGAGTCTCAGCCTTTTCAGTTGAGAAAACAGATGACTTAAGGGTGGACAATATAAGAGGTTGATAAAATTATGCATGGAGAGAGTTAACAAAGAAAAGAAGAAGACTGCAGATTTATACCCTGCCCTTCTCTCTGAATCAGAGACTCAGAGCGGCTCACAATCTCCTATATCTTCTTCCCCCACAACAGACACCCCTGTGAGGTAGGTGGGGCTGGAGAGGGCTCTCACAGAAGCTGCCCTTTCAAGGACAGAGTCTCAAAGCGGCCTACAATCTCCTATGTCTTCTCCCCCCACAACAGACACCCTGCGATGTGGGTGGGGCTGAGAGAGCTCACCCAGAAGCTGCCCCTTCCAAGGACAACTCCAGCGATAGCTATGGCTGACCCAAGGCCATTCCTGCAGCTGCTAGTGGAGGAGTGGGGAATCAAACCCGGTTCTCCCAGAGAAGAGTTCATGCACTTAACTGCTATACCAAACTGGTTCTGTAAGAAGAATATATTGGATTTATATCCCTCCCTTCACTCTGAATCGCAGAGCGGTCACAATCTCCTTTACCCCGCCCCCCCCCAAAAGGTACCCTGTGAGGTAGGTGGGGCTGAGAGAGCTCTCCCAGAAGCTGCCCTTTCAAGGACAACTCCTACAAGAGCTATGTCTGATCTAAGGCCATTCCTGCAGCTGCAAGTGGAGGAGATGGGAATCAAACCCGGTTTTCCCAGGTAAGAGTCAATTGGTGAGGAGCACTTAACCACTACACCAAACTGGCTTGCTTGTCAAAAGCTGGATGTCAACCCACGCTTCCCCACGGTCTGTTTATGTGGGGTTTTCGTCACCTTCTTACCCAGCAGGGACTGCTTATCCGGGGAGGAGGTAGCTTCCGCCGAGCAGCGACAAGATCGAAGGACTATCACTCCTCCAAGAACGCCGTCCTCATTGGCTAGAAAAGGTGAACCTGAGGTGAAGCAAGAACATGAGGAAATGAGTTCACAATTGGAATGTTCAAAGCAGGGGCGTCGAACTCATTTGTTATGAGGGCCGGATCTGACATATCCAGGCTGGGCCATGTGGGCCATAAAATGTAATGCCAGGTAGCGGAGATATAAACTCTATAAAGGACATGGACAAATACAATTAAAGATTTAAAAAAAAAAACATAAAGTAAAACATGATTAAAACATTAGCACTAGTTTGTCTTAAAGGTGCTTTCTTTGTATTTCTCCTGTGGGATCCAGGGAACTGGGCAAAAGAAGCTCCAGCTCTTTCCCTCCTTCCCCAGGGGACCAGGAGAGGTAGGAGCCTCAGCCAATAGAAGGGAGAGAGGCATGGCTCAATAGCTCTGCTGTGCAACTGAGAGAGCCTGGCAAAGAAAGCTATTACTCCCCAAGGGAGGAGCCTCAGCCAATGGAGAAAATAGAGGCTTTGCTTTGTAGCTGCTGAGCGATTGAGAGAGCCTGGCAAAGCAAACTATTACTCCCCAAGGGAGGAGCCTCAGCCAATGGAGAAAATAGAGGCTTTGCTTTGTAGCTTCTGTGCAATTGAGAGAGCCTGGAAAAGCAAGTTATTACTCCCCAAGGGAAGAACCTCAACCAATGGAGAAAATAGAGGCTTTGCTTTGTAGCTTCTGTGCGATTGAGAGAGCCCGGGAAAGCAAGCTATTACTCCCCAAGGGAGGAGCCTCAACCAATGGAGAAAATAGAGGCTTTGCTTCGTAGCTTCTGTGCGACTGAGAGAGCCTGGCAACGCAAACTATTACTCCCCAAGGGAGGAGCCTCAGCCAATGGAGAAAATGGAGGCTTTGCTTTGTAGCTGCTGAGCGATTGAGATAGCCTGGCAAAGCAAACTATTACTCCCCAAGGGAGGAGCCTCAGCCAATGGAGAAAATAGAGGCTTTGCTTTGTAGCTTCTGTGCAATTGAGAGAGCCTGGAAAAGCAAGTTATTACTCCCCAAGGGAAGAACCTCAAGCAATGGAGAAAATAGAGGCTTTGCTTTGTAGCTTCTGTGCGATTGAGAGAGCCCGGCAAAGCAAGCTATTACTCCCCAAAGGAGGAGCCTCAACCAATGGAGAAAACAGAGGTTTTGCTCTGTGTCTCTGCTGTGTGATTGAGCAAGCCTGGCAAAGCAAGCTGTGATGCAGAAGGAAGCAGGAGAGAGGGAGAAGGAAGCAGACAACAGCCAGTTGCTTGAGACCTGATAGGAGCCCTCCAGGGGCCTAATTCACCCCCTGGGTTCCATGTTTGACACCCCTGGTTTAAAGTCTACTGTTGCCTCCTTCTGAACTAGATAAAGGTATCCAAAAGAAAGATTACATCATGAACATACTACATATATGCTGTTTCAACAACAGACACCTAGACCGATTTCTCACTAGCGTTGCTCTGCCCCTGGGCTTCTGGTTCCCCCGGCACGACTGACTGAATTCCCACCAGTTGCTCCGTGGGCGCATTTTGACGCAGGGTTCCCCGCACGGTTTTGCGACGCTGTCTTTTTAAGGACCACAATGCTTTGCAAGAACTAGCGGGAAATCAATCGCTTGCGCCCAGGGGAAAAACAGAAGCCTGCGGGCAGAACAATGCTAGTGAGAAACGTGTCCTAGTATATCGGTTACCAAGAGAGAGCTTGAAAGGTATAATAGATACAGACAGGGGTCATTTTGTAGAAAAATAGATGGTGGAGCTCATTAGCATAACTCATTAGCAATGCCACCCCCCCCCCAGCCAAAAGCAACCCGATGCAAGAAAAGAGAGTCCCAGGAGAGTGAGGCCTGCTTGGACTGGGTAGAGATCCAGCTAGACCAAGCAGGCCTCGTTCACCTGGGGCTCTCCTGTGTCGCCGCCCCCCAGTCAAAAGGCCAGCAAGCCACCTGCCACCCCAAAATCACATAAGTAGAGAAAGGGTGGCGTGGGCTTCTTCAGAGGTTAATGAAGGCTGCTGGGGGCGTGGCAAAGCCCGCTCTCTTAATACAAGGATTGTTATGCAGCTGCACCTACTACTCAATGGACAAGGTAGGTAGGTGGGGAGGAGGGGGGCCATCAGAAAAGGTTCAGGACCTGCGCTTGAAAGGTATAACAGATACAGACAGAGGTCATTTTGTAGAAAAATAGGTGGTGGAACTCATTAGCATAACATTAGCATATGGCCCCCCCAGCCAAAAGTGACCTGACGCAATAAAGGAGAGCCCCGGGCGAGCAAGGCCCGCTTGGGCTGGCTAGAGATCCAGCCAGCCCAAGCAGGCCTCGCTCACCTGGGGCTCTCCTGAGCCACCATCCCCCCAGTCAAAAGGCCAGCAAGCCACCTGCCGCCCAAAATCACATAAGAAGTGGAGAAAGGGTGGCGTGGGCTTCTCCATGAGTTTATGAGGGCTGCTGGGGGTGTGGCAAAGCCCCCGTTGGCTGGCTGGCTGCCCGCTCTCCTAATCCAGGGATTGTTATGCAGCTGCACCTACTATTCAAGGGACAAAGTGGGTAAGTGAGGAGGAAGGGGGCCGTCAGAAAGGTTCAGGAGCTGCGCTCCTGTGAGCTCCTGCTGAATCTGAGGCCTGGATACAGATCTCCACAAACGGACTTCTAGTTAGAGGTAGTATCCACTACTGAGGAGAGCTGACAAAAGCCGTTTCAGTTTGTCTGTCCTCTCTGTCGTGTTGAGGTTTCTCTAAAATGGCAGCCTAATAAAGGAGTTGAAAATAGCTCTCTGTCAATTGCTTCCTTTCACATTTGAAACATCCCCCCCCCCACAAAAAAAAAAGGTGCTACACCAGAAGCTGTAATTATTTTTAAATTAGCCAAATAAAACTTCAGCATTCCCTTTCTTGTGTGCCTCAAAATTAATGTCATAAGTTTTGAAATGTGGAAAGTATTTTATGGTTTAAATATGACCTAAACATCTTAAGCTACAAGATTAAACGCAAATGTAACGTGTTAGCTAAGGGCAAGAAGTCTTTGATCCCACATTTGCTCACTCTTTATTACCCTACATATCAAGTACTGGAAGACAACCATTTCATTTATTTTACATGAGAATATATATATATATGACATTTTTGACCTTAGACCAGAAGATGTATTTTTGCATCCTAAGGGCTCTGACAATTTTGTAGAAAAGAAGGTTCAAAACACGGACCATTGCTGTCATGCAAACCCTATTAAAGTCCAACAGGACTTCTGTATGTTGGGAAAAGGAAAGGTCCCCTGTGCAAGCACCAATCATTTCCAACTCTGGGGTGACGTTGCTTTCGCAACGTTTTCACGGCAAACTTTTTACGGTTTGCCATTGCTTTCCTCAGTCATCTCCACTCCCCCCCCCCCCCCAGCAAGCTGGGGACTCGTTTGATCAACCTCGGAAGGATGGAAGGCTGAGTCAACGTCGAGCCGGCTACCTGAAAACCCAGCTCCCGCCGGGGATCGAACTCAGGTCGTGAGCAGAGCTTAGGACTGCAGTGCTGCAGCTTTAACACGGGGCTCGTTTCTTGTACGTTAGAGTTATATTTTTGTTATTTATTTTCCCTACGATCCCCTTGTAGTGGATTAGATTCAATAAAATAAAATCTATTTTTTTAAAAAAATCTAGGTGGAACAGGACAGCCACTTCAAAAGATGAAGTAGAAGGCCAGTGGATGGCATTCTTTCCATTTGATCTGAGCTGCCCTGAGCCTGCTTCAGTGGGGAGGGCGGGATATAAATCCAATAAATAAATACATCTGTCCACATTCACAACATATAATTCTTTTCCTAAGGTTTTAATTTACCCAAACGGAACGTTATCTCCTCCGGGTTCTTCCCATTACCCAAATAGAATGTTGAATTTCTTCTGAAATGTGTTCTGAACACTCAATGAAGTGAGACCTATACTTTGGTAACAACCATAAAAATTAGTAATTCTGGTGGCGACGTTTGCATGGACCCGCTGTGGCTAAGTCATGACGAGACAGGAAGAGGGTTAGTGGCCTGATCTGGCAGAGATGTGGAAATGCCACTCTGGCGACGTTTGTGATCTGGGCCTAGCATTGAAAGGGAGGCATCTAGAAATCACCACCAGAAGGGTGTTAAGTGTGCTTTCTCAAGAGTCGGGAACTGGCCCTTGTTCTTATTGAACTATATATATTCAAATATTTATCTAGCATTAATTGTGAAAACGGAATGAAGTGTAACCATGACACGAGGGAAAATTCAAGACCAAAAGAAAAAAAGAAAAAAAAGGATGTCATTTAGAAAATGAACAGCCGTTCAAGGGTACTTGACACTCCATTTTTCAATTTCTCTCAGTTTTTACTAGCGGTATTTTGAGACTTTGAAGCCTGAAATGTAAATATTTTTAATACATTTGTAAACTGTCAAGTACAGATGAGCGGGTTCATAAATTACTCAAAGATATACTCAGGCGGTGTACTTCCTTAACAGTGCAATCCCAAACAGAGTTACAACTGGCTAAATCCATGGGGTTAGAACGGTGTAACTCTCTTGAGGATTGTGCTGCAACTCGCATATTTAGCTTGGCGAACTGCCCCCCCCCCCACCACCCAGACATATTGCTTTAAGTGTGTGTGATGTCCTTGGAGAAATCAAACAACTTATAAAAATAAAATAATAATCCCTAACAAAAGCAACACCTCGTTTTCTGATACAGGTTTTGAACTAAATAAGGTGGAAAATTCGCAAGGGCCAAGAAGCGTGCACAAATCTACTTCCACGACAGCTTCCACCATAATAGCTGAGATTACCGAAGAGACAAGCCACTGTTCAAGCTGCAAAGGAGGCCTGACTCTTCAGTAGCCCCACGCTAAAAAACTTTCAAGAAATATTAGGGCTAGAATGCTCAGCTCTCAATTTTTCGTTTTTTCATTTCTCTATAGTCTATTTGGAACACTGGAAAGAAAGCTTCATAGGAAACTGACTCAAAGAGTAAGACCGGAGTATTAAAAGCGTGAAGTTGGATGCAAGCCTTGAATCAAAGATCAGCCAACAAGGCCAAAGGTGCTTTGGGGCCTGGGTTCCTTGAAAAGGAATTCCATCTCCCCAGGGGTGGAATTCTAACAGGAGCTCCTTTGCATATTAGGCCACCCACCCCTGATGTAGCCAATCCTCCAAGAGCTTACCAAAAAAGAGCCTTGTAAGCTCTTGGATGATTGGCTACATCAGGGGGTGTGGCCTAATATACAAAGGAGCTCCTGCTAGAATTCCACCCCTGCTTCTCCCCCAAAGCCACACTGCAAAAAAAGATTTCATACCAAGTCAGCTCTATAGCCTGGACAGAACCATTTGGTGCCTCGCCCTACCTGACACAGAGCCCTGTATTCGACAAAGCATCAACAGAAAGGGACGTGGGGTTCCCCTGCATTTTTCCCTCCACCACACTTCCTTTCGATCCGGGAGAATTCATTCCCAGTGTCAGGGACTTTGATGGTCTTGGCAGGTCACTGGTCTGCAGTATGGGGCGGGAGGATGTTGACAGAGGAGGAAGCGGGGAGGGGCCAAGGCCCCTTGGAAGAGCATCTGCTTGGCATGTAGGAGGTCCCACTTTCAACCCCCAACTTGGCAGTAGGTGACCTCTGCCTGAGACCCTAGAGAATATCCGAGCAGCTAACACGGACTCCGATGGACCAAGGGTCCGATTCAGTATAAGGCAGCTGAATGTTCTGTGTTCGCAATTCACCCCCTTTCCCGTCTCTGATCCAGAAATGCGCATTGGCTAAGAGGAAACCACTGCTTATACATGCAAGTCTTTTAAGGCCCACCATCCTAGCAAGGAGGCTGGCAACAGCCCCAAACCAAGAACTGCAAAAACAGTTTCCAGTATGTTTACGAACGGGGAGGGTGTCTGTTGATGGGAAAGCACACCATATCCTGAAGGGTCTATGGAAGCCCTTGACCCAGTCTCACGTCGCTCGCTGGATCTGAGCCCAAATACTTCAGGCTGGCCAAAGCCTGATTAAAGGTTTTGGTCAAAAGCCAGCTTTGAGCCTGGAGAGAAGCAATCAGCAGAGTTCCTTGCGGATCAGTCATGGGGGCTTATTCAATTCACCATTTTATTAGTGTACAGGAGAGGAAAGAAGTAGCATGTTGACGAGAATCGTGAGAATTTTTTTTTAAACACACACACACACACACACACAAAAAAAACCCACTGGAAAAATTATGGCGGAATCAACTGCACAACTTTATAAATTTATACGCTATGAGCCGGTATTATTTCGTTCCCATCAAAATGTCAGTCAGTTTATTTATACGGCACCAAGCCTAATAATTAAACAAATTTAAACATTGAATGGCAAAATTATCCGTGGTTAAAACAGAATAGTAACATTAATAAGATTATTGATAAAATCAAGAGATATATGTCTTTCTAATACAGAGTCCAGCATTACAAAACTTAGCTACCTGTTTTGTGATATTCTGACTGGCATCTGAGAGGAGATAGATTACCTCAAATCTGACATAGTTGCTGCTACCAAAATGTGGATTTGAGGACCAACCAACATTTAAAAAAAAAAATCAAGATAGAAACAAGCAAGGACAAAAAAAGCTTATGATACTAGTTCACCCCATAAATTACGATGTGATACAACTTCAAAAGAAACACATGTTAATTATTGGGTGTACAATTCTTTGGCAAATAAATTCTAGTAAAATCTGAAACCCATGGCACCTTTAAGACCAACAAAGTTTTATTCCGGGCATAAGCTTTCGTGTGCATGCACACTTTTTCAAGAAAGGTTATGCCCAGAATAAAACTTTATAAATTTATACGCTACGAGCCGGTATTTCATTCCCATCAAAATGTCAGTCAGTCAGTCAGCCAGTCAGCACCACTGGACTCAAATTTTGTTTTGCCGCTTCAACACGGCTGACCGCCTGAATCTATTTTCTAGCAAAGACGGGAAACAATTTGCACACATGCAATGCAGTAGTAAAGACACCTCTGGAACCAGAGTTTTTTTTTTCTTTCTCGAATTTTCCCAGAAACAAAGCTTACTTCACAAGAACCAGCTCATCTTGAATACCAGGTCTATCAACATGGTCTATCAACATGAAACCATGGTTGAAAGGAAACTTGACTGTGAATCCTCGTATTTTGAATATATATCAATGACATCTTTATCAGTTGATGCACAAATTAAATTGTTATCAATTCACTGTTCTTTTTGACTCACTAATAAATTCAGCCAAGAAACACATGAAGATATACAGGGCTGGATCCAGGCGAGATGTTTTCATGGATACAAGGATTTTCACTCATTAAATGTGCTTTTCCTGTCTCCCCCACTTCTGCGTCAGTCTAAAATCTTCCCTGAAATCCTGTTCTTGGAGGAGGAGGAGGAAGACCCCGCCCTTCTCTCTGAATCAGAGTCTCAGAGTGGCTTACGATCTCCTTTATCTCCTTCCCCCACAACAGACACCCTGTGAGGTGGGGGGGCTGAGAGGGCTCTCCCAGCAGCTGCCTTTTCAAGGACAACTCCTACGAGAGCTACGGCTGATCCAAGGCCTTTCCAGCAGGTGCAAGCAGGGGAGTGGAGAATCAAACCCGGTTCTCCCAGATAAGAGTGCAAACACTTAACCAGTATACCAAACTGACTCTCAAGATGACACAAAAAAAATTTTTTTAGGGGGAGGACGTACTTCATGAGCAGAAATCTTTGTACCCATGGAAACATTATTCACTTACACTTCAGGACTTCTCAGCTTTGTGATTCTCTCTCTCTCTCCCTCTCTAGAGAGCCAGTTTGGTGTAGTGGTTAAGTGTGCGGACTCTTATCTGGGAGAACTGGGTTTGATTCCCCACTCCTCCACTTGCACCTGCTAGCATGGCCTTGGGTCAGCCATAGCTCTGGCAGAGGTTGTCCTTGAAAGGGCAGCTGCTGTGAGAGCCCTCTCCAGCCCCACCCACTTCACAGGGTGTCTGTTGTGGGGGAGGAAGGGAAAGGAGATTGTGAGCCGCTCTGAGACTCTTCGGAGTGGAGGGCGGGATATAAATCCAATATCTTCATCTACCTCACAGGGTGTCTGTTGTGGGGGAGGAAGGGAAAGGAGATTGTGAGCTGCTCTGAGACTCTTCGGAGTGGAGGGCGGGATATAAATCCAATATCTTCATCCACCTCACAGGGTGTCTGTTGTGGGGGAGGAAGGGAAAGGAGATTGTGAGCCGCTCTGAGACTCTTCGGAGTGGAGGGCAGGATATAAATCCAGTATCTTCATCTACCTCACAGGGTGTCTGTTGTGGGGGGTGGGTAAAGAAGAATGTGAGCCGCTCTGAGACTCTTCGGAGTGGAGGGCGGGATATAAATCCAATATCATCTTCTCTCTCACACACACACTCACACACACTGTTCAGGTAACAGAAGATAAACTTAATCTGCCTCTGTTTTCCATATATTTTCAAAATGCATCCCTAAATCTACCTCCTTCACTACTAATAAACCCAACAGCTACAAGTTCTAGGTTTTTTGTTCTCCGTAACAGTCTTCAAACCAAGGAAGGCATGTCGTACGAAAGGTTCCGTGCTAAAATTCTCCTCTCTGCCTGCCCCTTTCATGTAAAGGGCAAATCAGTAATAGTACAGTCCCTAAGGGGGGAAAAACACGTAAGCAAACAAGGATGGATCAATAATTTAATTTCCACTAGTAGAACTGAATAAACAAACGCTTCATTTAAAGAAGAAACCTTGTTGGCGGAGCGTTATCTCTCATCACACATACAGAAGTATCCACACAAGAAGTCTTTATGCAACAGAAATATTTAGCCCAACAATGCACTGTTTTGATGGCGTACGCTCGAGGCAGGCAGACCATCCTGCCAATAATTCTTCACTGCCAATTATATAGTTAAGTGCATTAATCAGATTCTAAGCTTTTAAAAAAAACAGCCTTTAAAACCCAGCGTGTTGGGATTCGTCCAAGGCCTTTGGCTCGTTAACTCGCATGGCAACATGCACCAGAAGACAGCAAACAAGTCTGGTGGGACGTTTCGAGATCTCCTTACCAGTATACGGAGCAGGGTGCATGGGTGGGCGGGGGCTGGCGGGGTCTCTACTCGAAGGTTTCCCCTTTCCATATTAATGATGCACATGCACACTCAAGCAGATTCAAGGCCGTAACTGAAAACAAAGTGGGTTTTGTTGTTGTTGGGCTTTTGGGGGGAGGGGGGGGGCTCTAAAAATTAACCATAATCAAAAGACTTCAAACTGGCTAATGAGTCTCGTGGAGAAAATGAGGGAGGGATTTCCATCCTGTTTAAAAATAATAATCAATTCGCTTGCACCCCCCCCCCCACAACAGCATTAGAGACGGTGCCTGGTTCTATGCATATATTTCAATATAGCCGAGGTTCTATATTTGGAATTTTATATATATAGTATTTGCATGTACTCTGGCTGTAGAAGTGGTGGAAAGTGGCATCAAATTGCTGCCCGCTTATGGTGATCCCGTAGGGTTTTCAAGGCAAAAGACATTCAGAGACGGTTTGCCATTTCCCGTTTGCCATTGCCTGTTTCAGCGTAGCGTACCTGGCCTATCTTGGAGCTTGCCTGTCCAACCCTTCTTAGCTTCTGAGATCTGATGAGATCAGGCTAGCCTGGGCCATCCACTTCAGGCCCTAGATGTACACTGAATGATAGAAGAAGAAGAAGACTGCAGATTTATACCCCACCCTTCTCTCTGAATCAGAAACTCAGAGCGGCTTAGAATCTCCTACATCTTCTCCCCCCACAACAGGCACTCTGTGAGGTGGGTGGGGCTGGAGAGGGCTCTCACAGCAGCTGCCCTTTCAAGGACAACCTCTGCCAGAGCGATGGCTGACCCAAGGCCAAGCTAGCAGGTGCAAGTGGAGGAGTGGGGAATCAAATCTGGTTCTCCCAGAGTCTGCACACTTAACCACTACAGGGGAAGAAGGTCCTATGAGAGCTATGGCTGACCCAAGGCCAAGCTAGCAGGTGCAAGTGGAGAAGTAGGGAATCAAATCTGGTTCTCCCAGAGTCTGCACACTTAACCACTACAGGGGAAGAAGGTCTATGAGAGCTATGGCTGACCCAAGGCCAAGCTAGCAGGTGCAAGTGGAGGAGTAGGGAATCAAATCTGGTTCTCCCAGAGTCTGCACACTTAACCACTACAGGGGAAGAAGGTCTATGAGAGCTATGGCTGACCCAAGGCCAAGCTAGCAGGTGCAAGTGGAGGAGTAGGGAATCAAATCTGGTTCTCCCAGAGTCTGCACACTTAACCACTACAGGGGAAGAAGGTCTATGAGAGCTATGGCTGACCCAAGACCATGCTAGCAGGTGCAAGTGGAGGAGTGGGGAATCAAACCCGGTTCTCCCATATAAGAGTCCGCACACTTCACCACTACACCAAACTGCCTCTCTATGGAAGCTTTTTCGGTGGGGAGGGGGGAAGCCAGGGGTCCTCGTTTGTTTCCTATTGTTCTCCAGTTGTCTCCCGCAGTACCTGGAAACATCCCTTTTCCTTACCCTTGTTCACATTTATTCCTTTGCGCTTTATCCAGGAGGTGGGTTGGACAGAGATGACCGGGCGAGCGCTTTCCAGCTCATCTCCTTCAGGATGACATCGGGCGACAACTGAGAAGAGTCGTTAACTCGCGTGGCAACATGCAGCAGAAGACAGCAAGTCAGACTTCTAAGGCAAGGAAAGAGGACCGGGTTTGGGAACGGCACATCCTGAAGAATAACCACTAGAAGCCAAGATCCTTGCTTTCTGTCTCTTGCCCTTGAGATTAGTCCCTTACTTGGGAGAATGATAAAACTGTGTCGCCTGAACGTTCCCAAGGTAGTGACCTCCCGATTTCAACTTGGAAAAGCGCTGCACGAACAGTGGACCGGAAGAGTACGAAGCGCTGAACGCACACACTGATGATTAGAATGCCTTTTCTCCCCACCGCTTCTACTCTAGTCAAAGTCGGTCACAAAAATAGGAGCGAAGGCGGCTCTACTCTTGGTTAGTCAGTGGTAGAACGTCTGAAACGCGTGCGGAAGTTCCCAGGTTCGACAGCTGATTTCTATCCCCCAGAGTTCCACCCACAGAGGCAAGGATCTATTTTGCTGCGTCCTCGCAACAAACCCTTGACAAACCCTTGAGAGGTATCTGTGGGATGGGCCTCTCCGAGGCAAGAGAGGTACATCAGAAGAGACATTAATTTCTCAAGGCCCACTGTGCTAGCGTGAAGCGATTCCGAGAGAAGACGTTCCCTGCTGGTGAACTCCGCAGCAGCTGAAAGAAAGCCGAGTCGGAAGGGTCTTGCCTCAACTTCTGGTTCACAATCCAACAAAGAAACATATCAGAGCAAGGGGGTCAGAGAACAGACATTCTCTGTTCCCACAAAGATCTAGAAAATTTCACATTGTGATGCGGGCGCGTACATTCCGAGATGCAAAACTGCAAGGTGATGAATGAGCAGAATACTCTTTGTACACCAATGCTCGTCTTTAAAGAAGTCTCTGTGGTTTGTGAGATTAACAGTACTCTACACAACAAAATTCTGGAGCGCAACATGTATTTCCATTGTTCGCTTCCCAGATCTGCCGGCCTGAATAACAGGATAAACATTT